>NW_027412088.1:194197888-194222888 GCF_047663935.1 Musca autumnalis | reverse complement strand
GTATTTTAATTGCTTATCGGTAACGACCAATTATATACGAAAAAAAATTAAAAAAGCAACATTATCTCTTCTCTTAACATTCAAAATCTAACTGCATTGTAATTAAAAAATTAATAAAAATTCTACCCAAAATCGTTTTGCAGACACTTTTGAACATTTTCTCAACCGCTTATCGCAAAAAAGGTGTAACATATGGCTGCGGTACAAAACAACAAAAGCCAATTTTTAATTTAATTGCTTATGCCTTTGTGGCAGAGCGGAAACCTCCACCACTCACAAAAAAAAAACAACTAAAAAACCCAAAAGTCATAACCAAATGCTTAGCCTTATCTCTGCATAAGAAGAGAGGCTTCGAACGTGATTTGAACATTTAAAAATTCATACAAAAATTTTATAAACTTTTTCTTCCTCTAAACGGATTTCCATGGTAAATGTCCACACGTTATGGGCACATGGGGTCAGTTTAATAAAATCTCCTCACGCTCATTGGTCCTCCACACAAAAAAGTGACCTCCCTCCCAATCCGAAAAACACCGGACACCGGACAATGTGTCGTTTCCTTAATATCTGTGCTCACACACACGAAACAAAAAACTCATATGCAAACCGAGGAAATTACAGTTAAATTATTATATAATTTCTCTCAACAATTGAAACAAGTTTTTGGCCAACAACTGCTGTTGCATATTAAAAATTATGAATTTAATTTTGGAATTTCAAAAAATTTTTATGCAAAAAACTACTACGACCACTAAAAAGTTTATCAGTCGTGTAAAACTGTTAACTGTAGGGGATTGGTTGTGATGGTATCATGGGGATTTTGGCGCGAGCTAACAAAGCGAGGAAAATGGGTATAACCACGATCTTAAATTCTTACACGAGCTAAAATTAGTATTTTTAGGCAAGTTGACCCAGAAAATCTTTATAGACAAGCTTTTGCAGAGAGTTTTTGTAGACGAGCTTTTGCAGGCAGTTTTCATAGACGAACATCTTTCTAGACGAACCGAGGAGAATTTATATGTTGAAGGTATTATTTCAACAGGAGATGAAATGAAGGGAATATTTATAGACAAATTGAATGTAGTTTTTTGGTCTATACACTAGCAGAGGTTCTTTGAAGACAAGCTGACAGAATTTTTATTGAAAGCAGTCAGACGACCAGGAATTAATTTTTATACAGCATCTCAAGGGAGTATTTGAAGACGAGCTGAAACTAGCTTTTACAGAAGAGCCGAAGGGAGTATTTGTAGACAATCTGAATGTTGTCATCATAGACGACCAGGATGCAGGATGTAGAAAAATACATATTTTATAGCCGACCGAGAGGGAACGATTGTAGGAAAGCAGAGGGGCGTCTTTCTAGACGAAATAAAAAGAGTCTTGATAGACAAGCACGGGGAAATTATTTGCGCGCCTAATGGATTTTTTGTTGATGAGTTGAAGACAGTCTTGAAGGTGATCTTTACTGATGACCTGGAGATGGTGATTATAGAGCACCTGAACTGAGTACTGAAGAGCTGAGCTTTTAAAAATTAGCCGAAAGGAGCCTTTGTAGACGTCCGAAAAGTAATTGGGCTGAGGGGCTTTTTTGTGGACGAACTGTTTTGATATACGAGCTGTAGGGAGTCTTTGCAGCTGAGCGGAATGCACATTTTTTGTAGACGACCTGAAGGTAGTCCTTGAAGAAGAGCTTAAGGAAACTTATATAGGCCATATAAAGATAGTCTTCATTACAGACGACAGGTCTTTATTTTAGAGCCGCGAAAGAACTAAAAAGAGTTCTGATAGACGATTTGAAGGCAGTTTTAAAGGGGAGTTCGTTATTATAGTCAACCAGGAGGGACCGATTAGCGAGTCACGAAAGAACTAAAATAACTAACTATAAATAATCGAGCAGACGAAAGTCTTTGAAAGTGAGAAGAATGGACTTTTTGTACAGTAGAATTTCGATAAGTCGTAATCCAAGGGACCTGTCATTTTCGATTTAGCGGGGTTAAAATGCGAAGGAAATGACATCAAGGGACCGACAGCTTATACGAATTATGGAGATTTTCGTTTTATCGAGTTGCGAATTATCGCGATTCTAGTGTATATAAATTTTTTGTATATACATACATTTTTGTATATACACGAAGAGTGGATGGGAGCATCTAGAGACGAACTTCAGGTGTCTTTACAGACAGACAGAACTGCCTGAAGCTCAAGGGAATTTTTGAAGATGGATAAAGTTTTTATGGAAGACAAGAATGAAATGTATTTTTATGGACTGCCAGAAGGGAATCGTTATGGAAGACCAGAAGGGAACCTTTATAGAAGACAAAATATGATCCATAATAGGGTATTTATATACAAAAAACACGAAGAGGTCTTTAAAACCTACCAGGAGAATGTCTATAAAAGGGAGACGAAGAAAAAATGAAAAAAAGAATAAATAGACTACCAAGAGTTAATCTTTTAGACGACGAGCTAAACAGCCAGATCGAGACTTTACAGAGGATCTGAGTAAGGGTTTATAGGAGACCAGTCGAACTGAAGGGGGTCTGTTTAAATGACCAGACAGATTTGTCTTCTTAGACGACCACAACGAAGAGTATAGACGAGCTGAAGAAGTCTTCTCAGACTACCAGAAGGGATCCCTCATCGATTAACTGAAGGGATTTTTTATGGAAAAGTAAAAGGAAGTATTTATAGACGATGAGAGGGAAGCTCTAGCTCTGAACGACTAGAAGAGGTCATTAAGGTCACTGAAAGAGGATCTTTATAGACAAGCGGAATGCAGTCTTTGTAGGCTACCAGAAGGTATTCATATTGGAAGACCAAAGGTGATCCTAACACATGATTTGGAAGAGCACTTTTTAAATATTCATTCGACAGTTTTATAGACCAGAAGTAGGAATCTTTATAGATGAACAGAAGGAGGACCTTATAGACTAGCTGAATGACAAGAATGGAGTCATTTTAGAAGACCAGAGGAAACGTCTTACTTAGGGGATCAGAAACTAGAATTTTTAGTTGAATTTAAGAGGGTCTGTATACATAAACTGATGAGTGTATTTACAAACTATCAAAACAATACCTTCGGATGTCTATAGACGACCACAAAACTGATTTTGTAGACGAAAATAAAAGAGTCTCTATAGACAACAAGAAGGGAGCTTTTATCGATGCCTGGAAGGAGTTATTAGGGACGACAGAAAGGGGATCTTTATTGAAAAACCAAAGGGAGTCTATGTAAACGACCTAAACGGATTCTATATACATAGGTGATCAAAAGAAAATCTTATCAGATGATCTGAAGAAAATCTTTATAGGCGATAAGTAAACTAATTTACGGTTCAGAAGCAGAAACCTTTACAGAAATCCAGAAATGAGCTGAGCGACCACAATGAAGTCTCTAAAGGCAACTAGAAGTAATGTTGTATATTGGAAATAAAACAGGGTGTTGGCTTAATACCAATGAGAGTCAACAGTTCAGAACGAAAAGAGAAGAAAATAAAACAAACAAAAACACATGTATCAGTTAAAATATTTTCAGTAATGATTTTTTTGTTACAAGAACCGGTAACCTTTTGAGTGACGACTTCGAAACGATTGCATCGGAGTGTGACTCCTTCGAAATGCTTAATACCAATTGAACAACAAGTGAAGTTGCCAATGAGCATAATAGCGCTAACAAAGTCGTGATCAACAACGACGACCGCAACATTGGAAAGCGCCCTTCTGCATTCAAGCTGGGCGAATGTGTCTTTTAATACAGATTGGGGAAAAGAAGGAATATTCTCTCCCAACATCCGAACTAAGCGAATATGACTCCTAAAGAAAGACAGAGAAGATTTCCCCATTGAGCT
The DNA here is from genome assembly GCF_047663935.1 of Musca autumnalis. Lineage (NCBI taxonomy): Eukaryota > Metazoa > Arthropoda > Insecta > Diptera > Muscidae > Musca > Musca autumnalis. The sequence goes on along the minus strand of NW_027412088.1, from coordinate 194,219,040 downwards.
CGAAAGAGTGGCCAATGGCAGAAGAAAGTTTTTACAGACGACCAGAAATGAGCTTTTATGGACCACAAGAAGAAATGTTTTAGGTACGACGCATTCTTAGAGGACCAGCTTACGTATTGGTGGGCTATATAGAATCCTTATAGGCAACAAAAAGGGAGTCAAATGATTGGGAAGCGGTGTTTATTGGCGATTAGCATGCTGTTTTATCGACCAGAAGGGAGTCTTAATAGATGGTCAGGAGAGTGTTTTATGAGCAAACAAATGCCCAAGATTATTGAAGACCAAAGAATCTCTTTTAGGGTTCATTGGAATAGTTGAGTTATCTTAAACGACGAGAAAGTCACTTATAGGCGAGCCGAAGGGAATTTTTGCATATGTGCTTAAAGAAGAGTCTATAGACGACCACAATGGAGTCTTTATTGATGACCTCAAGGGTGTATTACAGGCGACCAGACAAGAGTCTTTTGGTACAAACGGAAGGGAGATACCCGGCGGGAGACCTCATAGACAACAGACGACCATAAGATAGATTTTTAAATCGACCAGAAGAGTGTCTTAATTTAAAGTCTTCATAGGGTACCAGAATGGAGTATTCATAGCAGCGTTAAAACTGCAAAGCAGTGGTAAAAGTGTTTCTAGACGAACAGAAAGGAGTATAGGCTATCGGAAGGGGATTTTTCGTACTGCAAGATGTAACTTAGAAGCTTTAAGGTATATAGGGTCATAAAAGCTGCCTTGAATTTGGCACAAAAAAGGTAACCTTCGATTCGCTTTACTTTCCTCTTCTCCAGGATTTGTTATGAACGATCTATGGGTATTTTCCAGATCTAATGATGTATTGAACAAGTAGAAAGGATCGGGCAGCTTAGCTGACGGAAATATACTCTCAGCTACTGACAAAAAAAAAACAATATAAAATATATTGATTTTATATCACGAGTCTGTATGTACCGTAATGTGGGACTATACCAAATCATTGACATATACCAAACATTTTTAGTAACCAAACTTCTGCATAAAGGACTCCAAATTAAAATTATATTACATTAAACTAAAATTAAATTACATTACACAAAAGCCATTTTAGTATGTGCCAGCAGGCTTGGGCCATTATCTCCGGACAAAAAACGTACCGTTGCAAATGAGGCCACGAAAACAACCAACTGAAAAAAGAATCAAAAAATTGCGAGAGGAGCTCTTAAACTTCATTTTATCCAAATTTTGTGTGGGAGGTATCCGAAGGAGTGGACCGATATAGTCCATGTTCCCACCTGATACATGACTGGATGAAATAATGTAATGTGCAAAGTCTGCACCAATCAGAAACTCCCTGCTATAATTTTCTTGAGGATTTGCCATTTTGATTGGTGCCATCAGGGTTTCTTGGAGCTTTTAGGTCAATATCTCAGAAAGTATAAACTTGCGCAAGAAAAAAATTGTACAGTCGTAAAGAGAGCCGCAAGGAAAACCTACTAAAATAAATTTAAAAACGATCCGAGAGGAGCTCTTAAACTGCCAAATTTTGTGTGGGAGGTACCCGAAGGAGTAGACCAATACAGTCCATATTCGAATTAGATCTATATCTGAAAGTTTGTACCAAATCGATTGATCCCTTCAAGAGTTATCGTTCACACCATTTTACAAAAAAATTTTGAACTTTTGTGGGGGAGGTACTCGAAGCAGTGCACAGAGGGGAAATTTGTGCTAAAAGTTGATCAAAAGCCCTAGAAAGCTCATTTATAGTCCGATTGATATAAAATTTTGCACAAAGCATATCTTCTGTATAAGGATTAATCCTATAGAAAATAATGAAAATCGGTCCAGATTTGGATGCAGCTTCCATATATATTCGCATCTGATATCAGATAAAAATGCACCAAAATCACTGAAATTTGATGCATGCAACCTGAACTAGCCTAAAAAAAACATTGAGCCAATTTTCAAACAAATCGGTACAGATATATATATAGTCCCATATACATATATTTTATTCCAAATTTTATTTTTTGAAACTTACTTAAATTAAATTTTTCTCAATTCACATGAGAAAAGCCGTGATTGTTTCTGAATAATGCAAACATATTTGATAGGTGTTGGTTTAAGCTGATTAATAAGAGCCCCGGTTATAAGGCGGAGCAAAATTTAGTGTGAGTAAACCTTGCAATTCCATATAAAAATATTTCATATTTTAGTTGAGAAAAATTAAATTTTTTCGGAATGCGCAAATATGCGCAATTTTTTATGATTGAATCTGATATTTGAGACTCAAGCGCATAAAACAGAAGAAGAAACTATGGTCGGGAAACGACGGGGAAATAGACTTTTTCACTATTGAAATTGTAGTAATCGTAAAAATGATCATAAAAAGATTTCATAAAGAGGATATGTATCACCATTATTAAAAAGTAAAGATGTAAAATCAATCTGAAAAGTTTAAATGCTAATCTTGTTCGGAGACTGTACAAAAACAATAAATCTTGAAAAATATAAATTTTCGCGAAAATAATGTCATTTTAAAGTTCACTTAATTTCTTAGTTTTCGAAAATTTACTTTTTGTTTTCAGTATGGCTGAGTTCAATCGACTGCTGCATTGGATTGGTTAACCTTACAAAGTCGAGGATGGTTATATCAAATGTAGAAAAGAGTCTGGTTGCCGTTTATCAAAATTTTTTCATAAAAAAACGATTTTCATATTTTGAGTTTTGATCAACTTTAGGCCTATGTTTCCCCTCTGTTCAGTGGAGCGATATGGCCCGTCTTCGAACTTAAACTAAGTTTGTACAAAATATTACGATACCCAAAATTTGGTTCGAATCGGTTGATCCGTTCGAGAGTTATCATGGGCACCAGTCAGACAGACGGACAGACAGACAAACGGACGGTCGTGGCTAAATCAACTCCACATTGTCTGAAAAATTTGGCAAAATAATTAAATTTGCGTAGAAGTTATGACCGCGTAAATGAATAAAAATAGGAAAAAAAACGTTGAAGCTAACGAGGTTTTTTACGTTACTATTTGATTGTTAATTAAACCGTTCAAATGACGGACATATGTCCAAAGTAAAAGTAGGAGAATACAACATGAAGATTACACTTCTGATGTATCACTTTTCGAAATTTCCACTGCTTCCACCTTTTATGGATGCTGACATTTTAAAGCCGGATTTTAGGTGTTTTTCGTATTTCTAATTTAACTGGAACTCGCATTCGAGTATTTCAGAAAACAATTAATAGGATTAAAGTACTCGCAATTACGCATAATTTGATGTGTATATTGGCTATGTAGCGCACACCAAAGGCCAATATTTAGTGCGATATTTTTTCTAAAAAAACCTATTTTTTGGGTACAGTATTTACAATATCCTTCTGAGTGTGCTGGTACCCCGCGATATTTTAGTTTTTCTGCGGTCCGGATCATATAAATCATAGATGAAAATCCATCCCCTAGCACGGCGAAAACAGCAACTGCAAAAACCGAAAAATGTTTTTGAAAATATCGCGGATTTAGTCGCATTTTCTGTGTATCGTTTTCTTGTCAATGAAAAAACTGACACATCACTCGCGGTTTTGCGAAAACAGCGGTTTAAAAAATTTAGTGGCATGGGAGCTGTATCCGATTTATCCCAAAAATAGTGTGTGATGCTACATCCATGGTTCTTGATGGATTTGATCGAAATAGGATTAGATCGATGTATTTTTCCACGGTTGGTAGTGAAATCAGATGCGCATAAAAAGTGTATGCACTTTGTGCAAATTATAAGCGTTATACAGATTGTTGCACACTAAACTGCAGACGACGCTACATCTTAGCGGCCAAAGTAAATACTGGCAAATGTGTACAAATTAAAAGAGAAGAATTCGCCGTATTGATAAACCGCATGCGCATCAAGCGATTTTGAGGATTTCGCGATTTACACGCATTTCAAATGATACAGTTTTATTTGAAGATTATACCGCATTCAAAGGAACCCAACATTTATTTGAACGTTGCCCAAATCTTCCGCTAGATGTTAGCGTGTACTCGAGAAGTGATTAGAATCAAAAACGGGATTTTTTGCGTGAAATTTAACTGAAATAGAAGAATAACTCCAACCTAATTTTCTTACATTTTCTTCAACCAACTCACAAAAAAATTTTAAAAATATTTTCTCTTACAAAAATTGTATAACTTCCCTCAATATATTTTTTTTTGTTTTTGCTAAAATGTGCAAACCGCTGAACAGATTTCTATATTTTTGTCGTCGCGATGTTTAGATTACGTACATATTTTTAAAATATTTTTCCGATGCATAAACAGCTTAAATTTTAATAAAACAAGTTGCAAGCAAGCAATTTTTTTAATTCTTTCTTAATTTCCGCGAAAATTTACAACTTTGTCACTAATGTTATGGGACCTCAGTAATCATATTGTACGTAGGAACCCTTAATAAACACTGTTTCGCAATATAATGAGTAGCGTTGTTTTAAGATTTATTTCTTATTATCAGAATTAAAACCGCCATAACTTTTGCGCGCATAAACCAAAATTAGTATCTCGAACAGATGTGAGAATCGGAATTTTTTCCCAATCTATGTACCAAAAATCTTTCATGTAGCTTAAATTTTTTTTTTTTAATTTTTTTTTTATGGAAAACTAAAAAATTTTGATTTTTCCTCATATACCCATTCTAGCCTAAAGGCTGAGGGTATAAAAAACGCACAGACTAGTGCAATACTTTCTGACCAACCCTTTTGGTATTTTCTGACTAGTTCATACGTCTCTGATCTTAAGCAGTATGGTTTTTAGTTCTTGATTTTCCAATATTTTTACCTCTATCAGGCTAGCCTGTATACATTCGATGTCATGATCAGGTACTGGCTCTGTGGAATCTTTCTTTGCTCGTTACGGTTCATACATATTTATATTAGGCACTTTTCCTTAGCGTCGGTGAGAGAGGGTGCGTCAACACCCTCTTCCTCAAACTGGCAATTGCCTCAAGGGAAACTGGCTAATGTGTGTCCCTACTTGGGATGCCGTAATCGGTGTGAAAGCCACATAATATACAACAGAATCATTTGAGTCCATGCTTCTACCGAAGACAAAGACAAATCCAAAATATATTCTACGAGACATTAAACTGGTGCTAGGAGATGTTAATGCCGAAATTAGCAAGAAGACTCTCCAGGTCCTGCCGTCTGAAAATTCTGTCTCCGTAATTAAACCTCCAACAATGTTGTGAGACTGTTAGGCGGCAGGGCTGCAAATATGTATATGGTAGCGATCATATTGACCTTGTAATATTGACGTATAACCTCCGGTCTTTAAAACGAGTTGGATGGGAGTATAAATAATTTCCTTATGTTGATCGTTTTCATGGTAGGATGTTATTGTTTCAAAAGTAGGTTACTAACATGATCTATAAAAACGAATTATACTCGCTCTTTCAAGCTTCCAATATCATTACACACTTGATTTGAAATGGGCGTCAAAACAAGTCAAGGTCTTTGTCATGATGATGAACTATGGTACTAATAACATAATAACGTCTATAGGGTATTTCTGGGACTTTGATACTCTCTATATTTCTCATCCAGCAAAACTAAAGTCATTCACATTTTCCATTGATGCAAAAAATGCTTACCATTTATGAATTTATGTTTTGTTAACTAAATATTTCTCCCCCCAAAAAGTATGCTTTATTTTTCTACATGAATATCGCTAAATGAATCTTGGAATCAAGCGTTCGTGTGAGCAGAGTATATTGTGGTTTCCAAATGAATAGAAGTGTCAACGTGCTTCTGTGAAGTTGTCGGGGTATATGTGTGAGTGTGTGTGTGAATTTAGATTCCCTAAATTGTGTTTCCACACTTCTACAATCAGAGTTTTGAATTTTTTGCCAACACTAACTCTGTGGTCAACATTTCGTTGACCACTTCAAAGTTATGAAACACATGCACACACACAGGTCTCCTACGACAGGACAGTTGCAATTTCTACAACCATGTATGAATAGTATTTTTAATGATTTCACATATCCAGGAATGGCGTTTTTTTTTTGTAACTTCTATTTGTCGTCGTCGTCCTGTAGCAGTAGGAATGACTGAACATCCCGTAATAAGCATTTCATACTTGACTGAATGTGTGGGAAGAAAGTGTACATGTGACATTTTTGGCGCTCTGTTCCCTCCGTTTTTTTTTTTCTTTTGCAGCCAAACATGATTCTGCTATAACAAAATATGGTTTCATGGTTAAGCTAGTTTATTGGTGGGTGGTGGAAGCATCCATCCAGCCACTCTTTGCCGTTAAATGACTATATTCGCTGCTGCCCTCTTCACTTGCTTGCATAGTTGGTCTTTCGGTTAGCTAGTTCATCGTTGTCTTTTGTCATGTTTGCATTGTGGTTTGCATTTTAGGTTAGTTTTGCCGTCACTTCTATTCACAAAATCTGAGCACGTAATTTTGTAGGGGGTTTTGTTGTGGCAACATGATTGAATTATCAGTTTGTTGACTTTATTCCAAGTGGTGGCAATAACGTGCAGTGGATGCAACAAAAAAACACACACATGTAGCGAAAGGAATAACATTTAAAAGTTGCATAGCCGTGTATTTATGTAGGGGAAAGACTTTTTCCAGTACATATATGGAGGAACATATAAAGAAAAGGATATGTGAAGAAGATATGTACATATGTATGTAGGTATGTATATACATTTCTTATTATATATTTAAGGGAACTCAACTATGAAGAATAAGTGACACTTGCAAGCTGACAATTTACGTGACACTTGGACAAGGATCTACGGTATTTCGAAAGCTACTTCGTCCATGAAGCTTCAACTTTAAAATTACAAAATTTAAAAAATTATAGCCTTTATTTACGAGCTTTTAAGCAATTATTAAGAAGAAAAAAGAAGCTTCTATTCACAAGAAATAAGTAAAACATATCAATTTGGTCCTATTCTGTAAGGAAAACAAAATCGACAGTATGAAATTGTCCACGAAAAAAAGTTACAATTTAATCAAAACCACAAGGACTACATTCTGTAACATTTTATTAACGAATTACGAATATTTAAATTACTATTTATTACCTTTGAAGTTATTCGAAATATTTCCCTATAACAGTTTCCATAAAAAACATACCAACGCTTAGGGCAAAGCCATAAAAACCAGACTAGACGCAATTGTTATGGCATCTTTTATCGATACCTTGGGAAAAGAGGACAATAATTTACTTATAAAGACATTTTGCAAATAAATTCGTTTTGCACACCTTCGTTGAAAAAGAAAACAACGATAAATAATGACCAATGCACGAAAGCAAAAGAGAAAACGTGATTTCATTTAAAATACAATGGCCAAACGCTTTAGAATACAAAGGAGAATTTTAAAATGATTCAACGTTTTAAAATTTTAAAATATTTTTTTTTTATTTTTTTGAGGTGGTAATTAAAAAAATATTCTTAGAAATCCACGCCTTAGTTGCTTAGAGGTGTCCAAAAAAATATTCTTAGAAATCCACGCCTTAGTTGCTTAGAGGTGTCCAAAAAAATATTCTTAGAAATCCACGCCTTAGTTGCTTAGAGGTGTCCAAAAAAATATTCTTAGAAATCCACGCCTTAGTTGCTTAGAGGTGTCCAAAAAAATATTCTTAGAAATCCACGCCTTAGTTGCTTAGAGGTGTCCAAAAAAATATTCTTAGAAATCCACGCCTTAGTTGCTTAGAGGTGTCCAAAAAAAAATATTCTTAGAAATCCACGCCTTAGTTGCTTAGAGGTGTCCAAAAAAATATTCTTAGAAATCCACGCCTTAGTTGCTTAGAGGTGTCCAAAAAAATATTCTTAGAAATCCACGCCTTAGTTGCTTAGAGGTGTCCAAAAAAATATTCTTAGAAATCCACGCCTTAGTTGCTTAGAGGTGTCCAAAAAAATATTCTTAAAAATCCACGCCTTAGATGATTAGAGGGGTCCCAAAAAATATTTTTAAAAATCCACGCCTTAAATGCTTAGAGGTGTCCAAAAAAATATTCTTAAGAATCCACGCCTTAGATGCTTAGAGGTGTCCCAAAAAATATTCTTAAATCCACGCCTTAGATGATTAGAGGGGTCCCAAAAAATATTTTTAAAAATCCACGCCTTAAATGCTTAGAGGTGTCCCAAAAAATATTCTTAAGAATCCACGCCTTAGATGCTTAGAGGTGTCCCAAAAAATATTCTTAAATCCACGCCTTAGATGATTAGAGGGGTCCCAAAAAATATTTTTAAAAATCCACGCCTTAAATGCTTAGAGGTGTCCAAAAAAATATTCTTAAGAATCCACGCCTTAGATGCTTAGAGAGGTCCCAAAAAATATTCTTAAAAATCCACGCCTTAGATGCTTAGAGGGGTCCCAAAAAATATTCTTAAAAATCCACGCCTTAGATGCTTAGAGGGGTCCCAAAAAATATTCTTAAAAATCCACGCCTTAGATGCTTAGAGGGGTCCCAAAAAATATTCTTAAAAATCCACGCCTTAGATGCTTAGAGGGGTCCCAAAAAATATTCTTAAAAATCCACGCCTTAGATGCTTAGAGAGGTCCCAAAAAATATTCTTAAAAATCCACGCCTTAGATGCTTAGAGGGGTCCCAAAAAATATTCTTAAAAATCCACGCCTTAGATGCTTAGAGGGGTCCCAAAAAATATTCTTAAAAATCCACGCCTTAGATGCTTAGAGGGGTCCCAAAAAATATTCTTAAAAATCCACGCCTTAGATGCTTAGAGGGGTCCCAAAAAATATTCTTAAAAATCCACGCCTTAGATGCTTAGAGGGGTCCCAAAAAATATTCTTAAAAATCCACGCCATAGATGCTTAGAGGGGTCCCAAAAAATATTCTTAAAAATCCACGCCTTAGATGCTTAGAGGGGTCCCAAAAAATATTCTTAAAAATCCACGCCTTAGATGCTTAGAGGGGTCCCAAAAAATATTCTTAAAAATCCACGCCTTAGATGCTTAGAGGGGTCCCAAAAAATATTCTTAAAAATCCACGCTTAGATGCTTTGAGATATCCAAAAAATATGGTTAGGTTAGGTTGAAAAGAGGGGCGATATAAGAATCGCCACATGCCCGTATGGACATACACTTAAGCCAGTATAGGCCTGTTGTGCGTTCTAATTGCGGAAGCCTAAGGGGAATAAATTTTTATTGCTTAATTTATTGAAAGAAAATAAATTTATCAGTTAAGAAATTCTGTGCCATTGACATAATCTCTTAAGTTTTTGAACTCGCTTGCCCTAATTTGGTGGAATTCTAGTATAGTGTTATTTCCTAGAAATTGGTTTCTTAGCGTCGCGAAGGCTGGGCAATGACAGAGATAGTTTTCCAACGTTTCGTCGTCCTCTCCGAATGCTCTGCTTTCGCTGCTTTCTGCACAACCAATTTTGTGCAGGTGTGCTTGTAGTCCTAGGTGTTCTTTAAGGATGCCTGTCAGTCCACTAATGTCATTTTTACTCATTTGAAGGAGTTCCTTTGTTTTATCCTTGTCTGGGTTTCCCCAGAGGATTTTTGTATTTTTCCCTTTCTCTTCAGTGTTCCAGAGGGATGTATGGGCGTTTTCTGCCCATGCCTTTAACTCTAGACGCGCCGCTTTTAAAGGCTTAGCGTTATCTAGGCTTATCGTAGTTTGCTCCCTGGCTTGCCTTGCCAAGGAGTTAGCTATCTCGTTACCCCTAATCCCTTATGTCCTGGTACCCATTTAATGTTAACCGAACCATGGTGGGAGTAGTCGTTGATTGATTTTTTTACACTGCAGGACAGTTTTTGATTTCACCGTCTTGCTTGTTATTGCTTTAATTGCTACTTTACTGCCTGTTAGGATGTTTACAGTGATTGGCCTTGTGTTAGCTTTAAACCAGTTTAGACACTCTGTGATCGCTCGGATTTCGGCCTGTAGGATCGTATTATGATCCGGCAGTCGAAGGGAGATTCTAGTTTCCTGGTCTTCGATATATAGACCCAGACCCGTTCTCCCCCCTAGAACGGCCCCATCTGTGAACCCACAGCTTCCAGTTGGCATCCGTTCCAGGGTTCCATCGATCCACATGTCCCTGTTCGGTATTAAAATTTCACACAAGGCGGATTCAATTGTTTCAGGTATACGGTCTGATACAATATGATCTATTGACTCACCCGTTGTAACCTGTAATATGCTTTGGTGGTATGTTTGGTGGTCTCTTACGATCCACTCGCTCATCGACTTAAGTCTTATAGCTGCGATGGCTGCCTCATACTTTACCTGAATTTCTATTGGGTGGACAAATAAAATTGTCTCCAAAGCCCTAGGTGGTGTAGTCCTCATTGCCCCGTTAATACTTAAGCAGCACGTTCTTTGGACTTTTTGCAGTACTTTTACGTTGCATTTCTTGTCCGTAGCTGTACACTATAACACAGAAGCGTACGTTAGAATCGGTCTAATTACGCTTCTGTATAACCAGTGTGGCATCCTAGTATTGAAACACCATTTTGAGCCTTTAGCCCTTCTGCAGGTTGACCAACATCTGTGGGCTTTATTAGCCCTTTCCTGAATATGGTCTCTCCATTTAAGTTTCCTGTCTAGAATTACTCCCAGGTACTTAATTGTTGGAGAAATGTTTATCATCTTCTCTAGGAAAACGGGTTCTTCGTAAGCTCCTATTTTCGTTTTCCTAGTGAATATAGTTCTGTTTTTTTCCGAGTTGACATTTTTAGAGCCGTTTCGGCCCTTCTACAGAGTATATTTGGATTCTTTCCCCTAAGAAGTGTTATAACGTCGTCTGCATAGCAGATGAGTTCAAATCCCTCGTCGGTTAAGATCCTTAGTAGACTATTTATGGTGGTAACCCATAGGAGAGGTGATAGTATTCCCCCATGTGGCGTCCCCTGACCAACTTTGTCTCCTTTTTGTTACCTCTTGTAGCGCGCAGCTTATCTATCTATTCCTTAGCATGTGGTCTATCCAGTGCCTCGACGACCGGTTTGCCAGAAACTCGTCTAAGGATTGGATTAGCGTTTCGGTGCTGACGTTGTTGAACGCTCCTTCGATGTCGATGCAAACTGCGAGTGTATACATCTTCATCTCGAAGGTTCTCTCTATATGGTGTACTACCTCATGTAATGCGGTTTCCACTGATCTACCTTTTACGTATGCATGTTGTTTGTACTTGAGCATATCGTTAGAGATGTTACTCTTTATCATGGTGTCGACCGTCCGTTCCATTGTTTTGAGTAAGAATGAAGTTAAACTTATCGGACGATAAGATTTTGGTATTGCGTAACTTGACTTGCCGGGCTTGGGAATAAATACTGCCTCTTGCCAGGCCAATGGAGTATATGCAAAGTTTAAGCAACCATAGAAAATCTCGACCAGATTGGACGAAATGTAGACCACTTCCCTTTGAAGTAAGGCTGGGAAAATCTGGTCTGATCCCGATGCTTTGTACGGTGAGAAGCTCCTTATTGCTTCTTTAATCATCAAGTTGTCGATTTTTGGTGCTTCTTCTGATGCATAAGCTATCTCCATCCGTGACACTGTATGTGCCGTAGTAATCGACGGGAAGTGCGTTCTCATCAGAAGGCTAAGAGTTTCCTCGGTTGTTTCCATCTTTTTACCCGTCTCATCAACCATAAGCTCGGGTTGTGAGTGAGTTTTAGATAGAAACTTTTTAATTTTAGAGACGTCATTTACGCTAAAAAAAAAGCAAAAAAGCTTCCAGGAGTTCCGTTTGGCGTTTCTTGTCATTTTGTTGTATTCCTTTAGTATTGTTTGGTAGTTGTCCCAGAATACAGCTGCTTTTTTACGTTTTGCCCTATTGTAAAGTTGCCTTTGTTACGAATTTCCTCTGTCATCCAGGGTTTTTCGTAGGCAGATTTCCTCTCTCGAAGTGGACAACTTTCTTCGAAAGACCTTACTAGAGCCTCTGTTAGTTTATTGACATTTCTATCTATATCTTCTTTGCTTAGGCAAACCTCAACTTCTTGCCCTAGTCTATCTTTAACTTGTATTCCGAATTTAGTCCAATTTGTTTTGGATTTATTTCGGAAAGTTATCGGATTCGGCGGTGGCCTTGATATTTTAAACCTAATATACCTATGGTCAGAGAAGGAGTGTTCCTTTGAAACCCTCCACTCATGTACCTCGTTTATTAGATTTTCTGAACATATTGTTACATCTAATACTTCCTCCCTAACTCTGTTAACAAAGGTTGGGGTATTTCCTATGTTAAGGGTTATCAGGTCGTTAGTATTCAAAAATTCTAGAAGGGCTTGACCCCTCTTGTTAGTGTTAGTACTACCCCACGAAATATGGTGAGAGTTAGCATCGCGACCTACTAGTACTTCGTTACCTGTTTGCTTGATTTTCCTTAACAGTTGCTGCAGCTCCGACGAAGGTGGTAATGTCGGCGAGTCGAACGGCAGGTAAATTGATGCTAGGTATATATTACCATTCCCTTGCTTCAACACTGTGGCGTCCGAGGTTGACAACTCTGGGGAGAAAAGAAAGCATAAGTTTTTATGGCATATAATACAGGTCCTCGGTCGGTTTCCTGTATTAGCGAAAAATAGTTGGTAATTAATGTGGTTTAGTCCGGAAACCTTGTTCTTTACGGTCCAAGGTTCCTGGATTAAACCGATGTGTATACTACCTTTGTTTATTTTATCCATCAAGGCTTGAGTTGCCATTTCGCTCTGATGGAGGTTTATCTGGATGACCTCAATCATGAGTCATCCAATAAGCGGGCTTCTTGGGAGTCGCTGATGGCTTCGACCCGCTCTTCGGTTTTGCTCGGTGGTTTGTCCTCCTTGCTGGATTGGTGGGCATCCTCGTCTTCTTCCCCGACTCGTGCCCTTCCTTCTTTAAAGGTGACTGCATTACAAATGTAATACGCCTTGCCCTTTGTCTTTGTAAGACTGGCTAGTGAGAGGTCGTCAATTCCAACCAAAAGGAGAGTGCCATCCTCTTTCTCCCCCCCCCCCTTCACTTCCAAGGTCTCATTTTGCTTGCCAAAGACCTCGAGCATGCGTTCTGTCTCGAACTTGCAGCCATACCCTTTGACGTATACCGTCGCTTTAGTCAGGTGAGGTATCTCGTCCTTCCTCACCAGCTTCAATTTGCCGCCTTCCCAAGGAGTTGTCACACTGTTGATCACTTCCTCGAGAGCGGCCGGGTTCGCGTGCGGTCCCAAGTGGTATACTAAGATGTCCCCTTTGAGCTCGCTGCTAACAATTTTTATTGGCCCACTCTTTAAAATGTGTTCCAGTATTTTATCGCTCTCCATATTTTCGATGGCCGGCTGGTGTTCTTTAGGTAATCTGCCGGACCCTCTACTGGTATCGATCACTGCATAGCACCTCTCGTCCCTGTAGTTCTTCCTGGCCACCTTGGCGTAAGTAGATGGCGGCTCCGAACCAGTGTCTGCGTCATCTGCCTCTTCTGGAAAGCCCTGGGCTTCTTATCAGAGCCCTTGGAACTTCCAGAGGATTCCGCGGTCGCGCTCGCCTTCTTCGTGCCCGAGGCACTTCTTTTCGCCCTCCGTCGAAGGGTTCTTTGGGCAGTCTCCTTCGCGTGGGTTTTGAGAGGAATTGCTTGGGGCATTTGATGGTGGGAAGCTCATTTTCTTCTTACTTGGTTTGGCGATATTTTCTTCCTCCGGAGATCTGATCCTCTTCGCTGCTTCCGAAGAAGCGGAGGGATTGTTGATCTCTTTTGGGGCGGCCCGCTGTTCTTTATTTAGCTGTGCCTGGATCCTCCTGTACCTACGTCTCTGGGCTCCAGTCCACCGAACTTTTTTCTCCGTTGTAAGTTTAGATATGCTTTCGCTTACCTCTTCTACCATCTTGTGGACCTCCTCGTTAACGGGCTTCTCCACAACGGTGGTGTTGATTTTGCATCTGCTGTCTGATTCGAAGTCAGGGTCGCTCCCATCCTCGGATGGCTGGGTCCAGATTAAACTCTCCCTACGCTTCCCCTTCTCCTCATCTTTTTTACCTTTCGGTTGCGTGCTTGTAGCAGTACCGTCGACCACAGATACCAAGGCGCCCACATCTGTGGGAGATGTTTGCTCACGATCGCTTGATGACGACGAGGTGTGACTCGCAGGCAGATCACTATTCCCCGCCGGTACTGGGTTATTTAGGCCATGCACCGTAACTTTTATTCCTTCTTTGTCCTCCATGTTTGTTTTTTTTTTTAGGGGAACACCCCCGTAGTCAGTTTTTTGTCCGCGGGAACCTCAGAGGTCCCAGAGGTAGGTGGTCGTGCCACTCTACCCTAGACGGGTCATGTCACAAGTGATTTCCCTCGTAAATGATAGAGTAGCACGACCATCCACCTCCCCCTGTCCGCCGGTGGGGACGCGCCCGGTAGGAGAACTGACAAACACCCTCGGGTCCAAAAAATATTCTTCCAAAAAAATATTCTTAAAAATCCACGCCTTAGATGCTTAGAGGTGTCCAAAAATATTCCTAAAAATCCACGCCTTAGATACTTTGAGATGTCCAAAAAATATTCTTCCAAAAAAATATTCTTAAAAATCCACGCTTCAGCTGCCTAGAGGTGGTTTTAAAAATATTCTTAAAAATCCTCGCCTTAGATGCTTTGAGATGTCCAAAAAATTTTCTTCCAAAAAAAATATTTTTAAAAATCCACGCTTCAGCTGCCTAGAGGTGGTTTGAAAAATATTCTTAAAAATCCACGCTTCAGCTGCCTAGAGGTGGTTTGAAAAATATTCTTAAAAAGCCACACTTCAGCTGCCTAGAGGTGGTTTGAAAAATATTCTTAAAAGCCACACTTCAGCTGCCTAGAGGTGGTTTGAAAAAATTCTTAAAAATCCATGCCTCAGCTGCCAAAAGGTGGTTTTAAAAATATACTTAAAAATCCACGCCTTAGCTGCCTAGAGGTGTTTTTAAAAAATTTCTCAAAATTTCAAAATCTACATTGCATCTTTAAAAAACTATTTAAATTTTTGTTTTCCTCTACCCCAAAAATTGTTTCCCCATGATACCAATATCCATTGGGGATGTTCCAATTGTTGTTGTCTTTGTTGTTCCTGATGACGATAATGATGACTATACAAATATCTCGGTATGCTCAACATGTTCGTTTTATCATTTCACACTACAAATCCCTTGAATATTATCTGAATGCAGCTGAGGAACAGAACACGTTGCAAATGGATTTGCTTGCATGTTTCATGCTCGGCTCTTGTGTGAATGTCCACACAAGAGTCGTTTCTTCTTTTTTTTGTAAATTTCATTATATTGTCGATATTTTTACATAGAAGTGGGCAAAAGAGTATAAATGCAGTTTGGAATAGTGATATGCATTACCAAGAAAAATAACAACAACAACTATAGTGACAATTGTTTGTCTCTAGAAAATAGTAAAGAGTTGAATATTTGTATATCACAGCTAACTGTTAACTCCCATAGCTTAGAAAATCCTATCATAGGCAACAAACATAACAACGAATCACAGCCATTGACACTTCGGCATGTAACCATTCCCATTGAACAACAAAAAGCACAGTATTCTGGTCAATATGAGAGGCTATGTGTGTGCCTATGTATATATGTACGTATTTTCTATGTGTTTTTGCTCCTCAGTTTCTAGTTATACAACATGCATGCCATCCTTCGGCTTATTCATGTTGAACATTAAACCAACGAGTTTATTACAAGGTCCAAACACTCAATTCACTCACTAGCTGGTCACAAGTGCCATTGGTAAACTGCAATGACAAAGGCTTTCTCTGAAAATTAACTAACCTGATTATACCACCACACTCTCTTCTTTAATAGTAAATGAAATACTTTTAACAAAAAAACGTGCAAATGTATTAGACTTGTCCTCAAAGGAAGGTGGAAGTATTTGCATGCCGAGTATTGGAAGTTGCATACCCTACATTAGGACCCGATACACAAGCCACCTCTAAGCAGCTGAAGTGTGAATTTTACAGAATATTTTTAGACACCTCTAAGCAGCTGAGGCGTGGATTTTTAAGAATATTTTGATAGACACCTATGTGGGGTGGATTTTTAAGAATATATTGCTAGACAAATAAGCGCGTTGAATATTTTGTTAGACACTTTTAAGCAGCTGTGGCGTGGATTTTTAAGAGTATTTTGTGAGACACCTCGAAGCAGCTGAAGCGTGGATTTTTAAGAATATGTTGCTAGACACCTTAGGCAGGTGAGGCGTGGATACTTAAGAAATATATTGATAGACACCTTTAAACAACTGAAGCTTGAATTATTAAGAATATTTTGATAGAAACTTTTAACCAACTGAGGCGTTGATTTTTTAAAACTATTTTGATAGACACCTTTAAGCAACTGAGGCGTGGATTTTTAAGAATATTTTGTTAGGCACCTCTAAGCAGCTGAAGCGGATTTTTAAGAATATTTTCCTAGACACCTTTAAGCATTGAGGCGTGTTTGTAAGAATATTTTGTTAGACGCTTCTAAGCAGCTGAGATGTGGATTTTTAAGAATATTTTGTGAGACACTTCTCAGCAGCTGAAGCGTAGATTTTAAAAAGATTTTGTTAGACACTTCTAAGCAGCTGAGGCGGGGATTTTTAAGAATATTTTTAAGACTCCTATAAGCAGCTGAGGCGAGGATTTTTTGGAATATTTTGTTAGACACCTCTAAACAGCTGAGGCGTGGATTTCAAGATATTTTACAAGAAACGTCAGGGATCGTCCGGCGAAGTATAATATTCAGAAAAAGAAAGCCAACATTACGCTTAACATTATTAACTTTCTTCTGCTATAGCGTGTACAATATTCGGCTACTCCCATTACCATCGGTATTACCATTCGTTAACACACATAACAAGAAGAAAAAATACGGAAAAAAAATAAAGGAATAAACAATGATTTTGTACATGACAGGAATTTAATATATTTGCAACATTTATTGCATTGCTTTGCATTTTATTTATTCAACTTCTTCATTTTATCATTTCTTTTCAACATTTGAGTTGGATTTTTTTGCCCATTTTTTTAAACTAGAACTCTCAGCATAATGGCAAATAGGTAAATGTGGGTGTTCACTGTGTATGTGTACATCTCTCTTTTCATTCATGTGTGTGTGTTTGTGTACTAAAATCTACAAAACGAATGACAAACG
The DNA here is from genome assembly GCF_047663935.1 of Musca autumnalis. Classification (NCBI taxonomy): domain Eukaryota; kingdom Metazoa; phylum Arthropoda; class Insecta; order Diptera; family Muscidae; genus Musca; species Musca autumnalis. The sequence goes on along the minus strand of NW_027412088.1, from coordinate 194,201,917 downwards.
CAACACAAAAATGTATTGCATACTTTTAGACTTAAATGAGATTTAAGTGTACCCACCACTGAACACAGAAGAGCTACTACCATTTTTGAAAAAATAAAAGAAGAGTTGATTTGCATTGGTGTAAGTGCGGCTGTGTATTTGTGTGCGAGTTTGTGGCTGTCACGTTGTTTGTTTATTGACTGGTTTTTATTTATTTTTTCTACAAGAAAAAAATATATAACAAATACCTACATATATAACACCGGAAAATAGACAGACATACGGACAACAGAATTTACTTAACATTTTGCAGGTGACAGTTATAAACTGAGATTCTCTCTCCAAATAAAAGGGGTGGGAGAAGGTTTTTTTGAGTCGGATTTCATTTGAAAATATGTTGAAGGTGTTTATTGGTATTGGTATTTTGTAAATATGTAATGTCAGCAATAACAAATATTCTGGATAAAATTAAGTCTTTTGGGAGCAGCAATATGGTCAAGTGTTACAAACAAGTTGGCATGTACGAAGAGGTGTTAAAGTGACAAACACACAGAATGTTCAATTCATGAAATATCTATTAGTTTGAAGATTACCTTATTTGCATTTGAAATGTAACAGAAATTGAAGTAGGGGGATTTTAGACATATTTCTTAGACACCTCTAACAGCTGAGGCGTTAATTTTTAAGAATATTTTGTTAGCTTCTCTTAGGCGTGGATATTTAAGAATATTTTATTAGACTCCTCCAAGCAGCTTAGGCGTGGATTTTTTAGAATATTTTGTTAGACTTCTACAAGCTTCTTAGGCGTGGATTTTTAAGAATATTTTTTTAGACACCTCTAAACAGCTGAGGCGTGGATTTTTAAGAATATTTTTTAGACACCTCTAAACAGCTGAGGCGTGGATTTTTAAGAATATTTTTGGACACCTCTAAGCATCTAAGGCGTGGATTTTTAAGAATATTTTTGGACACCTCTAAGCATCTAAGGCGTGGATTTTTAAGAATATTTTTGGACACCTCTAAGCATCTAAGGCGTGGATTTTTAAGAATATTTTTGGACACCTCTAAGCATCTAAGGCGTGGATTTTTAAGAATATTTTTGGACACCTCTAAGCATCTAAGGCGTGGATTTTTAAGAATATTTTTGGACACCTCTAAGCATCTAAGGCGTGGATTTTTAAGAATATTTTTGGACACCTCTAAGCATCTAAGGCGTGGATTTTTAAGAATATTTTTGGACACCTCTAAGCATCTAAGGCGTGGATTTTTAAGAATATTTTTGGACACCTCTAAGCATCTAAGGCGTGGATTTTTAAGAATATTTTTGGACACCTCTAAGCATCTAAGGCGTGGATTTTTAAGAATATTTTTGGACACCTCTAAGCATCTAAGGCGTGGATTTTTAAGAATATTTTTGGACACCTCTAAGCATCTAAGGCGTGGATTTTTAAGAATATTTTTGGACACCTCTAAGCATCTAAGGCGTGGATTTTTAAGAATATTTTTGGACACCTCTAAGCATCTAAGGCGTGGATTTTTAAGAATATTTTTGGACACTCTAAGCATCTAAGGCGTGGATTTTTAAGAATATTTTTGGACACCTCTAAGCATCTAAGGCGTGGATTTTTAAGAATATTTTTGGACACCTCTAAGCATCTAAGGCGTGGATTTTTAAGAATATTTTTGGACACCTCTAAGCATCTAAGGCGTGGATTTTTAAGAATATTTTTGGACACCTCTAAGCATCTAAGGCGTGGATTTTTAAGAATATTTTTGGACACCTCTAAGCATCTAAGGCGTGGATTTTTAAGAATATTTTTGGACACCTCTAAGCATCTAAGGCGTGGATTTTTAAGAATATTTTTGGACACCTCTAAGCATCTAAGGCGTGGATTTTTAAGAATATTTTTGGACACCTCTAAGCATCTAAGGCGTGGATTTTTAAGAAATATTTTTGGACACCTCTAAGCATCTAAGGCGTGGATTTTTAAGAATATTTTTGGACACCTCTAAGCATCTAAGGCGTGGATTTTTAAGAATATTTTTGGACACCTCTAAGCATCTAAGGCGTGGATTTTTAAGAATATTTTTGGACACCTCTAAGCATCTAAGGCGTGGATTTTTAAGAATATTTTGGACACCTCTAAGCATCTAAGGCGTGGATTTTTAAGAATATTTTTGGACACCTCTAAGCATCTAAGGCGTGGATTTTTAAGAATATTTTTGGACACCTCTAAGCATCTAAGGCGTGGATTTTTAAGAATATTTTTGGACACCTCTAAGCATCTAAGGCGTGGATTTTTAAGAATATTTTTGGACACCTCTAAGCATCTAAGGCGTGGATTTTTAAGAATATTTTTTGGACACCTCTAAGCATCTAAGGCGTGGATTTTTAAGAATATTTTTGGACACCTCTAAGCATCTAAGGCGTGGATTTTTAAGAATATTTTTGGACACCTCTAAGCATCTAAGGCGTGGATTTTTAAGAATATTTTTGGACACCTCTAAGCATCTAAGGCGTGGATTTTTAAGAATATTTTTGGACACCTCTAAGCATCTAAGGCGTGGATTTTTAAGAATATTTTTGGACACCTCTAAGCATCTAAGGCGTGGATTTTTAAGAATATTTTTGGACACCTCTAAGCATCTAAGGCGTGGATTTTTAAGAATATTTTTGGACACCTCTAAGCATCTAAGGCGTGGATTTTTAAGAATATTTTTGGACACCTCTAAGCATCTAAGGCGTGGATTTTTAAGAATATTTTTGGACACCTCTAAGCATCTAAGGCGTGGATTTTTAAGAATATTTTTGGACACCTCTAAGCATCTAAGGCGTGGATTTTTAAGAATATTTTTGGACACCTCTAAGCATCTAAGGCGTGGATTTTTTAAGAATATTTTTGGACACCTCTAAGCATCTAAGGCGTGGATTTTTAAGAATATTTTTGGACACCTCTAAGCATCTAAGGCGTGGATTTTTAAGAATATTTTTGGACACCTCTAAGCATCTAAGGCGTGGATTTTTAAGAATATTTTTGGACACCTCTAAGCATCTAAGGCGTGGATTTTTAAGAATATTTTTGGACACCTCTAAGCATCTAAGGCGTGGATTTTTAAGAATATTTTTGGACACCTCTAAGCATCTAAGGCGTGGATTTTTAAGAATATTTTTGGACACCTCTAAGCATCTAAGGCGTGGATTTTTAAGAATATTTTTGGACACCTCTAAGCATCTAAGGCGTGGATTTTTAAGAATATTTTTGGACACCTCTAAGCATCTAAGGCGTGGATTTTTAAGAATATTTTTGGACACCTCTAAGCATCTAAGGCGTGGATTTTTAAGAATATTTTTGGACACCTCTAAGCATCTAAGGCGTGGATTTTTAAGAATATTTTTGGACACCTCTAAGCATCTAAGGCGTGGATTTTTAAGAATATTTTTGGACACCTCTAAGCATCTAAGGCGTGGATTTTTAAGAATATTTTTGGACACCTCTAAGCATCTAAGGCGTGGATTTTTAAGAATATTTTTGGACACCTCTAAGCATCTAAGGCGTGGATTTTTAAGAATATTTTTGGACACCTCTAAGCATCTAAGGCGTGGATTTTTAAGAATATTTTTGGACACCTCTAAGCATCTAAGGCGTGGATTTTTAAGAATATTTTTGGACACCTCTAAGCATCTAAGGCGTGGATTTTTAAGAATATTTTTGGACACCTCTAAGCATCTAAGGCGTGGATTTTTAAGAATATTTTTGGACACCTCTAAGCATCTAAGGCGTGGATTTTTAAGAATATTTTTGGACACCTCTAAGCATCTAAGGCGTGGATTTTTAAGAATATTTTTGGACACCTCTAAGCATCTAAGGCGTGGATTTTTAAGAATATTTTTGGACACTCTAAGCATCTAAGGCGTGGATTTTTAAGAATATTTTTGGACACCTCTAAGCATCTAAGGCGTGGATTTTTAAGAATATTTTTGGACACCTCTAAGCATCTAAGGCGTGGATTTTTAAGAATATTTTTGGACACCTCTAAGCATCTAAGGCT
>NW_027412088.1:192540717-192927786 GCF_047663935.1 Musca autumnalis | reverse complement strand
TTTTTGGCAATCAAAAGTTGGGTTTTTTTGTTCTCCCAGACAGCTGCAATTTTATGGAATTTTAATTTATTTTTTTATGGAAATTTGTAATTTTTGTCAAATGAAATTATGTTGCAAATCTTTTCAACAATTCATTCCTTTAAAGCCCTGTCAAGCTGTCGCCAGCAAATACTACTTCACACATCTCTATTGATTTCACACTCATCGCGTTGATGCATCACGAATTGATGTTTATTTTAGGTCTTGCGATGACAATTTTATGTGACAAAAGTAAAGAAAGAAAACGGCCAAAGTATTTTGACGTTAACTTAACGACATGCTGTTGAAATCAAATTTAGATCGCATTTTGGCAACTTTGCACAACAGACACAACAATTCCGCAGTGAGAGAATTACTTACAACTGGCCGACCGGCCAAAAAGGGAAATAAATATTTGCCCATCAACATCAAAGCAATGCTAATTCAATGTGAAACCATTTTTTGTGGAGATGTAGTTTCTTTGATGGACTAAATCAATGAAGATCCTCAGATATCTTCAAAAGATCTTCAGCGGATTCCCATAGGTCGAAGAAATCATGCATATTTAGCAGATCTTTTAAACGTTTCTATATATACCTATATATAATACCCATCCAAATGGTCAGCTGCAGTTAGGAGTTGCCTTCCAAGGACAATGTATGGGAGAAATTCCCTTCTGAAATTTTTCTTCAGAAATATGAGCTCTGAAAAGGCTTTTCTACGAGTTCAACTCTATTCAGATGATCCGCTTTGCAGGATATTTTATTGAGAGGAGACCTCTTTAGAGGACCCTCAAAGAAAGCTACATTAGATAGCAGACAGTATAGAATAAGTTTTCCTACAGGAAAACTACCTCTAGAAGACACCTCCATGTTATCGTTTTTCGGTGGAAGACATCTTTAGACAGAGTACCTCCTCAGTGGTTCTTATTAGGAGACATTTTTAGAATGACGATCTAATCAAGGCGAAAATAAACACTTTTTTTTACAGTTAACGCTCTAAACCAGTTTTTCTCCCTATAAATGCCTCCTAAGAGTGCATTTTTGTAGATCAAAAACGATTATAGAAGATCCTCTTAAAAGCCCCTTCGGTGGTGGGTGGATACTTTTTCACATTCGCAGAGGGTATTCTGTTGAGAGAAAACCTCTTTGTAGGATTTTCTGTTGCAATAAGACATCGTTAGAGTGCCTTATGTTGTGAGAAGGGCTGCTGAAAGAGAAGAAGAAAGAAGAAGAAGAAGAAACCCTCTTTAGAAAATCTTTTATTGAGAGAATATCTTTATAGAGGGTCTTCTATTGAGAGACGATTTTTAGAGAGTATTCAATTGAGAGAAAATTTCTTCGTAGGCTCGTGTATTGTGGAAAGACAGCTTAATAGGATCTTCAATTGTGGGAAGAAAATATATCTGTAGATATTGAAAAAAACGCCCTAGAAAGTTTTCTACAGAGGGAAGACCTCTTTGGAAAGCTTTCTCCCCCTGTGGGAGTCTTCTAATAAGAGAAGACTTTTTCGAGGGCCTTCTATTGAGAATAGTAGACTTCAAAGGATATCTTCTATCGAGAAAATACACCTTACGATATTAGTATACTATGAGAAGATCCGATGGTTTTCTATTGAGAGAGGAAAAATCAATAGAAATGGTTCTATAGAAAGAAGACTCCTTTAGAGGGTTTTCTATTGAGAGGAGACCTAGTAGATAAATAACCCTATATTAATGAAAATCTCTTAAGATACTTTTCTATTGTGGAAAGACTTCCATAGAAAGTCTTCTATTGAGAGGATCTTTTATTAAGAGAAAACATCTTTAGAAAGTATTTTATTGGGAGAAGATCTTCTATTGAGAGAAGACCTCTTGATATGGTCTTCTTTTGTGAGAAGACCTCCTTACGGGGTCTTCTATTGTGAGAAGACCTCTTTAAATGAGAGAAGATATTTTAGGGAGCCTTCTATTAAGTGAAGATACCTAAGAGGGTTTCAATTGAGAGAATACTTTTTAGACGGTTTTCTATTGAGGGAAGACCCCCATGGATAGTCATCTGGTGAGAGAAGACCTCTATAGAGGGTATCCTATTAAAAGAAGGCTTCTATATAAAGTCTCTTATTTAGAGATGATCTATTAAGATGGTCTTCTGTTGAGAGAAGACCTCCTTAGAGGGTCTTCTATTACGAGAAGATCTCCTTAGGCGGTCTTCTACTGCGAGATGATGAGAGTCCTCTTTTTGGGAAAAGACCTCTATAAAGGGCCTTCTCTTGAGAAAATACCTCTATTGAGTGAAAACCTCTTTATATTGTCTGCTACTGCGAAAGATCTCTATAGAGGGTTTTACCGTTTTTGAGTGTCATATGTGGAGAGGAGACCTCTATAGAGGGTTTTCTATTGAGAGGAGACCTCTTTAGAGGGTCTTGTAATGAGGAAAGACTTCTTTACAGAGCATTCTTTTGATAAAAGACCTCTATAGATGATCTTCTGGTGAGAGAAGACCTTAATTGAGGGTCTTCTGTTGAGAGAAGAGCTTCTTAGAGGATCTTGCAGCATATTGCCTTCTTAGATGGTCTTCTGCTACAATATGACCTTCTTAGAGGGTCTTCCACTACGAGCAAAACTCTTTAGTGGATCATCTGTTAAGAGAAGACCACTTTGTAGGTTCTTCTATTGAGAGAAGGCCTCCTTAGATAATCTTCCTTTAGAGAAGACCACCTTAGATGGTCTTCTGCGGAGAGAATACCTCCATAAAGGGTCTTCTACTGCGAAAAGATCTCTTTAAAGGATCTTCCACTGCCAGAAGAGTATTTTCTGTTGAGAGAATACCTCTACTGAGTATCTTCTGTTGAGAGAAAACCTCTAAAGATGGTCTTCTACTGTGGGAAAGTCTCTATAGAAGGTTCTCTATTGATAGAAGACCTCTATTTTGGGTCTTTTGTTAAAAGGAGACCTCTATAGAGAGTATTCTATTGAGAAAAGATCTTTTTAGAGAGTCTTCTTTTACGATAAGTTATCTTTAGAGGGTCTTCTGTTGGGAAAAGACCTCTATATAGGGCCTTCATTTGAGAAAATACCTCTATAGAAGGTCTTCTATTGAGTGAAAACCTCTTTGTATGGTCTTTTATTAAGAGAACACCTCTTTACAGGATATTCTGTTAAGAAAAGTCCCCTTTAGAGGGTCTTCTATTGAGAGTAGATTTCATAAGAGGGTATTTTACTGCGAGAAGATATTTATAGAAGGCCTTCTGTATAGAGAAAATCTCTATAGAGGGACTTCTGTTGATGGAACAACTCAATAGATGGTCTGCTACTGCGAAAGTTCTCTATAGAGGGTTTTACCGTTTTTTAGTGTCATCTGTGGAGAGGAGGTCTCTATAGAGGATCTTCTATTGAGAGAAGGCCTCTTTAGAGAGTCTCTTATGAGGGAAGACCTCTTTAGAGAGCATTCTTTTGATAAAAGACCTCTATATAAAAGACCCCTCTTTAGAGGGTCTTCTATTGGGAGAGAACCTCTTTAGAGGGTCTTTTATTGAGACAAGGCCTCTATAGAGAGTCTTTTGTTAAGACAAGGGGGTCTTTTGTTGAGAGAAGACATGCTTAGAGGGTCTTAATTTGGGAAAAGACCTTTTTGAGGGTCTTCTATTGAGAGAGGACTTCTTTAGACGATTTTCTATTAAGAGAAAACATCTATGGAGGCTTTCTGTTGCGAGAAAATCCCTTCTTCTTTCGATAAAAGACGTCTATAGATGATCTTCTGTTGCGAGAAGGCCTTTTTAGAGGGTCTTCTATTGACAGAAGGCCTCTTTAGAGAGTCTTTTGTTAAGAGAAGACCACCTTAGAGGGTCCTTTGTAGAGAGAAGACCTATTTAGAGGGGTTTACATTGAGAAAAGACCTCTTTGAGGGTCTTTTATTGAGAGAAAACTTCTTTAGACGATCTTCTATTGAGAGATCTATTGAGGATCTTCTGTTGTGAGAAGACCTCTATCCCTTTTGAAGATCTATTGTTGAGAGAAGACCTCTTTAGAGGGTCTTCTGTTGAGATAAGACCTCGATTGAGGGCCTTCTATTGAGAGAAGCCCTCGTTAGAGAATCTTCCGTAAAGAGAAGACCACCTTAAATGGTCTTCTTTAGAGGATCTTCTATTTAGAGAATACCTATTTATATGGTTTTCTTTTGAGGGAAGACTTCTTTAGAAAATACTCCGTAAAGAGAACACCACTTTAAATGGTCTTCTGTGGAGAGAAGACCTCTTAAGAGGGTATTCTATTAAGAGAATATATCTTTAGATGTTTTCTATTGAGAGAAGTCCCATAAGGAGGGTTTTCTGTTCTATTGAGGGAAGAGTCTTCTGTTGATAGAACACCTCTATATAGTGTATTCTATTGAGAGAAGATATCTTCTGATGCAAGATGGCCTTCTTAGAGGGTCTTCTGCTACGAGCAAAACTTTAATGGGTCTTCTATTGAGAGAAGACCAAATTTATAGGTTCTTCTATTGAGATAAGGCCTCTTTAGAGAATCTTCCTTTAGAGAAGACCACCTTAGGTGGTCTTCTGTGGAGAGAAGACCTCCACAGAGGGTCTTGTGTGGAGAAAAGACCTACATAGAGGGTCTTCTACTGCGAAAAGATCTCTTTAGAAGATCTTCTTTTGGGAGAAGATCTTTATAGTAGGTCTTCTATTGAAAACATGCCTCTATAGAGGGTCTTCTATTAAAATAAGATTTCTATTAAGTCTTTTCTGTTGAGAGAAGACCTTTATTGAAAATCTTCTGTTGAGAGGAGACCTCTATAGATGGTCTTCTACTGTGGGAAAAGTCTCTACAGAAGGTTCTCTATTGAGAGAAGACCTCTTTTTTGGGTCTTCTGTTAAGGGAAGACCTCTATAGAGAGCATTCTATTGAGAAATACCCTATTTTACGTGATGTTATCTTTAGGGGGTCGTCTATTGAGAGAAAATATCTTTAGGGGGACTTCCATTGAAACAATACCTCTTTAGGGGGTTTTCTATTGAGAGAAGTCCCATAAGGAGGTTTTTCTGTTGCGAGAAAAACCCATTAGAGGGTCTTCTAATTGAGGGAAGAGTCTTCTGTTGATAGAAGACCTCTATATAGTGTATTCTATTGAGAGAGGATATCTTAAGAGGGTCTTGTGTTTAAAGAAGACCTTCTTAGAGGGTCTTCTGCTACGAGCAAAACTTTAATGGGTCTTCTATTGAGAGAAGACCAATTTATAGATTCTTCTATTGAGATAAGGCCTCTTTAGAGAATCTTCCTTTAGAGAAGACCACCTTAGATGGTCTTCTGTGGAGAGAAGAGCTCCACAGAGGGTCTTGTGTGGAGAAAAGACCTACATAGAGGGTCTTCTACTGCGAAAAGATCTCTTTAGAAGGTCTTCTTTTGGGAGAAGATCTTTATAGTAGGTCTTCTATTGAAAACATGCCTCTATAGAGGGTCTTCTATTAAAATAAGATTTCTATTAAGTCTTTTCTGTTGAGAGAAGACCTTTATTGAAAATCTTCTGTTGAGAGGAGACCTCTATAGATGGTCTTCTACTGTGGGAAAAGTCTCTACAGAAGGTTCTCTATTGAGAGAAGACCTCTTTTTTGGGTCTTCTGTTAAGGGAAGACCTCTATAGAGAGAATTCTATTGAGAAAATATATCTTTATAGGGTTTTCTTTTACGAGAAGTTATCTTTAGGAGGTCTTCTATTAAGAGAAAATATCTTTAGAGGAACTTCTATTGAAACAATACCTCTTTAGGGGGTTCTCTGTTGTGAGGAGATCTCTATGAAGGGTCTTCTGTTGAGAGAAGACCAGCTTAGAGGGTATTCTACGGCGAAAAGATCTCTTAGGAGGGTCTTCTCTTGAGAGAAGACCTTTATAGGGGGCTGTCTATTGAGAAAAGACCTCTGTAGAGGCCATTATATTAAGATAATACCTATATTGAGGGTCTTCTGTTGAGAGAAGGCAGCTTTAGATGGTCTTCTACTGGGAGAATCGCTTTAGGGGGGTTTCTTTTGAGAAAAGGCCTCTTTAGAGGGTCTTATATTGATATTATATGTTATATTGAAAGAACACATCCTTAGGGAGACTTATATTGAGAGAAGGCTTTGTTAGAGGGCTTTCTCTTGAATGTCAAAAGGGGTTCGTACTGAGAGAAGACATCCGCAGAAAGTATTGCATGGAAAGAAAGCCTCTTAAGATTATCTTATATTGAAAGAACACCTCTTTACACATATTTTTTAAGCAGAAGTTTGTCCTCGCGGCCGGCGCAACTTTTGTGGTAATTTTTTTTTATTTTTACACAAATTCTTTTAATTGTTTTGTTCTTCTATTTGAGTTGATCTAAACCATGCTACAGCTCCGCTATAATAAATCACATGTAAAGCAAAAGATATTTGAACTTCTTTCAATTATCACCTCCTCAACATTTGTGTTTAGACTGATTTCCCAAAGATACTAAGCCACGAGCATCAGCATACATGTGTACATACATATGTTTGTAGGTCTATTAGTCAGTCAAAAGGCAAACACGGCTGTCTGTCATAATCTTCATTTGTTTGTCTACAAATGTTTCGAAAAAGCAAAACAATTTTGTTTGACTTTCTTATCTGGGCAAGGTAAAGATTTAGCAATGAAAAAAAACACAAAGTCCATTGTGAACCAAATATGAAAATAATTACGGAGTCTTCTCACTCCACACTGCACTTGCTACTCACTCATATAGTAAGAGAAGCAGATGAAATGGAAGAAGCTTCAGTTTCTAGCGGTGAGTTAATTTTCTTAAATTCTGCGAAAGTGTAGCATCAACTGCTAAGTTAAGCTAAGCTGTGGGAAAGAAGAGCCAACCGAACAGCCAGCCTGTGAACAAACAGCCAGAGATAATTGTTTAATGAGTTTTGTTAATAATTTTGCTTTGCGCTTTCGATTGTGTAAAAAACGTAACAAAATTATTATAATGGTTGTGGTGAGTGCTCTGAGTTACCAGCTAAGTAGCCATTTTTGGTCATTTTTGGACCAAAAATAAAGTACAAAATTTACGATTCTCCTGGACGAATCTGAACCAAATTAGTTTGAATTGCGGAAATTTTCTTTTCATTGAAAACAAAAATTAATTAAATATTTTTCCAAAAATATAAATTGGTGGTATTTCGAATGAATTTGGTTTCAAGTCGTCTTAGAAATTTCGGCCGTTATACCGTTTTCATATAATTTATGGTCCAACAATTTCGAAAATTGGCCAAAGGAATTGACATTGTCCTTATTGAAATGATTGAATAGTTTTTTTGTTAAAACTATGCCATCATAATTATTATTAACACATCGCCTAAAAATATGCTCACCTCGTCTTTCTTAGACAAAAACTGTATAAAATTTGAAATATAGGTGGCGCCGTAATATTTATTACAAAATTACGTATATTTTAGCTAAAATCGTACTCGTATGGGAAAGATCTGTAGAAAATGAGTCCATATCTTACAGCTTAGCACCAATAGTGACCCTCATACAAGGCAAGACAATCAACTGCCTCATTTATATGTAGGTCCATCAGAATAATCTGAAAATTGACTATTATTTTTCAAATTTCAAAAATTCACATTTTTAATTTTCCTTGAGATTCTAAGAATAGCCACATTTTGAAATGGCAACTCTATGTCATACCTCCTATAATCGCAACTTTCAAAAGAGAACTTTAGAGAGCAGTGGCGTTAATTATCTGCAAATTTGATTTTGTATTTTTAACTCAGGTTGTTATTAAACAAAATACAAGAGCAGCAAAAACAACAATACATTAAAATAATAATCGAGAAAAAGAAGATTCAAGTTACTTTTCCTACATACATACATATGTAAGTTTTTCTCCTTCATCTCATCAATATTTGTGCTACTGTTGTGCTTGGATTTTGAGATTTGTTCCAAAGATCTGTTCGCTTCAAATGATTTAGTTTGCAGAAAACTTTCGAAACGACGAACGTGCTTCAGAAGATGATTTCGAAAAATAAACGCGTAGGAAATTTAACGAAAAGTGTGGATTAAAAAATAATACATTTTGAAATGCTACCAAAAAGGAATTTCTAAAATTAATTAAAAATTTCGAAATAAATATAATTGTAAAAGAAAAAAAATCAACTATTACGAAACTACTAAAATCCGATTGGAAATATAGAAAAAATAAATATTAAAATGTAAAAAATAAATATTATTTCATAAATTGACAAGTGCAACTGATAAGCCGATCATGTTTTCATCATCGAACAAAATAAAGAAACGTCAAAAGAAGCGATCACCTACTCGGTTACAGATAGCTGAGAATTCAGTGGATGGTGTCGTCACATTGAGAAGGAAACCCAAGAAATCATGGTGGCATGAATGTAAGTGTTTCGAGTGTTTTTGCGATATTCTTTTATAAGACAAAAAGGTATTCTAAATATCTTTTTTGGAATCAGGTTTCCTCTAATGAAAGCTCAGTATATCTTTTTTGGAAGATCAGCAGGTTTTCTCATAGACGACTAGTAGGTCGTCATATAGAAGACATCAAGATTTCGGAATAGAAGATGTACATAGGTCTTATCGTATATGACCTGTAGAACTTCTCATAGAAGACTTGAAGGAATTTCCATAAAAGACCTGACCAAAATGTCCTCTATGAGAAGGCTCATGGATGACTTTGTTCATCTCACAGAGGACATTGTGGTCTTCACACAGAAGGATTTTGAATTTCTCATGCACAACCTGTAAGTTTTTACATAAAACACCTGCATGACTTTTCGTAGGGGACCTTCAGCATGCGGCAAAAAGGGGCACACATGACCTTGATGAGAGTAACAACAAAACAGCCACCATTTAGTCTTCACTCAGAAGTCAATGAGGAAGGTTGTACCGTCACTTTTTTCAATGATTTTTAATTTTAGCAATGCATTAAGCCACATGATCCTAGATGTACACGCCTGCACGTTGTCGTAACAACAGAGAATAACAAATCCAAATGAGAGCCATGTCAGCCGTTGTTTAACATAGGGACATTTCTCTCCCATCAATTCTTTCTCATTTATTTTGGACATCAATGCACATGATGTTAGTGAAGAGAGCGAAATTTACGCTCTCGATGTCGTATGTGTGTGACCGTACATCAGAGTGAGGCAGAGACTATTTTTGGGTCTCTCTTGTGCTCTCAATGAGCGTAAATTTGTTCTTATTCACAACTTGTTAGCATTTACACAGGCTGCGAGCGATAACAAATTTACGCTCACTTAGAGCACATGGGCTCTCTTGTGAGTCACAATGCCTACCTTTGCCGTACATACTTCACTTGTATTGGTACCGATAACTGCTGTAGGAGAGTGATAGGCACCATCTATTTATATTGCATAATTTTGGGGTTGTCATTGTGTGAGTGTATGCTTTTTCAATTAGTTGAATTGTGTGTGGAGAGAGAACCGTTTACTGCAGAGTGAGGCATAGAAATTTTTTGTGTTAGCATCTACACAGGCTGTGAGCGATAACCAATTTACGCTCACGTAGAGCACATGGGCTCTCTTGTGAGTCACAATGCCTTCTATTGGTTTACTGAGAGCACGTGTGCGCCCTCTTGCCTAACGCTGCTGTAGGACCTCTATGCCTTCTCATACAAAGCCACTACGTTTTCTCATATAAGACATCTAATATTCCGGTTACACTAAACCGGATTAACCCAGTGGGTTTTGATTTCAAATGTCAATTCCATAGCGCAAACGTCAAATAAATCCTCTCGAAGTGGGTTAACCCGGCAAAAAACTCTAGTGTAACCGTTCTATAAGTCTTCTTATAGTAGATTTGAAGGTCTTCTCATAAAATACATGGCGGTCTTTTCGACCCCAGGAAGACCTGGAGAAGACCTCTAGGTCTTCTCATCTAGGACCTTCAAAAAGTTTCAATTCAATTTTTTTTCATAGAAGACTTGAGGGTCTTCTCATATTCTTCTCAGATCAGATCTCTGGATCTTCTTATAGAGGGCCTCTAGGTCTTCTCATAGAAGATCTCAGGATTGTCTCATAGAAGACTTCTTTATCTTCTTATAGAAGACCTCAAAATCTTTTCAACGAAGAAGACCTCTGGATCATCATTAGAAGCCTTCAAGGTATTCTCATAGAAGATTTCTAAATCTTCTCAAAGAGGGCCGTTGGATCTTTTTATAGAAGGTCTCTAGGTCTTTCTTATAGAACACCTCGGAATCTTCTTACAAAAGGCCTTCAGGTATTTTTATAGAATATCTCTAGGTCTTCTCACAGAAGACCTCAAGGTCTTGTTACAGAAGACGTATAGGATTTCTCATGGAAGACGTCTGAATCTCCTCAAAGAAGGCCTCTGGATCTCCTAAATCTTCTCAAAGAAGGCCGTTGGATCTTTTTATAGAAGGTATCTAGGGCTTTCTTATAGAAAACGTCGGAATCTTCTTAAAAAAGGCCTTCAGGTATTTTTATAGAATATCTCTATGTCTTCTCAGAGAAGACCTCTAAGTCTTGTTACAGAAGACGTATGGGACTTCTCATGGAAGACCTCTGGACATTCTCGAAGAAGACCTCAAGGTCATCTTATAAAAGCTATCTAAGTCATAGAAGACCTCTGGATTTTCTCATAGAAGATAACTGGATCTTCTCACGGAAGATCTCTAGTGGGTCTTCTCATAGAAATCCTCTGGATCTTCTCATAGAAGACCTCTAGTGGGTCTTCTCATAAAAGTCCTCTGGATCTTCTCATAGATGACATCTGGATCTTCTCAAAGAAGAACTATAGTGGGTTACCTCTTATAAAACTCTCTAGTAGGTCTTCCCTCAGAAGACTTCTGGATCTTATTATAGAAAGCCTCTAGGTCTACTCATGAAAGTCTTTTAGGTCTTCTCAAAGAAGACCTCTATGTCTTCTCATAGAAGAACTCCCGATCTTCTTCTCTGGAGCTTCTTTAAAAATGCATCTAGGTCTTCTCTTAGAATAGACCAAGATCTTCTTAAAGAAGATGTACGGATATTGTCTTAGAAATTCTCTAGGTCTTTTCACAGAAGTAAGAAAACCTCAGGATCTTTTCAAAGAAGAACTCAGGATGTTCGTATAGAAGACCTCTAGATCTCCCCGTAAAAGACCTCAGGATATTCTCAAGGAAGACTTTAGGATCTTCTTATAAAAGTACACAAAGTCTTCTCATAGCAGACCACAAGTTCTTCTTATAAAAGACCATTAGGTCTTCTCATAGAAGTCTTCAGGGTTATTTCATAGAAGATCTCTGGATCTTCTTTTAAAAGGCCTCTAAGTCTTCTGATAGAATACTTCAGGATCTTCTCATAGAAGAACTCTGGATCTTCCTATAGGAGATATTCTCTTAGAAGACCTCAGGATATTCTCAAGGAAGACCTCTAGATCTTCCCGTAAAAGACCTCACGATATTCTCAAGAAAAGACTTTAAGATCTTTTTATAAAAGTGCACAAGGTGTTCTCATAGAAGACCTCCGGATCTTCTCATAGAAGACCTCTAGATCTTCCCATAAAAGACCTCAGGTTATTTTCAAGGAAGACCTTAGGATCTGCTTATAAAAGTCCACAAGGTCTTCTCATAGAAGACAACAAGATGTTCTCATAGAAGACCTCAGGATCTTCTTATAGGAGATCTTCTCTTAGAAGACCTCAGGGTATCCTCAAGGAAGACTTTAGGATCTTCTTATAAAAGTCCACAAGGTCTTCTCATAGAAGACCACAAGGTCTTCTCATAGAATACCACAAAGTCTTCTCATAGGACACCACAAGGTCTTCTCATAGAAGACCTCTAGATCTTCCCATAAAAGACCTCTGGATCTTATCATAGAAGACCTGAGGATAAAAAAGTCCACAAGGTCTTCTCAAAGAAGACCACAAGGTCTTCTCATAGAAGACCACAAGGCCTTCTCATAGAAGACCACAAGGCCTTCTTATAGAAGACCACAAGGTCTTCTCATAGAAGACCTCTAGATCTTCCCATAAAAGACCTCTGGATCTTATCATAGAAGACCTGAGGATAAAAAAGTCCACAAGGTCTTCTCAAAGAAGACCACAAGGTCTTCTCAAAGAAGACCACAAGGTCTTCTCATAGAAGACCACAAGGTTTTCTCATAGAAGACCTCTAGATCTTCCCATAAAAGACCTCAGGATATTCTCAAGGAAGACTTTAAGATCTTCTTATAAAAGTCCACAAGATCTAATCATAGAAGACCACAAGATCTTCTCATAGAAGACCACAAGATCTTCTCATAGAAGACCACAAGGTCTTCGCATAGAAGACCACAAGGTCTTCGCATAGAAGACCACAAGGTCTTCTCATAGAAGACCACAAGATCTTCTCATAGAAGACCACAAGGTCTTCTCCATTCTCATAGAAGACCTCTAGATCTTCCCATAAAAGACCTCAGGATATTCTCAAGGAAGACTTTGGGATCTTCTTATAAAAGTCCACAAGGTCTTCGCATAGAAGACCACGAGGTCTTTTCATAGAAGACCTCAAGATTTTCTCATAGAAGTCCTCTAGATCTTCCCATAAAAGACCTCAGGATATTCTCAAGGAAGACTTTAGGATCTTCTTATAAAAGTCCACAAGGTCTTCTCATAGAGGACCACAAGGTCTTCTCATTGAAGACCACAAGGTCTTCTCATAGAAGACCTCAGGATCTTCTCATAGAAGACCTCTAGATCTTCCCATAAAAGACATCAGGATATTCTCAAGGAAGACTTTGGGATCTTCTTATAAAAGTCCACAAGGTCTTCTCATAGAAGACCACAAGGTCTTCTCATAGAAGAAGAAGACTTTAAGATCTTCTTATAAAAGTGCACAAGGTCTTCTCATAGAAGACCTCAGGATCTTCTCATAGAAGACCTCTAGATCTTCCCATAAAAGACCTCAGGTTATTTTCAAGGAAGACCTTAGGATCTGCTTATAAAAGTCCACAAGGTCTTCTCATAGAAGACAACAAGATGTTCTCATAGAAGACCTCAGGATCTTCTTATAGGAGATCTTCTCTTAGAAGACCTCAGGGTATCCTCAAGGAAGACTTTAGGATCTTCTTATAAAAGTCCACAAGGTCTTCTCATAGAATACCACAAAGTCTTCTCATAGAACACCACAAGGTCTTCTCATAGAAGACCACAAGGCCTTCTCATAGAAGACCACAAGGCCTTCTCATAGAAGACCACAAGGTCTTCTCATAGAAGACCTCTAGATCTTCCCATAAAAGACCTCTGGATCTTATCATAGAAGACCTGAGGATCTTCTCATAGAAGATCTCTAGATCTTCCCGCAAAAGACCTCAGGATATTCTCAAGGAAGACTTTAGGATCTTCTTATATAAGTGCACAAGGTCTTCTCATAGAAGACTACAAGGTCTTCTCATAGAAGACTACAAGGTCTTCTCATAGAAGACTACAAGGTCTTCTCATTGAAGGCCACAAGGTCTTCTCATTGAAGGACACAAGGTCTTCTCATAGAAGACCTCTAGATCTTCCCGTAAAAGACCTCAGGATATTCACAAGGAAGACTTTAGGATCTTCTTATAAAAGTGCACAAGGTCTTCTCATAGAAGACCTCGGGATCTTCTCATAGAAGACCTCTAGATCTTCCCATAAAATACCTTAGGTTATTTTCAAGGAAGACCTTAGGATCTGCTTATAAAAGTCCACAAGGTCTTCTCATAGAAGACAGCAACATCTTCTCATAGAAGACCTCAGGATCTTCTCATAGAAGACCTCTAGATCTTCCCATAAAAGACCTCAGGATATTCTCAAGGAAGACTTTAGGATCTTCTTATAAAAGTGCACAAGGTCTTCTCATAGAAGACCACAAGGTCTTCTCATAGAAGACCACAAGGTCTTCTCATAGAAGACCACAAGATCTTCTCATAGAAGACCTCAGGATCTTCTCATAGAAGACCTCTAGATCTTCCCATAAAAGACATCAGGATATTCTCAAGGAAGACTTTGGGATCTTCTTATAAAAGTCCACAAGGTCTTCTCATAGAAGACCACAAGGTCTTCTCATAGAAGACCTCTAGGTCTTTTCATAGAAGACCTTTAGGTCTTTTCATAGAAGACCACTAGGTCTTCTCATAGAAGACTTCTAAGTCTTTTCATAGAAGACCTCTAGGTCTTTTCATAGAAGACCTCCAGGTCTTCTCATAGAAGACCTCTAGGTCTTCTCATAGAAGACCTCTAGGTCTTCTCATAGAAGACCTCTAGGTCTTCTCATAGAAGACTTCTAGGTCCTCTCATAGAAGACTTCTAGGTCCTCTCATAGAAGACCACTAGGTCTTCTCACAGAAGACCTCTAGGTCTTTTCAAAGAAGACCACTAGGTCTTCTCATAGAAGACCTCTAGGTCTTTTCATAGAAGACCTCTAGGTCTTTTCATAGAAGACCTCTAGGTCTTCTCATAGAATACCAGGTCTTCTCATAGAAGACTTCTAGGTCCTCTCATAGAAGACCACTAGGTCTTCTCACAGAAGACCTCTAGGTCTTCTCATAGAAGACCTCTAGATCTTCTCACAGAAGACCTTTAGGTCTTCTCACAGAAGACCTCTAGGTCTTCTCACAGAAGACCTCTAGGTCTTCTCATAGAAGACCTCTAGGTCTTCTAGTAGAAGACCTCTAGGTCTTCTCATAAGTACCTATAGGTCTTCTCATTTAGGGTTTTTATGAGACCTGAAGGTCTTCACATAGAAGACCTCTAGGTCTTCTCACAGAAGACCTCTAGGTCTTCTCACAGAAGACCTCTAGGTCTTCTCATAAGTACCTATAGGTCTTCTCATTTAGGGTTTTTATGAGATCTGAAGGTCTTCACATAGAAGACCTCGAGCTATAAGCAGAAGGTCTTCCAATAGAAAACCTCTAGAAAGTCTTCCCACGGAAGGCGTCCTAATAGTCAAGTAGAACATTTCTAGTAGGTTTTTTTACGGAGTACCTCTACTTTTTTTCGCTGAATACCAGTAGGTATTCTCATAGCTCTACTCATGGAGCGGCCCTGTTAGATTTCCCCTAGAGGTCAGGTAGGACTTCACATTGCTGACCTGTAGCTCTTCTCATAGAGGTGACCTTTAGGTCTTCTCATGGATGACCTCTAGGAAGACCTCTTGGTCTCATAGAAGATCTGTTGGTCCCCCCATACGTAGTCTTATAGAAAAAAACGCACGTATGGAAGTCCCATTGGTCTTCTTAAAGAAGAACAGTTGGCCTTCTTAAAGTAGACCTCTGGATCTTCTTATCTGGAGCCTGTCGGTCTTTACATAGAAGACCTCTATGTCTCCACATTGAAGGCCTTTCATCTTTCTTGTAAAATACTTCTAGGAGTTCTTATAGAGGGTCTCATGGAGGACTGAAAGGTCTTATCATTGAAGACATGTAGATAAGTATTCCCATAAAAGATCTGTTAGTCCTTGAATAGAAGATTTTGTTATCTTCTCATAGAAGACCTGCTGATCTTCCCAAAAAATACCTGCAGATTTCCTATAGACGAATTTTAAGTCTTAGTCTTCTTTTGGAAGACTTGTAGGTCTTATAAGGTAAAGTATGTAGGTCTTCCCATTGAAGACATGTGCGCTTTTCTTACATAACCTGTGGGACTTTTCGTGGTTGTCTTTTTCTAAAATACCTGTAGTTCTTCTCATAGAAAACTTGTTATTTATGGAA
This sequence comes from Musca autumnalis, assembly GCF_047663935.1. Taxonomy (NCBI): domain Eukaryota; kingdom Metazoa; phylum Arthropoda; class Insecta; order Diptera; family Muscidae; genus Musca; species Musca autumnalis. The sequence continues at coordinate 192,912,112 of NW_027412088.1, read as the reverse complement.
AAGTCTTCTCATGGAATACTTGTAGGTTTTCTTATACAAGACCTATGAGTCACTAGATCTTCTTTTGAAAGATGTCTTGATCTTTTCATGGAAGGCACTTAGCTCTTCACATTGGTGGATCTTAGGTACCCTGCAGGTATATAAACTGCGCTTTAGATCTTTTCGTAATAGACTTCAAGGCCATCTCATAGTAGACCCTTAGGTGTTATCATAGATGTTCTGTCGATCTTCTAATAGAAGAGCTGTAAGTGTTCTAATAAAAGATCTGTAGTCTTGTTATAGGAGAAGTCTGGGTCTTCTAATAGAAGACTTCTAGATATAGAGAAGTTATTGGTCTTTTCATAAAAGTCATTTATTTATTTTTGTTTTCTGCAAGATGACCTCTAGGCCCTGTAGAATATTTAGGTTGGACTTTTCATAGAATTTTGATAGGATTTCTCATTGTTGACCTGTGGTACTTCCACACTTTTGCTTATATTCTGTTGAAACTTCAAACTAAATACGAGTATAATTGAAAGTTAAAATATCAATTTAAGCAGAACTGATATACAATCGCAAATCTCCCCCGAAAACATAATTAATATTTAAGTGCGTTTTTTAACAGCTCTTTTTCCGCTTCTTTTCATCTGTCTGGGCTGATAAAAGAAGATTTAAACACTTTTGCAAAACAAATAAAAATTTTGAAAATTTATGATTCAATTCATTGTGTTCTCTACAAAGCTTATGTTTTGTTAGTCGAAGAAGATAATTGTTGGTTTCCAGTTTTTATGAATAAAAGACTTAGTGTTGGATTATTTGCTTATGAATTCGGATGAAGATATATTATGAAGCTTTTAAGTGGTTTTTGAACGATTTATGAGTTATAAAAATTTTGTGGCACTCACTGTATAGAGAATTTACGATTGGTTATAAAATAGAGATTATGCAAACAATGATATTTATGATTATTTTTATACAAAAGTTTTTGGAGTTAAATCGGTTTTTTGGCTTAGATATTAGGTTAATTTTAATCCAAAATTGTCATAAGTATAGTTGGGTATAAGGAGCCTGGCAATGTTGCTTAAGTCAAAACTGGCCGCAACAACTTCGAAGTAAATTGACGTTTAGTCTTTTACCAGAAATGACTTAAGCAAGAACGTCATGCTGCGTATGTACCGAGGCTTTAAATCTTTACGCCTTCAGACAACTTCTTCCTTTAATTCAAACAACAGCCTACATGTATTTTTCTCCTATTGATTGGTCTACCAATATGCATTTAGGGTCCGTTCAGCTTTTTTTGCTTTCATTTGGCTGCAACTAGAACATCACCCTTCCCTTGCAGTTTTTTTTCAGTTCTCTTCATTTTATTCTCCATTGAAATATTTATGATACTATTTGTTTAGTCGTCCAATTTCGACTTAAGTCTTCCATTAGCTGTCTCTTTACCGAATTTTTCGAGATATGATCAGCCTATTACGTCTTCTAATACATCGAATCAAACTTCGCAGGCATTTTCAATAGTAATAAGATAGCTCTTTTGACAATAAAATGAAAAAAAAAATTATCCACTTATATATCCAATGCTTCTGTCGCCACCTCAAAACAACAACAACATGGAGAAAAATTAATTGATAAAATTCCCAGCTAATTAGTAACGGCCGGCGGGTCTTATCTTTTATTTCGATATATTTTTGTGGTCGGCTGGCTGTTTGGTTTTTTTCGTTTGCCGCATTGATTTCGCATAATTATCGCAATCATACTCCAATAAATTCATGACACTTGCAACTTTTTTGTTGGTGGTTGCCCCTATAGGCAAGTTTTTCTGCTCGATTGATATCAGTTCAAAGTCAATTTAACTCAATGGCCCCCTTCCAAAAAAGCAAAACACACTAATATCCGACATGACGTTAGCAGCTGTATGTGAATGAATGAAGTAATGGTAGCGTATCGTATCAAAACGAATCATGGCAACAGAAACAAAACATCAAAATAAAATAGAAAAAAACAATAGAAGAAAAAACGTGGTTAACAGTACCAGAGGTTTACAGTGATGAAGGTCGGAATGATTACCCATGAAGACAAGGGGTTTCCTCATAGAAGACCTGGAGGCCTTCTCATAAAAAACATGGAAGTCCTCTCATAAAATACCTGGAGATCCTCTCATAAAATACCTGGAGGTATTCGCATAGAAGACCAGTTGTCTTCTCATAAAAGATCTGTTGGTCTTCTCATAGAAGACCTGTTGGACCTGGGGGGTATTCTCATAAAAGACATGGGGGTCTTATCATAGAAGACCTGGGAGTCTTCTTACAAAAGACCTGGGGGTATTCTTAAAAAAGACCTAGGGGACTTCTAATAGAAGACGTGGGGGCTGTTGTCTCATAGAAGACCTGGTGGTCTTTTCTAGAAGACCTCAAAAGATTGTTGTTGTCTATAAAAAACTCAAGAAGTCCTCTGTTGTTTAAAGAGGGCCTCAAAGGTCTTTTGTAGTGTATAGAAGACCTCAAGATGTGTTCTATTGTCAATAGAAGACTTCAGGAGGCCTTCTGTTGTCTATAGAAGACCTCAAGAGGTCTCCCGTTGTATATAAAATACATCAGGAGGTTATGTGATGTTTATAGAGGATTTTAAGGACTTTTATCTTCTAAAGAAGACCTCAAGAGGTCTTCTGTGGTCTATAGAAGACCTCAGCATGTCTTCTGTGATGTATAGAAGACCGCAAGAACTCAGGAGGTCTTCTGTGAACTATAGAAGACATCAAGAGGTACTGTTGTATATAGGTTGTACATAGAAGACCTCAAGAGGTCTTCGGTTGTATATAGAAGACCTCAAGAGGTCTTCGGTTGTATATAGAAGACCTCAAGAGGTCTTCTGTGGTCTATAGAAGACCTCAGGAGGTCTTCTGTGAACTATAGAAGACATCAAGAGGTCTTCTGTTTTCTATGGAAGACCTGAAGAGGTTGTCTGTTTTCTATAAAAGACCTCAATATGTCTTCTATTGTCTATAGAAGACCTCAAGAGGTCTTCTGTGGTCTTTAGAAGACCTTAGCATGTCTTCTGTAAACTATAGAAGACCTCAAGATGTCTTCTGTTGTCTATAGAAGACCTCAAGAGGTCTTCATTTGTCTATAGAAACCCTCAAGAGGTCTTCTGTTGACTTTAGAAAACCTCAAGTAGTCTTCTGTTGTCTATAAAGTACTTCGAGAAGCCTTCTGTTGTCTATTGGAGACCTCAAGAGGTCTTCGATTGTATATAGAAGACCTCAAAAGCTCTTCAGTTGACTTTAGAAAACCTCAAGAGGTCTTCAGTTGTCGATAGAAGACCTCAGCATGTCTTCTGTGAACTATAGAAGACCTCAAGAGATCTTTTGTTTTCTAAAGTAGACTTTAAAAGGTCTTTAGTTGTCTATAGAAGACCACAAGAGGCCTTCTGTTGTCTATATAAGACCTCAAGAGGTCTTCTGTGGTCTTTAGAAGACCTCAGCATGTCTTCTGTTAACTACAGAAGACCTCAAGAGGTCTTTTGTTTTCTATAGAAGACCTCAAGAGGTCTTCTGTTTTCTAAAGATGAGATGTCTTCTGTGAACTATAGAAGACCTCAAGAGATCTTCGGTTGTATATATAAGACCTAAAGGGGTCTTCGATTTTATATAGAAGACCTCAAGAAGTCTTCGGTTGTATATAGAAGACCTCAAGAGGCCTTCTGTTGTCTTTAGAGGACCTCAAGAGGTCTTCATTTGTCTATAGAAGACCTCAAGAGGTCTTCTGTTTTCTATAGAAGACCTCAAGAGGTCTTCGGTTGTATATAGAAGACCTCCAGAGGTCTTCTGTTGTCTATAGAAGACCTCCAGAGGTCTTCTGTTGTCTATAGAAGACCTCCAGAGGTCTTCTGTTGTCTATAGAAGAAGGTATTGTGTTGTCTATAGAAGACCTCAAGAGGTCTTCAGTTGTCTTTAGAAAACCTCAAGAGGTCTTCAGTTGTCTATAGAAGACTATAGAAGAACTCAAGAGGTCTTCGGTTGTGTATAGAAGAACTCAAGAGGTCTTCGGTTGTGTATAGAAGACTTCAAGCGGTCTTCAGTTGTCTATAGAAGACCTCAAGAGGTCTTCAGTTGTCTTGAGAAGACCTCAAGAGTCTTCTGTTTTCTAAAGAAGACTTCAAGAGGTCTTCAGTTGTCGATAGAAGACCTCAAGAGGTCTTCAGTTGTCAATAGAAGACCTCAAGAGGTCTTCTGTGGTCTTTAGAAGACCTCAGCATGTCTTCTGTGAACTATAGAAGACCTCAAGAAGTCTCCTGTTTTCTAAAGAAGAGTTCAAGAGGTCTTCTGTTGTCTATAGAAGACCTCAATAGGTCTTCTGTTGTCTATCGAAGACCCCAAGAGGTCCATAGAAACCTCAGGATGTCTGCTGTGAACTAAAGAAGACCTCAAGAGGTCTTCTGTGGTCTATAGAAGACGTCAGGAGGTCTTCTGTGAACTATAGAAGACCTCAAGAGATCTTCGGTTGTATATATAAGACCTAAAGGGGTCTTCGATTTTATTTAGAAGACCTCAAGAAGTCTTCGGTTGTATATAGAAGACCTCAAGAGGCCTTCTGTTGTCTTTAGAGGACCTCAAGAGGTCTTCTGTTTTCTATAGAAGACCTCAAGAGGTCTTCTGTTTTCTATAGAAGACCTCAAGAGGTCTTCTGTTTTCTATAGAGGACATCAAGAGGTCTTCTGTTTTCTATAGAAGACCTCAAGAGGTATATAGAAGACCTCCAGAGGTCTTCAGTTGTCTATAGAAGACCTCAAGAGGTTTTGTGTTGTCTATAGAAGACCTCAAGAAGTCTTCAGTTTTCTTTAGAAAACCTCAAGAGGTCTTCAGTTGTCTATAGAAGACCTCAAGAGGTCTTCTGTTGTATTTAGAGGACTTCAAGGGGTCTTCATTTGTCTATAGAAGACCTCTTCTGTTGTATTTAGAGGACTTCAAGGGGTCTTCATTTGTCTATAGAAGACCTCAAGAGGTCTTCTGTTTTCTATAGGAGATCTGAAGAGGTCTTCATTTGTCTATAGAAGACCTCAAGAGGTCTTCTGTTGTCTATAGAAGACCTAAAGAGGTCTTCAGTTGTCTTTAGAAAATCTCAAGAGGTCTTCATTTGTCTATAGAAGACCTCAAGAGGTCTTCTGTTTTCTATAGAAGACCTCAAGAGGTCTTCGGTTGTATATGGAAGACCTCCAGTGGTCTTCTGTTGTCTTTAGAAAACCTCAAGAGGTCTTCAGTTGTCTATAGGAGACCCCAAGAGGTCTTCTGCTGTCTTTAGAGGACCTCAAGAGGTCTTCATTTGTCTATAGAAGACCTCAAGAGGTCTTCTGTTGTCTATAGAAGACCTCAAGAGGTCTTCAGTTGTCTTTAGAAAACCTCAAGAGGTCTTCAGTTGTCTATAGAAGACCTCAAGAGGTCTTCTGTTGTCTTTAGAGGACCTCAAGGGGTCTTCATTTGTCTATAGAAGACCTCAAGAGGTCTTCTGTTTTCTATAGGAGATCTAAAGAGGTCTTCTGTTGTCGATAGAAGAACTCAAGAGGTACCCCGTTGTTTTAAGTGGGCCTCAAGAGGTCTTCATTTGTCTATAGAAGACCTCAAAAGGTCTTCTGTTGTCTTTAGAGGACCTCAAGAGGTCTTCAGTTGTCTTTAGAAAACCTCAAGAGGTTTTCAGTTGTCTATAGAAGACCTCAAGAGGTCTTCTGTTGTCTTTAGAGGACCTCAAGAAGTCTTCATTTGTCTATAGAAGACCTCAAGAGGTCTTGTGTTTTCTATAAAAGACCTCAAGAGGTCTTCTGTTGTCTATAGAAGACCTCAAGAGGTCTTCAGTTGTCTATAGAAGACCCCAAGAGGTTTTCTGTTGTCTTTAGAGGACCTCAAGAGTTCTTCATTTGTCTATAGAAGACCTCAAGAGGTCTTCTGTTTTCTATAGAATACCCCAAGAAGTGTTCTGTTGTCTACAAAATACCACAAGAGGTTTTGTGTTGTCTATAGAAGAACTCAAGAGATCTTCTGTTTTCTATAGGAGATCTCAAGAGGTCTTCTTTTGTCTATAGAAGAACTCAAGAGGTACCCCGTTGTTTAAAGTGGGCCTCAACAGGTCTCCTATTGTTTCAAGTAATCTTCTGCAGTCCATAGAAGACCTCAAAAGCTTTACTGTTTTACATAGAAGGCCTTTGAAGGTATTCTGTTTTCTATAGAAGACCACAATAAGACTTCTTTTTTCTATAGAAAACTTCCAGAGGTTTTCCGTTGTCAATAGAAACCTTGAGGAGGTCTTCTTTTATCTATAGAAGACCCCAAGAGATCATCTGCTGTCTTTAGAAAACCTCAAGATGTCTTCTGTTGTCTTTAGAAGATCTCCAGAGGCCTTCTGTTGTATATAGAAGACCTCAAGAGGTTTTGTGCTGTCTATGGAAGACCTCAAGAAATATTCTGCTGTCCACAGGAGAGGTCTTCTGTTGTATAAAGAGGACCTCAAGAGGTTTTGTGACGTTTATAGAGGAATTCAAGAGGCATTTATCATCCACTGCTTTCTGTAGAAGACCTCAAGAGGTCTTCTGTTGTTTAAAGAGGTCCTCCTCTGTTATCAATAGAAGTCTTCAGGAGGTCTTCTGATGTCAATATATGACATTAGGAGGTCTTCTCTTATGTATAACAGTCCTCAAGTGGTTTTGCGTTGTCAATAGGTTGTTGTTGTCTATAGAACACCCCAAGGAGTCTTCCGTTGTCTATAGAATACCTCAACAGGTTTTGTGCTCTCTATGGAAGATCTCAATAGGTTTTGTATTCTTTATTGATGACCTCATGATGTCTTCTTTTGTCTGTAGCAGCCCTAAAGATGATGGGGGAGTTCTCTTAGAAGACCCGGAGGTCTTCTCCTTGAATACCTTGGTGATTCTTATAGAAAACCTCATAGAAACCTCTGGGTCTTCTCATAAATGACCGCAGGATTTTCTCGTAGAAGATCTGAGGGTCTTCTCATAGAAGATCTGTAGGTCTTTCCATAGAAGATCTTAAGATCTTCTTAAGAAAACCTATAGGTCTTCTGATATAAGACGTGAAGATCTTCCCCTAGAAAACATGTAGGGCTTCTCATAGAAAAGCTAAAGATATTATCATAGAACTCCTGAAGGTCTTTCCATAGAATACCTGAAGTTTTTTCCATAGATGACCAGTAGTTTTACTCGCAGAAGATCTTTTATAGAGTACCTGTTGGTCTTCTGATAGAAAACGTGAATATTTTTCCATAAAAGACATGTAGGTCTTCTGATAGAAAACCTGCAGATCCGTCCATAGAATACCAGATGAAGTTCTTTACTTTTTTTTTAGATCTTCTTATGGAAGACGTGTAGGTTTTCTGATAGTAGACCTGAAAATCTTTCCATAGAAGACCTGTAGGTATTCTCATGCTGTAAATGTTCTGCTTATCTAGCCTTATTAACCTTTCCTCGTATTTTTGCAAACACTTTAAGCTTACCTTATACAAAAATCTTATTTCCTCTCCAATTTTCGATAGAGTCTTGTCAAGTGGCTTTAAATCTCATCATCTCATTCAGTTATAAATTTTTATTGAGAGTTCAAATACATCTCTTTATAACATAAAAATAATAGCAACAACGACAAGTTGTCAAGTGTAGCAACTTGGAAACCAAACAAAATAAACAAACTTCGAACATGGCCAAGACCACAACAATTTAATAAAAAAATGTGTTATCAGCAGAGCATTTGCAAAGTTTGGCAAAATAAGTTGGAATTTTATGTGGTGGCGGTGACACACATTTCCGCCCTATAAACTTTGCCCACAATGAAACAATTCCAAACTATAATCCAGACTATGCTCTGCTTTGGTAGACAAGTTCAACTTTGAGAGTTTGAATGGCAAAATTTGAATAAATTTTGCATTAATGAATAATTTGGCATAGTAAATCTCCGGCACTATGTATGTATGTCTGTCTGTGTATAAGTTATTCCGAAATAAACCACTTTCAAAATTTGAGAGTTAGACAGAGAGAAATGCGGCTAGGTAACATTTTGGTGTGAAGTAACTGGAATAGTTTGCCGCCAGCAGTGTCCATGGATAGACTTAATATACGAATAGTTTTGATACAGCGAGTCAATGTTCAAGAAAATTGTAAAAGTTCGGGGAGACTATAAAGCTAATGTAATGCGGATTTGCATTAATTTTCCTTTCTTCTCTTGCAGATTCCTGTATAGCTGGCAACAAATCACCCAGATCATCACGCATTTACTCCAAACCATTGGCCTTCCAACAAAAACTCTCCCCAGCCGAGCAGCAATATGAATCGTATGTTAAGGCCACAGTTGCAGCCAATGCCAAGTCACCGGTGGAGGAGTTGTTGGTTAGCAATGCAAGCCTCGCTAGCCCTTCAGCACAACCGTCCACACCACCGGCCCCACCACCTCGAAAACAGTCATTGGTGAAATCTTCTTTAACTAGTCCCATATCACCGTTACCAGCAGCATCTTCAGCAATTGTAAGCACTGCTGTTCATGAAGCGAGTCAAGACTCCATAACAACGGAGAAATTCAGTTCTGTGACGGTAACAACGGTGGATCACAATGTCTCACCCGGCACAACTGCTGCAACAACAACAACTCCCACCACCCCAGCTGCTGATGCCCAAACACTCTTCAATATTCGCCAGCAAATGGCCTTGAGTTTGAAACGCATGAAAGATTTGGAGGAACAAGTTAAGACAATACCGGATTTGCAGGTAAGAGAAGATTTGAGATTATATTCTTTAGGGCGATACAGTTACAGTTTTAAGGAGCTATGAAAGAGCATATAGAGGCATCCTTTTCTTTAGAAAGGGTCTTTGGGAGCACTCTTTCTTTTAGAAAGGGTTCGTAGAAGCATCCTTTCTTTCAGAAAGGGTTCATAGAAGCACCATTTCTTTTAGAAAGGGTTCACAGAAGCACCCTTTCTTTTAAAAAGGGTTCATAAAAAACCCTTTCTGTTAGCAAGGGTTTATAGAAGCACGCTTTCTTTTAGCAAGGGTTTATAGAAGCACGCTTTCTTTTAGCAAGGGTTTATAGAAGCACGCTTTCTTTTAGCAAGGGTTTATAGAAGCACGCTTTCTTTTAGAAAGGGTTCAGAGAAGCTCCCTTTCTTTTAAAAATGGCTCAGAGAAGCACCCTTTCTTTTAATAAGGGTTCAGAGAAGCACCCTTTCTTTTAAAAAGGGTTCAGAGAAGCGCCCTTTCTTTTAAAAAGGGTTCAGAGAAGCACCCTTTCTTTTAAAAAGGGTTCAGAGAAACACCCTTTCTTTTAAAAAGGGTTCAGAGAAGCACCCTTTCTTTTAAAAAGGGTTCAGAGAAGCACCCTTTCTTTTAGCAAGGGTTTATAGAAGCACCCTTTCTTTTGGAAAGGGTTCAGAGAAGCTCCCTTTCTTTTAAAAAAGGTTCAGAAAAGCTCCCTTTCTTTTAAAAAGGGTTCAGAGAAGCACCCTTTCTTTTAGCAAGGGTTTATAGAAGCACCCTTTCTTTTAGCAAGGGTTTATAGAAGCACCCTTTCTTTTAGCAAGGGTTCATTGAAGCGCTCTTTCTTTTAGCAAGGGTTCATAGAAGCACACCTATTTTTATAGAAAAGGTTCATAGAAGCACCCTTTCTTATAGCAAGGGTTCATAGAAGCACACCTATTTTTATAGAAAAGGTTCATAGAAGCACCCTTTCTTATAGCAAGGGTTCATAGAAGCACCCTTTCTTATAACAAGGGTTCATAGAAGCACCCTTTCTTATAACAAGGGTTCATAGAAGCACCCTTTCTTTTAGCAAGGGTTTATAGAAGCACCCTTTCTTTTGGAAAGGGTTCAGAGAAGCTCCCTTTCTTTTAAAAAAGGTTCAGAAAAGCTCCCTTTCTTTTCAAAAGGGTTCAGAGAAGCACCCTTTCTTTCAGCAAGGGTTTGTAAAAGCACCCTTTCTTTTGGAAAGGGTTCAGAGAAGCTCCCTTTCTTTTAAAAAAGGTTCAGAAAAGCTCCCTTTCTTTTAAAAAGCGTTCAGAAAAGCTCCCTTTCTTTTAAAAAGCTTTCAGAGAAGCACCCTTTCTTTTAGCAAGGGTTTATAGAAGCACCCTTTCTTTTAGCAAGGGTTCATTGAAGCGCTCTTTCTTTTAGCAAGGGTTCATAGAAGCACACCTATTTTTATAGAAAAGGTTCATAGAAGCACCATTTCTTATAGCAAGGGTTCATAGAAGCACCCTTTCTTATAACAAGGGTTCATAGAAGCACCCTTTATTATAACAAGGGTTCATAGAAGCACCCTTTCTTATAACAAGGGTTCATAGAAGCACCCTTTCTTTTAGCAAGGGTTTATAGAAGCACCCTATCTTTTGGAAAGGGTTCAGAGAAGCTCCCTTTCTTTTAAAAAAGGTTCAGAAAAGCTCCCTTTCTTTTAAAAAGGGTTCAGAGAAGCACCCTTTCTTTTAGCAAGGGTTTATAGAAGCACCCTTTCTTTTAGCAAGGGTTCATTGAAGCGCTCTTTCTTTTAGCAAGGGTTTATAGAAGCACCCTTTCTTTTAGCAAGGGTTCATTGAAGCGCTCTTTCTTTTAGCAAGGGTTCATAGAAGCACACCTATTTTTATAGAAAAGGTTCATAGAAGCACCCTTTCTTATAGCAAGGGTTCATAGAAGCATCCTTTCTTATAACAAGGGTTCATAGAAGCACCCTTTCTTATAACAAGGGTTCATAGAAGCACCCTTTCTTTTAGAAAGGGTTCATAGAAGCACCCTTTCTTTTAGCAAGGGTTTATAGAAGCACCCTTTCTTTTGGAAAGGGTTCATAGAAGCACCCTTTCTTTTAGAAAGGGTTCATAGAAGCACCCTTTCTTTTAGGAAGGGTTCAGAGAAGCACCCTTTCTTTTAGCAAGGGTTTATAGAAGCACCCTTTCTTTTAGCAAGGGTTCATTGAAGCGCTCTTTCTTTTAGCAAGGGTTCATAGAAGCACACCTATTTTTATAGAAAAGGTTCATAGAAGCACCCTTTCTTATAGCAAGGGTTCATAGAAGCACACCTATTTTTATAGAAAAGGTTCATAGAAGCACCCTTTCTTATAGCAAGGGTTCATAGAAGCACCCTTTCTTATAGCAAGGGTTCATAGAAGCACCCTTTCTTATAGCAAGGGTTCATAGAAGCACCCTTTCTTATAGCAAGGGTTCATAGAAGCACCCTTTCTTATAACAAGGGTTCATAGAAGCACCCTTTCTTTTAAAAAAGGGTTCAGAGAAGCACCCTTTCTTTTAAAAAAGGGTTCAGAGAAGCACCCTTTCTTTTAAAAAAGGGTTCAGAGAAGCACCCTTTCTTTTAGAAAGGTTTCAGAGAAGCACCCTGTCTTTTAGGAAGGGTTAATAGAAGCACCCTTTCTTTAAGGAAGGGTTCATAGAAGCACCCTTTCTTTTAGGAAGGGTTCATAGAAGCACCCTTTCTTTTAGGAAGGGTTCATAGAAGCACCCTTTCTTTTAGGAAGGGTTCATAGAAGCACCCTTTCTTTTAGGAAGGGTTCATAGAAGCACCCTTTCTTTTAGGAAGGGTTCATAGAAGCACCCTTTCTTTTAGAAAGGGTTCATAGAAGCACCCTTTTTTTAGGAAGGGTTCATAGAAGCACCCTTTCTTTTAGAAAAAGTCTGAAGAGGCACCATATCTTTCAGAAAGGGTCCAAAAAAAACACCCTATCTTTCAGAAAGGGTTTCTAGAAGCACCCTATCTTTCAGAAAAAATCTAAAGAAGCGCCCTATCATTCAGAAAGGGTCTAAGGAAGCAACCTATCTTTCAGAAAGGGTCTAAATAATCAACCTATCTCTCAGAAGGGGTTTCAAGAAGAACCTTGTTTTTCAGAAAGGGTCTAAAGAAGCACCCTACTTTTAGAAAGGGTCTACAGAAGCACCCTTGCTTTCATAAAGGATCTAACGAAGCACCCAATCTATCAGAAAGGGCCAAAAAACCAACCTATATCTCAGAAAAGGTCTCCAGATGAACCCTGTATTTCAGAAATGCTCTAAAGAAGCACACTATCTTTTAAAAAGGGTCTAAAGAAGAAACCTATGTCTCAGAAAGGGTCTCAAGAAGAACCTGTTTTCCAGAAAGGGTCTAAAGAAGCACCCTGTCTTTCAGAAAGGGTCTAAAGACGCCCCCTATCATTCAGAAAACGCCTAAAGAAGCACCCTTTCTTTCAAAAAGGGTGTAAAGAGGTACCCTATCTTTCAAAAAGGGTCTAAGGAACTTTCCTGTCCTTCAGAAAGGGTCTAGGAATGCACCCTATCTTTCAGAAAGGGTCTATAGAAGCACCCTTGCTTTCTTAAAGGGTCTATAGAAGCACCCTTGCTTGCGGAAAGTGTCTATAGAAGCACCCTTGCTTGCGGAAAGTGTCTAAAGAAGCTCCCTGTACTTCAGAAAGGGTCTTTCAGAAAGGGTCTAAAGAAGCTCCCTGTACTTCAGAAAGGGCCTTTAAGAAAGGGTCTAAGGAAGCACCCTATCTTTCAGAAAGGGTCTAAGGAAGCACCCTATCTTTCAGAAAGGGTCTAAGGAAGCACCCTATCTTTCAGAATGGGTCTAAGGAAGCATCCTATCTTTCAGAAGGGGTCTAAGGAAGCACCCTATCTTTCAGAAAGGGTCTAAAAAAGCACCCCATCTTTCAGAAAGGGTCTATAGAAGCACACTTGCTTTCAGAAAGGGTCTATAGAAGCACCCTTGTTTTCAGAAAGGGTCCAAAGAAGCACCATATCTTCCAGAAAAGGTCTAAGAAAGTTCCATATCTGTCAGGAAGGGGCTAAAGAAGCACCCTATCTTTCAGAAAAGGTCTAAAGACTATATCTTTCATAAGGGGTCTAAAGAAGCTCCCAGTCTTTCAGAAGGTGTCTAAGGAAGCACCCCATCTTTAAGAAAGGGTCTGAGGAAACACCTTATCATTCAGAAAGGGCAGGGCAGGAAACATTTTTCAAAAAAGGTCTGAAGAAGCACCCTTGCTTTCACTTTCCTTTAGAAATGTCTGAAGAAGCACCCTTGCTTTCACTTTCCTTTAGAAATGTCTGAAGAAGCACCCTTGCTTTCACTTTCCTTTAGAAAATGTCTGAAGAAGCACCCTTGCTTTCACTTTCCTTCAGAAAATGTCTTAAGAAGCACCCTTTCTTTTAGAAAGGTTCTCTAGAAGCACCCTTTCCTTTAGAAAGGTTCTCTGTAGAAGCACCCTTGCTTTCACTTTCCTTTAGAAAATGTCTTAAGAAGCACCCTTTCTTTTAGAAAGGGTCTCTAGAAGCACACTTTCCTTTAGAAAGGGTCTCTGTAGAAGCACCCTTTCCTTTCGAAAGGGTCTATAGAAGCACCCATTCTTTTCAAAAGGGTCTCTAGAAGTACCCTTTCTGTGCTAGAAGCGCCCTTTCTTTTTGAAGTGGTCTCTAAGAGCACTCTTTCTTTTCGAAAGGGTGTCTAGAAGCATTTTTTTTCGAAGGGGTCTCTTGAAGCACCCTTTCTTTCCGAAAGGGTCTTTGCAAGCACATTTTCTTTCTAAAAGGCTCGTTGGAAGCACCCTTTCTTTCAGAAAGTGTCTTTGTAAGCACCCTTTCTTTCAGAAAGGGTTTTTGGAAGCATCATACATCTTTTATAGTTTCTTTAACGCATCTTCCTATTTCCCCCTCTTTTCAGAGCGAATTAAATCAACTGCGCGATGAAAAGCAACGCTTGCAACAAACCGTCCAGCGCAAGGAGGAAGAACTGCAAAAAGCCAAGGAAGCAAATCGTTTTTCCTCCTCACCTAGTCCAAGTCCGAAAGTAACCTCGTCACCAGTTCAATTCCAACCACATCGAATATCGCCCATATCTCTGGAAAGCATGGGAGCTCGCCTGCGAACTTCATCAACATCATCAGAGAAATTGACAAAAACCACCCCGACCACCCTGAAACGAGATGTTGGCACAATGTGTAGCAAACAAACCACACGGGATATTGCCGTCGGCAGTCCTCCGCCCATACTCAAGACCACTCGAGATGTAGCTTGTAATGCTGCCGTCACAGCGAATATCAATGAAAATCTCTACACCAAAATTGAGGTTGAGAAACGCATTGCAATGTCCATACGTCAACATGAGGAACAAAAGAAATTGGAACGTCTCAAGGATTTAATATCGGTTGGTACTCAAATGTATACACCCAAAAAGGATCTGAGGGATTATGGTGTCCAAACAAAGGCGGAGAAGCGTGTTACAAAATATAATGTCGGCATAATGGTTCAACCGGCAACTAGGGAAAGTTATACCAACTGCAAGCCGGATGTGAGGCATGTTGGCTGTTCCAATCACACTGTTAATGATATTCTCTGTCCCAAATGTTTGGTAACCAAGCATCATGTGGCCTGTGGCCCTGAAGAACCAAATGTGGAAACTAATAAATCGGTCTCCTTGAAGCTATTGGAAATGCCTGGACGCAGTAACACCTTTACCTTGGGCGAAAATGAAAAACTCAACATACAAAAGAAAACCCAATGGACCCAGTATACTCCTGTGGCGGTACATTCGTCAGGTTGTCAAACCTCCTTGGCCACGGTACATTCGGTGGGTTTGCAATTCTCACCCGAAATGCAAAGCAGTGGCACCCAATCGGCAATCGATACGAGTGCCAAGCAGACAGATACCCGTGATTTGATACGCCTAAATACCTCTCAAACCAATACCGAGGAAATTGCACCACCCACTCCACTACCTGCTGCCAAGGAAACCCGGCTACCAGCTCCCAAACCTGTACTCTTCAGTAAAGCCTCCAACACGGAAGTGAAGAATTTCAAGGACAACGGTGTCAACACTGCCCCCTTGGCTGCAACCAGCAATTGTGCCTCCAACACTGAAGCCATACACAAACGTGACATTGGCTGTGGAGATGTTGTCAAGCCTCACATTTCAATTGCTTGTGCCGATAATTACTGTGATTCCTGTAAAGATGCCATTAAAAATTTAGCTAAAGATTTCTCCAAAGTCTTGGCAAGTCCTTTGCCCTCGCGGGCAGCAGAATCGAAGATACCTCGTCCCAAGGCATTACCCAGTCCCACGCCACAGCGTCGGGTATTTCAAAGGCAAAATACTTATACCGTTACACCATCACCCCCATCCAGTCCGGTGGCGGAAAGGAAAAATGTGGCAAGGTAAGTTCAATAAATTTTATTTATCGCAGACACAAACCTGCAAAGGTAAGTGAGGTGAATTTGTGGTGAAGTTTTTGTTGTGTGAAAGGTAACCCAATAACTCACTGACCTAATCCAATGCAAAGAGTATGGTGGTGGGTGGAAATGAAACAAAACAATAATAAATTCGTTGTACCATGGAGCGGTTGGTAGGGTTGCCAGGCAATAAAGGAAAATGTTCCTAAATGGTGTTTGCGGGGATTTTTTAACTTAGTTTGTGGAGAATTATTTGTAAGAAGCAAATGGCCTGTCCCAAAAAATTACTCAGCCTTATTCTGAACGTAAATTCCTAGTGAGTTTACCCATTTTTAAGACTGCAGAGAGACACAACTCATGGACAATTTACCTTCAGAATAAGGCTGTATATTTTAAAAAAAATTTCAGTGGATAGTTTTTATAAATTATTTGTTTGGCAGAAAATTTATTGAGAACAAGAATTTATTCTATAGACAGCTGTAGGTTTCATTTTCCAAACTTATTGAGAATAAAAATTGATTGCTTCTTTTGAAGTTACTTCAATCGGATTTCCTAAAGCAGCGTTGAATATTTTTCTCTTAGCAAAGAGAAAAACTAGTTTCTAATTATCTGATAGTCCTTCGTTCGTTGTGTGGAGCGTCTCCGTTTGTAACTTTGGACCTCTCTCTAGATCATGAAAATCACTCCTGACCTATCTGTGGGCTGGGGGAAGCCCATCCACAATATTGTAAAAGGGATGTTCACGGCGATAACTTCTTCTTGTGCTGATGCACCGGTAAAATCGTTGTCTTCCCATAAAATGGTCCACTGGTGTCATAATGAGGCACCCTGTTACAGTCCTCAGGGTAGCATTCTGGCATGTTTGAATATTCTACTACTGCGTAGCGCAAACCTTTGCATACCACAAGAGCGGCGCAAACCTTACAAAGACCAGTCTACTGCTTTATAAGCGGTCAATAGGGTTTCTTCGTCAGCAAACCAAGTACTGCCTTGCCGATCAGAGGTTATAAAGTCGGTTGGTTTCTTCAGGACGAGAAGATGAGAGGTTGTCAGGACACGTCATTTATTAGACTGGCTGCCACAATGGTGATGTCTGGCGAGCTGTGACAATTTTCTCTTGTCCTCATAGGAGCATGTTCGTTCACTGTGCAAAATGTGGAGCTATCAATTTGCTCGGCCAGCGATGTACCCATCTGACTCATAAAGTCTTACTTCCTCCAACTCATAAAGTTTACAGTCTCACTAACTTTTTTGCGGAGAGTGTTGCAATTGTATTGCAGAAATGATGGGAGTAAGATGTTGCGTTTGTTGCTCGTATCCCTACAACGACGACGAAGTTGGAGCGCCAAACATAACTTCTATCGCGTAATTGTCCTGGATGCGACTAAGGCCAGTGCAGCCTCCGAAGTGCACCCCAATCTCTATAACCATTACATCTCACAGATATTGACATTTGATGTATGCGAATCTGCGAAACAGAACAAATTCACAGCCCGGGGGTTCTTCTTTATCCCTGCACGTACCAAAAGTGCTCGGGTCAGGCATTCCGAGACATATTGTCGCTCCCATGGTGAAAAAAAAACTGACACAGAACATATACTTGTTGAGGTGACCTCCCCTGGACGAAGATTCCTCCGGTCCATCCGGTCAATCCTGTGCATAGAACCGACTGCTGCTGAAATAAAGGTTGCTTACTGAATGAAAGCGTGCTTCTATAGACCCTTCTTTAAAGGAAGGGTGTTTCTATAGACCCCTCCTGAAAGAAAAGGTGATTCTATAGCCAATTTCTAAAAAAAGTGTGCTTTTATATATTCTTTCGGATATAAAGGGTGGTTTTATAGAAACTTTCTGATATAAAGGGTGCTTTTATAAACCCTTTCTGATATAAAGTGTGCATTTATAGACCCTTCCTGATATAAAGGGTGCTTTTATTAACCCTTTCAAATATAAAGGGTGCTTTTATAGACCTTTTCTGATATAAATGGTGATTTTATAAACCTATTCTGACATAAAGGGTGCTTTTATAGACCCTTTCTGATACAGAGGGTGCTTTTGTAGACCCTCTCTGATATAAAGGTTGCTTTTATAGACCCTTTCTGATATAAACGGTGCTTTTATAGACCCTTTCTGATATAAAGGGTATTTTTACGGACCCTTTCTGATAAATAAGGGGTGCTTTTATAGACCCTTTCTGATATAGAGGGTGCTTTTATAGACCCTTTCCGATATAACGGGTGTTTTATTGACCATTTCTTATATAAAGGGTGTTTTATTGAACATTTCTTATATAAAGGGTGTTTTATTGACCATTTTTTATATAAAGGGTACTTTAATAGACCCTTTCTGATGTAAAGAGTGCTTTTATGGACCTTTTCTGAAAGTAAGGGTGCTTCTATAAACTGTTCGTTAAAAAAGGGTGCTGCAATAGACCCTTTCTGAAAGACAGGGTGCTTCTATAGACTCGTTCTGAAAGAAAGGGGGCTTCTATAGACCCGTTCGGAAAGAAAGGTTGCTTCTATAGACCCTTTCTAAAAGAAAGGGTGCTTCTATAGACCCGTTCGGAAAGAAAGGTTGCTTCTATAGACCCTTCCGGAAAAAAAGGATGCTTCTATAGACCCTTCCTGAATGAAAACGTGCTTCTATAAACCCTTCCTGAAAGACAGGGTGCTTCTATATACCCTTCGTGATATAAAGGGTGCTTCTATAGACCCTTCGTGAAATAAAGGGTGATTCTATAGACCCTTCCCGAGAAAGGGATGCTTCTATAGACCCTCCCTGGATGAAAACGTGCTTCTATAAACCCTTCCTGAAAGACAGGGTGCTACTATATACCCTTCGTGAAATAAAGGGTGCTTCTATAGACCCTTCGTGAAATAAAGAGTGCTTCTATAGACCCTTCGTGAAATAAAGGGTGCTTCTATAGACCCTTCGTGAAATAAAGAGTGCTTCTATAGACCATTCGTGAAATAAAGGGTGCTTCTATAGACCCTTCCGGAAAGAAAAGATGCTTCTATAGACCCTTCCGGAAAGAAAAGATGCTTCTATAACCCTTCCGGAAAGAAACGATGCTTCTGTAGAGCATTCCTGATTAAAGGGTGCTTCTATAAACCCTTCCTGAAAGAAAGGGTGCTTCTATAGAATTTTCTGATAGAAAGGGTGCTTCTATAGACCCTTCGTTAAATAAAGGGTGCTTCTATAGACCCTTCGTGAAGTGAAGGGTGCTTCTATAGACCCTTCCGGAAAGAAAAGTTGCTTCTATAGACCCTTCCGGAAAGAAAATATGCTTCTATAGACCCTTCCGGAAAGAAAAGATGCCTCTATAGACACTTCGTGATTGAAAGGGTGCTTCAATAGACCTTCCCTGAAAGAATAGGTGCTTCTATAGACGCTATCTGAAGGAAGGGGCGCTTCTATAGTCCCTTCTGGTATGAAAGGATGCTTCTATAGACCCTTCCTGAAAGAAAGGTTGATTCTATAGACCCATTCTAAAAGAAAGGGTGATTCTATAGACCCATTCTGAAAGAAAGCTTGCTTCTATAGACCCTTCCTGCTTCTATAAACCCTTCCTGAAAGAAACGGTGCTTTTATAGAACATTTCTGAACGAAAGGGTGCTTCTATAGTCCCTTCGTGAAAGAAAGGGTCCTTTTATAGACCCTTCCTGAAAGAAATAAACCGTTCCTGAAAGAAATGGTGCTTCTATAGACCCTTTCGGAATGAAATGGTGCTTCTATAGACCCGTTCTGAAGGAAAGGGTGCTTCTACAGACCCTTCGTTAAAGAAAGGGTGCTTCTATATTCCCTTCCTGGAAGAAATGGTGCTTCTATAGTCCCTTTCTGAAAGAAAGGGTACTTCTATAGACAGGGCAGGGTGCCTCTATAGACTCTTACTGAAAGAAAGGGTGCTTCTATAGAACCTTTCTGAAAGAAAGCGTGCTCCTATAAACCTTTCCTGAAAGAAAGCGTGCTCCTATAAACCTTTCCTGAAAGAAAGCGTGCTCCTATAAACCTTTCCTGAAAGAAAGCGTGTTCCTATAAACCTTTCCTGAAAGAAAGCGTGCTCCTATAAACCTTTCCTGAAAGAATGGGTGCTTCTATAGAAGGAAAGGGTGCTTCTATAGACCCTTCGTGAAAGAAAGGGTGCTTCTATAGTTCCTCCTGGAAGAAATGGTGCTTCTATAGACCCATTCTGAAAGAAAGGGTGCTTCTATAGTACCTTTCTGAAAGAAAGGGTGCTTCTATAGTCCCTTTCTGAAAGGAAGGGTGCTTCTATAGTCCCTTTCTGAAAGAAAGGGTGCTTCTATAGTCCCTTTCTGAAAGAAAGGGTGCTTCTATAGTCCCTTTCTGAAAGAAAGGGTGCTTCTATAGTCCCTTTCTGAAAGAATGGGTGCTTCTATAGTCCCTTTCTGAAAGAATGGGTGCTTCTATAGTCCCTTTCTGAAAGAAAGGGTGCTTCTATAGTCTCTTTCTGAAAGAAATGGTGCTTCTATAGAGCCTTCCTGAAATAAAAGGCTCCTCTATAGCCTCTTCCTGAAATAAAAGGCTCCTCTATAGCCCCTTCCTGAAATAAAAGGCTCCTCTATAGCCCCTTCCTGAAATAAAAGGCTCCTCTATAGCCCCTTCCTGAATTAAAAGGCTCCTCTATAGCCCCTTCTTGAAATAAAAGGCTCCTCTATAACCCCTTCCTGAAATAAAAGGCTCCTCTATAGCCCCTTCCTGAAATAAAAGGCTCCTCTATACCCCCTTCCTGAAATAAAAGGCTCCTCTATAGCCCCTTCCTAAAATAAAAGGCTCCTCTATAGCCCCTTCCTGAAAAAGGGTGTTTCTAGGGTCCATAGAAGATATTTCCTGAAATAAAGGGTGCTTCTTTGGACCCCTCTGAAAGAAGGGTGAATCTATGTACGCTTTCTGAAGGAAAGGGTGCTTCATATTGCCGGCATTCCGGAATATATTGCCGCTTCCAATTAAACAAAATACACAAACACGACGGCTGCTAGACGAAGATTCTTTCGATGTTAAAAAGGAGGTGGAAGGAAGGATGTATCGAGACATTATATAACGAGAAACTGCGAATTCCCAGTTTGTAGCTGCAAGAAGCTGGAACATTCTGTATTCTAACGATTCCCTTCGTGTGCTTCTTTTTCCTTATCAAACTCCCCTATAACTTTACAGCGATAACCCTTATATCCTGCGCATGCTCCTTGCTGGGAATTCAACATACATCTTGAGCCCAGAGATAGCTAAATTCACCACACCCGCAAGAAGAAGATGCAAACAATAGCAATGACCTTCGCAGTAAATATTTAGTTAAGTTTGGGAAGCTTTGTAGCAGCTTGTTTTTGTGTGTGCGTGTGTTTTTATTTGCAAGAGGAAACAAAAAAAAAAAAAAAAAAAAAACAATTTTATTAACATTAGCTAAATTATTAACTGATTTTTGCATAACGAGGCCATCATTCCGTTTCCCATGTTTTGGAGTCTTGGCAGTTTCACTTGCTATCCTTTGATAGTAAGTGGCTGTTCCGCATTGCTATTAACGTAATTCCGCAACTTACTATACTATACATAAGCAAACAAAATAACAATTTAACTCTTCTTTACAGTTCACTGCAGGAGAAACCCTCAGCCTTTCATCAATTGGACAGTGCTGGAGAATCTCAAAGTTTCATAACTGAACCAGTGGCCAGCAGCAGCGGCTCCAAGAAAGCCATTGAAGAAAAGTTGAATGAGGAGGAAACGGATAGCAATGGCAACAACAGCGGATCCCCTGAGACATCACCAAAACGCAAATCATTATATGACCTCAGTCATTTCGATGATAATGAGCTCATTGTGCGAGAAGAGACACGTGTTAGTATAAGTTGGTCGCGTGATAATTCTCCGGCACCAACAGTTACTTTATCCACTTCAATGAATGGTAATGATCAAGACCTACCTGAAGTCGAAGAAACTGTTGCTACAGAGAAACCAAAAGCTGATGATGAAAAGCCCAATGAAGTGCAACAGCAACAGCCGGAAACTACTCAGCAACCAACAAAACAAGAAATATCTCAGGGAGCTCGCAAGAAAACTTCACTTTTGCCCTCACCCATTAAATCTAGTCAGGCGAAAACAATTCCCAAACCGGAAGAGGAAACGCCAAAGGAAGAACCCAAAGCCCCACCATCCAAGGCTTTGCTGCAGAAAATTGCCACTCGTGAGGCAGAACCTAGGAAAAAGTGAGTATTAAATTTAGATTTGGAAAGATTTGAAGTTATATGATGTTTTTCCGTTTTAGGTATGTACCACCCACAAACATGTTGGTTGCCTGCAAGTCCATTAATAATTCGTTGCTAAAGAAAATGGGTGCAAAACCCATCTCCTCGTTGAGCTTGAAAACTTCGAAGCAAATCATCCAACAAGAATGGTTCCGTATTTCCAGTTCGGAAAAGGCCAATCCCCATGAAGTGGAAGATTATTTGGATTGTTTTGAGGAATTATCTGTGCCATTGTTGGAATATTGTGTCAATATGGTGGATTCGAATGTAAGTATGCAGAAAATGTTTCTGATGGTGGAGGATTTTTATTGGGAACAAAAGTTGATAACATATTTCATATACAATTTTATAGGTCTGAGGTAATATTGAGTAATTTTTAAGCTCCTAGCCTTATAGCTACAGAGGGTATTGCCTATCTATCTTTTAGCGACACAATACGGAACCATATTTTAAACAAAGATAGTCCTTTTTTATTCTGATTCGAATGGTATATGACTTTTTGCGGAAATACGTACTTTTCGTACGTACTTATGAGCCGTCCAAGTTCACTAGAAAGCCTTAAACCCCATTTCTAGAAGTTCTAGTTTCAGCGCCAAGTTTGGCATCTATCTATAGTAAAAAGTCTTAATTTTCGATCGAAGACCGGCTAGTTATTGGAGACCTTAGTCTAAGGATGAGTGTTGTGTCAGGTGCCGCTAAAGGACATTTGTTCCCCGTCTCAGACCCCTCTGTCTTTCCGCTTCTTTAACACGATAACTCTCGCAGCAACGAATCGATTTGGTCTAAGCCTAGATCAACTGCGAAGATGGGCCATATTTTTCCACTCATTCGTGAACCTGATCCACAAAAGTATTCAAGGTAATACTTGTAGTTCTGATTACAACCATATAACCATTTCGTGGTCAAGTCCATATTGACCAAAAGGCCTAAAAAACACTGCAGGCAACAAATAAAATGACTGATGAGCAATCCCGCCATGGCCGGACCCTAGGAAACATTATTGCGGCCAGGGGGCGTCACCTGGCACATACATGTTCGTTTTTATTTTGGGAGCGGAATGTCCTAGAATGTCTGCTCCGAATTCTTTTGATCTATGCCGGGGTGGAGAGTATCTTCGGATCATGGTGTTGCTCCCGTTGTCACCGTCTCCTATACCATAGGTCGGTGTCAGTGACATGCAATCAATGCCATTAATGGATACATTTCGAGAATTGTACAGGCCTGACCAATCCTGGGGGAGCTAGCGATAGGGATATGTTGTATCGTGCTGAGCCAACTTGAACCCCAGTGAACCTTTGTCATCGTCATCAGATTATGAAACTTCCCCGAAATCTGTTCCAGTTCCTGCCAACCGTTTAACCGCGATGGTCTTCGTGTGAACACCAATGAGATTGTGGATTTAGTAATCCGGGGTGGGATAATGGTCGCAGCGATCTATTAACAAAACTGAACAGCAACTGCGGAGTTGAAATGGATATAACGTAGTCTGCTTGGATCGTACGAGAAGTGGAGGTGTTGTACTTCCAATCCTATTGCACCAGTCTGCCCATTTCGCATGAGTTTGACTCTAATGACCCATAATTCGAGTTTATGGCGGAATGTGAATATCCCGGCGATTAGGAGCTGTGTTCCACGTTTTTCGCCTGATATCGGGCCACTGTTGCAAGACAATTATCGAAAGGTCTTAGAAGATTTAATTCGCATCTATAGTTAAGGGAAATGACTAGAGAGACATAGCGCTGGTTGAGCAAATAGGTGCCTCTACATTTTACACAGTAAACGTGGAAGCTTCCACCAGGTTTAGATGAGACTGCCATAGTCCGACTGACACATTCATCGTGTCTGACGAATGACGTGACTTGGCTAGCCATCATTTACCTTGGGTCGGATCATCTCCCTATCATCATAACCAACCGACGTAAACCTCTGAATGTCGCACTTTTCCTAACTATGGGAAAGAAAATTGAGAAGGATTCTGATAATTCACCAAACAAACACTTTAGAGATATTCGGGTAGCCGAGAGAATATCCGAGACATCATCACTGCTGCAGCCCCTCGCCATAAAGATACTTGAGGCGTTTGTGCTCCCCAGCGTTGAAAGCAGCATTATATCACAAGACCACTCTGCGCCATTTCCACACATATTAGTCGAGGTCTCAAACAGAACAGGTCGTGCCACAGAACGGTGATAGTAGCTTTGGTCCTGACTAAAGCATTTAACACGGTTAGTCATGCTAAGCTGTTCGAGGATCTTCTATGGGCAACAAAACATCTCTGAGGTCTTCTGTTGACAACATAAAACCTCACGAAACAGATATAGGTTTTCTTTAAACAACAAGAGACCTCCAGAGATCTTCCATAGACAACAAAAGATCTTTAAAGGTCTGTCATAGAACACCAAAAAATATCTTGGGATCTTCTGTGGATAACAGAAGATTTAGATTTAGACAACAAAAAACCCCTTCGGGTCTTCTTTACACAACAAGGGACAAAGACCTCTTGAGGTCTTCTTTATACCACAAAAGACCACCTGAGGTCTTCTATGGACAAAATAAGACCTCTTGAGGTATAAATAACAGAAGATTTCTTGGGACTTTCGTTAGACAACAAAAGTCCTCTTCTTTAGACAAAAAAAGACCGCTAGAGGTCTTCTATAGATCACAAACGACCTCTAGAGGACTTCTGTAGGCAGCAGAAAACCTATTCTGATTTCCTAAAGAGATCCGAAGACTTATTGAAGTCTTTTATAGGCAACAAAATACCACTTGAGGTTTACAAGAATTCTTGAGGTCTTCTAGATACGACATATGTCCTCTTGAGATCTTCTATAGACAAAGTTAGACCTCTTGATATATTCTATAGACAACTGTTGGCCTCTTGAGGTCTTCTTTTGACAACAAACTGTAAAAAGGACATTTAGAGGTCTTCTATAGACAGCAGATCTTCTTAAGAGAACAGAAAGCCTCTTGAATTTCTTTTATAGGTAATAAAATATCACATGAGGTTCTCAAGAGACACCATTAGACCTCTTCAGGTCTTCTAGAAGAATCAAAAGACCTCTTTAGGTTTTCTATAGACAAGGGAAAACCTTTGGAGTTCTTCTGTAGACAATAAAAAAACCTCTTGAGGTCTTCTATAGACAACAGAAGACCTCCTGAGACTGCAGTAGACCTCTTGAGGTCTTCTTTAGACAACAGAAGACCTCTTCAGGTCTTCTTTAGACACCAGAAGACCTCCTGAGACTATAGTAGACATCTTGAGGTCTTCTTTAGACAACGGAAGACCTCTTGAGATCTTCTAGAGACGACATATGTCCTCTTGAGGTCTTCTATAAACAAAGTTAGACCTCTTGTTATATATTTTATAGACAACAGTAGGCCTCTTGAGATTTTCTTTAGACAACAAAAGACCTATAGAGGTCTTCTATAGATAACAAGCGACCTCTAGTGGTCTTATATAGACTTCAGAAAACCTCTTCAGATTGGCTAAAGAGATCAGAAGATCTCTTGAAGTCTTTTATAGGCAACAAAATATTACTTTAGGTCTACAACAGACAACACAAGACTTCTTGAGGGGGGAACATAAGAACTCTTGAGATATTTTATAGACAACAGTTGACTTCTTGAGGTCTGCTTTAGACAACAAACGACATCTAGAGGTCTTCTGCAGACAGCAGTAATCTTCTTCGGAGTTTCTAAAGAGAACAGAACACATCTTGAAGTCTTTTATTGGCAATAAAATACCACTTGAGGTCTACAACAGGTACCACAAGAACTCTTGAGGTCTTCTAGAGGCATCAAACTACCTCTTAAGATGTTCTGTAGACAGTAGCAAAACTCTAGAGATTTGCTAAAGAGATCAGAAGACCTCTTGAAGTCTTTTATAGACAACAAAATACCACTCGAGGTCTACAACAGGCAACAAAAGACCTCTTGAGGCCTTTTATAGACAACACAATACCTCTTGAGGTGTTCTATAGGCAATAGAAAAGCTCTAGAGGTATTCTATAGACATGAGAAAACTTCTTCAGATTTGCTTAAGAGAGCAGAAGACTTCTTGAAGTCTTTTATACTCAACAAAATACCACTCGAGGTCTTCAACAGACACCTCTTCAAGCCTTTTATAGACAACACAATACCTCTTGAGGTGTTCTATATACAACATAAGACCTCTTGATGTATTCTATAGACAACAGTATACTGCTTGAAGTCTTCTTTAGAGAACAAAAGACCTCTACAGGCCTTCTATATATATGAAACGACATCTAGAAGTCCTTTATAGACAACAGTAAACCTCTTCAATCCTCTTTAGATCTTCTGTAGAAAATAAAATACCACTATAGATAACTAAAGGCATCTTGAGGTCTTCTGGTAAGTAAAAGTCATTAAAACATTTTTAAAAATGCAAAACCGACCTTTAAAATTTTTGGCGGAAAAGTTTTATAGCTGCAGGCAACTTCAAGAGTCAAATTGAGGGTAGTTTCATCAAAACAATGTAGACCCTCAAAAATGGACCCATGTTGACGAATTTTAGTGAAGAAATTTCGTGACCACTGAAAATTCCCGAAAGTTGGGAGGTATAGTTATATGGGGGATATACCAAAACATGGACCTATGTATATTGACGATTATTTTTGAAGAGACAAAATTGTAGCTAAAATACCGGGGGGGCTATACCAAAACATGGACCTATGTTGACGATGTTTCGTGGAGATGTTTCATGACCACTGAGAACCTCAAATGTCAAATTACAGCTAGTTCGGTTAAAAATTGTAACTAAAATGCTCAAAATACGGAAAATCGGGAGGTACGGTTATAAGGGGGCCATACCAAAACATGGACCTATGTTGACGATGTTTGGTAGAGATGTTTCGTGACCACTGAGAACCTCAAATGTCAACTTGCAGATAGTTCGGTTACAAATTGTGGCTATAATTCTCAAAATACCGAAAATCGGGAGGTACCGTTATATGGGGGCTATACCAAAACATAGACCTATGTTGACGATGTTTGGTGGTGATATTTCATGACCACTGAGAACCTCAAATGGCAAATTACAGCTAGCTCGGTTAAAAATTGTAGCTAAAATTCTAAAAATACCGAAAATCGGGAGGTACCGATATATGGGGCTATACCAAAACGTGGACCTATGTTGACGATGTTTGGTGGAGATATTTCATGACCACTGAGAACCTCAAATGTCAAATTGCAGATAGTTCGGTTAAAAATTGTGGCTAAAATTCTCAAAATACCGAAAATCGGGAGGTACCGTTATATGGGGGCTATAACAAAACATGGACCTATGATGACGATGTTTGGTGGAGATATTTCATGACCACTGAGAACCTCAAATGTTAAATTGCATATAGTTCGGTTAAAAATTGTGGCTAAAATTCTCAAAATACCGAAAATGGGGAGGTACCGTTATATGGGGACCATACCAAAACATGGACCTATGCCCATATCCTTTGGGATATAAGTTTGTTGATCACTAGGAACCCTAAGTGCCAAATTATAGCTAGTTCGGTCTGCAAATGTGGCGAATACCGTCAAAATACCTCAAATCCCGAGGTACCGTTATATGGCGGCTATACCAAAGAGTGGACCGATATAGCCCATCTTCGAACTTGACCTGCCTATGGAAAAAAGACCCTCGTGTGCAAAATTTCAGCACTCTATCTCAATTATTACGGACGCTAGAGTGATTACAACAGTCGGACAGACGGACATGGCTAGATCGTCTTAGAATTTTATCCTGATCAAGAATATATATACTTTATAGGGTCGCAAATGATTAGTTCGATGTGTTACAAACGGAATGACAAACTTAATATACCCTCCATACTATGGTGGAGGGTATAAAAACAAAAATTAAAAATGCAAAAATGTATTTTTAAAGTCCACGTTAGTAACGTATATTTTTATTTTAAAAAAATCCAAAAATACATTTTTAGAAATCCAAAAAATGTTTTAAAAATCAAAAACTATTTTTTTTTTAAATCGAAAAAAATATTTTTAAAAATCCCAAAATAAATTTTAAAAATCCAAAAAAAAATCCGAAAAATTGTTTGTTGGGTATTTTCTATAGATAACAGAATACCCCTTCATTACACAACCAAAAACCGCTTGAAGTCTTCTATAGGTAACATAAACCTCTTCAGGTAAAATAAGACTTCTTGAGCACTTTTATCGACAGCAGAAGACGTCTATCGGTCATAGTTTTATGTATTATTAGGTCTATTAGGTTATTATATTTCATCATAATTTCCTAACAGATTTCTTGTTTACCGCTAAATTTATTGAGAACAAAAATTAATTGTGTCTTTTTTCCTCTTTCTCTTCCAGGGCAACACCGCCATGCACTATGCCGTCTCGCATTGTAACTTTGATGTTGTGTCCATTCTTTTAGATTCAAAGGTTTGCAATGTAAATCAAATGAATAATGCCGGATATACCAGTGTAATGCTTGTGTCATTGGCTAAATTGAAAAATCCAGAACATCGTACGGTCGTTGAACGATTGTTTCAGATGGCTGATGTCAATATACGGGCAAAAAAGGTAAGTCATAGAGGAGAACAATTTTATAAAGTATTTTTTTGATAATTTTATTTTTTATTTCCATAGCATTGCCAGACAGCTTTAATGCTGGCTGTGTCGCATGGTAACCTGGAAATGGTACAACTTTTATTGGCCAATGGGGCCGATATTAATATACAAGATGAGGATGGCAGTACGGCCTTGATGTGTGCCGCCGAACATGGACGCAGTGATATTGTTAAGCACTTGTTGACACATCCTGATTGTGATTCATTGATACAGGATGCGGTAAGAGGATTTGGTTTTTTATTTAATTTACAAAAAAATAATAATAATGTTTGGCTAATTTTTTTTAGGATGGCAGCACAGCCTTTAAAATTGCCTGGCAGGCGGGCCATCGTGATATTGGTGTTTTCCTCTATGTCCATGAACAAATGTTGCGCAGTAAAATGCCCAATCGTCCCGACACAGCCCCAGTGAAACATAGTCCGCCTCCAACATCACCACGTTTTACCCATAAACGCCAACCCTCGAAATAAATAATAAGTTTTTAGTTTTGTATTTTAGGAGGCCAGTGAACAAGTTATATATTTATTTCTACTGCGCTTACGCACACACCCACAAAACAGTTGGGCATTTTAAATGCTTATTTAGTTTTTTTAGAAGAACAAAAATTAATTTAGTTTTGTTACAACTTAAGTGAAGAGAAAAAAAGAAACAAAAGCTGGCATTTTTAAAAATATTTGTTTAGAAAACAGTTACTTATTTTAATTGTTAAGTTTTAATGTTTAATTTTTATAATAAAATAATGTTAAGAACATTCCATGGGGTAGATACACAAAAAGTTGAAATGCACCCCTCCCCCCAAAACACAAGTCAATTGCAAACAATTTTTGGAAATAAGCAATCAACGAAGACACTAATCTTTTAATTACAAATATTAAATATCATTAGCAATAAAGTAAAGAAATTTTAAGAAGATTTTTCAAATCAAAATATTTTTCCTCTGCTTTACAGCTGAGGGTTATATAAAAAAGACACTCAATTTTAATAACAAATTTTATAAAAGCACAATTTTTACTCTATGCGGTAAACGATAATCAAATTTTCTATAAAGAAGGCACAACAAATTGCAACACTTGAAAACAATCAAAGCAAGTCCCTCCAGGAAACACAGATTCCAAAAATTATTTTTTTCAATTTCAATATACAAATTGATAATCAGAAATAAATTATACAAATTTTAAAAAATCGTTAAAGTAGAATTTACAATACCAAAACAAAGATAAAATCATATCAGAAAAAAATTAATTAAAACAATCTAAGGGTGGAATGAATTATGGATATATTTTAACAAAATATTTGGTCAAATAAATATTTCCTTAAATGTGCTTAATTGAACGGGAAAACTTTAAACCTTCCATCCTTCCCAATAAAAATGTTTTCTTATATCAATCAATTAGTCTGTTCCAGTACTGCAAGAATCTAATAATTTGTACCTTTTTTCGATAACATAAAGGAAAAAAATGTTATCGTAGTAAAAATTAGTAGCCTCTTACAGGTTCTGGAACAGAGCAAATATGTTATGCATTCATATCACAATTATAGTTGAATATTGTTACTTTTGTATTTTTCTTCTCAATGACATTTTAAGTAGAGTGTAGACTATTTTCAGTAAACTTAAAAGCAAAAACTTACAAATATTTTACTTAAATATAACAAATAATAAAGTAGTTTTGAAAATAATTGTTAACATTTTAATATACATTTACGTATGTAGTACATACATATATATAAACAAAAATGCTTATTATTTTAATTACTATAACTATGTATTTTTAAATAATATTTATAGTAGTGTTTTAAACATAAACAAAAATAAAGTGGAACTTTTCATTCGAAAATTAAAAAAAAAATTAAATGGATTATTATTAAGAGTGGATAATTTTCTATCAGAAAGGGACTATAGACGCAGCCCTTCTTTCAGGAAGGGACTATAGAAGCACCCTTTCTTTCAGGAAGGGACTATAGAAGCAGCCCTTCTTTCAGGAAGGGACTATAGAAGCAACCTTTCATTCAGGAAGGGACTATAGAAGCAGCCCTTCTTTCAGGAAGGGACTATAGAAGCAACCTTTCTTTCAGGAAGGGACTATAGAAGCAATATTTCTTTCAGGAAGTGTCTATAGAAGCACTTCTCCTTTCAGAAAGGGTCTATATAAGCAGTCTTTCCTTCAGGTAGGTTCTATAGAAACATCTTTTCTTTCAGGAAAGGACTATAGTAGCACCCTTTCTTTCAGGAAGAGACTATAGAATCACCCTTTCTTTCAGAAAAGAAATATAGAAACACCATTTCTTAGGTTAGGTTAGGTTAAAGGAAGCGTAGCTGTCATATTGGACAGCCACTTCACTCGGAGACCTTATGGTCCATTGTGTTCATACTGTAGGGGGTTTGAAAGAGAAGAAATGTATATTACATGGAAAAGAAGAATAGATATCAAAGAAAGAGTTAAACAAGGTAATGGAGTAAAATAGTGTTAATGGTAGAGAAGTCATTGAAAAGGATGTTTTAGATATATGAGCGAGAGAGGAGAGTTTGCCACGCTAAGGCGCATTGGTTGGATCTCGTTGAAGTCATTTTAAACCTTTGGCCAAAAGAAGCAGTTTCGTCGGCTCGACTTGGCAGAACGTTGTCAGAGATGTTGTGGTGTGTTCACCCACCGTTCGAAGTCTCATGGTCATGAGCACTGGACAACGACAAAATAAGTGCTCAATCGTCTCTGTCTCTTCTTCATCTTCGCATAATCTGCAGTAGTCGGTTGTGTCGTCTCTATCCCATATGTAGGTTAGAGATCTTATCCTGCAGTGTCTTCTTTCATGGAGAGAAGGGATATAGTTCTTCGCTGAGATAGGTTGGGCCAGATTGCCTTTGATACCTTGCAACCGGGTTCATTGTTCCAAATCTGACCAGCCTTGTCCCGGTAAACTTGTTCTAGCTGCCGCATAAAATGACACAAGGGTGGCTTGATAGAGTTGTCGATTTCAATTTCGGTTGACTCCGATCCGCTACGTGCCAACTCATCCGCTATCTCATTGCCTTCGATATTGCAGGGACCCAGCATAAGGTAACGATTGATTTTATGTCTTCCAGAGCTTTCCTGCAGTCCAAGACCGCAGCAGACTTGATTGAGTGGGATTTAAGTGATTTAAGGGCCGCCTGACTATCCACGTAGATAGTCACCGGTCCAGTTATGTCCCCTTTTTTATTGCTTATCAGCTCTGCTGCATTCTTAACTGCAAAGATTTCGGCCTGGAAGACACTAGAATGCTCGTTCAACCTGTATGAGAGCCGTATATTGAGGGTATCACTGTAGACACCTGCTCCTGTTCCCGTTTCCATCTTGGAACCGTCGGTATAAACCTCAATACCGAGTAGAGGTGGGGAATTGTGGGTCCAGGCCTCCCTGTGGGGTATTCGTACATCAATCTTGTCGAAGTGTAACTGTGGTGATATGTAATCACTGATTACCTCCGATCCCAGTTGAAATCCGGATCTTCGTAGGATAGAGGCATAACCATAATCAGTGTTGCGCCATGAGTTTGTCTCTTTGAGACGGAGAGCACTCTTGGCTGCCAACTCTTGAACTACAAGATTCAACGGGTGAAGATCAAGTGGACGTTGAGTGCTGCCTGTGGAGTGATTTTCATAGTACCGGTAATTAATAGTGATGCCGCTCTTTGAACAGTGTTTAACTTATGAAGAAGCGTCGTCTTGTTCAAAGCATTCCACCATACCAGAGAACCATAGGTAAGGATTGGGCCCAGCTCTTACCTATAGAGATCTTGCAAGAATAGAGTGCTATTAGACCTCTCTTGGCACGTTCTTCGACATTCCTTTTCCATGTTAATTGATGGTCCAGGATGATGCCGAGGTACTTGGCTTCTAGAGACAGCTCCAAAACAACCCCATCAAGCATTGGTAGTGTGAATGGTTTGACTTTCCTCTTTTTGGTAAACAGGACCAGCTCAGTCTTAGACGGATTCACCCCAAGTCCATTGTTGTAGCGCCCATCTTGATAACTTGACTAGAGCTCCTTGCACGAGTTCCGATAATGTTTGTGGGAACTTACCGCTGATCATTATGACCACGTCGTCGGCATAGGCAATCGTTTTTATTCGTAGTTCATCATATTCCTTAAGTATTTCGTTAATCACCAGAAGCCACAGTAGTGGCGATAAAACGCCACCTTGTGGTGTGCCCCTTTTGACAGACTTCCGAATGGAAGTCTCACCGATATTTGAATTGATTATCCTGCTGCTAAGCATTCCGTCAATCCAATTGATCAATGTAAAATAAATACCAAGGTTAGAGAGTGTGTTATGGATAGATTCAAGCTTTACATTATTGAAGGCACCTTCTATATCGAGAAAGGCTGCTATCGTATAGTTTGATCCCTCCATATTCCTCTCGATGAAGCCCACAAAGCACCCTTTCCCATGAAAAGGGTCTAACAAATCACCTTTTCCCATGAAAAGGGTCTAACGAAGCACCCTTTCTTTAGAAACGGTCTTACGAAGCACCTTTTCCCATGAAAAGGGTCTAACGAAGCACCCTTTCTTTAGAAACGGTCTTACGAAGCACCTTTTCCCATGAAAAGGGTCTAACGAAGCACCCTTTCTTTAGAAACGGTCTTACGAAGCACCCTTTCTTTTAGAAAGGGTCTTACGAAGCACCCTTTCTTTTAGAAAGGGTCTTACAAAGCTCCCTTTCTTTAAGTAAGGGTCTTACAAAGCTCCCTTTCTTTAAGTAAGGGTCTTACGAAGCACCCTTTCTTTTAGAAAGGGTCTTACGAAGCACCCTTTCTTTTAGAAAGGGTCTTACGAAGCACCCTTTCTTTTAGAAAGGGTCTTACAAAGCACCCTTTCTTTTAGAAAGGGTCTTACGAAGCACCCTTTCTTTTAGAAAGGGTCTTACGAAGCACCCTTTCTTTTAGAAAGGGTCTTACGAAGCACCCTTTCTTTTAGAAAGGGTCTTACGAAGCACCCTTTCTTTTAGAAAGGGTCTTACGAAGCACCCTTTCTTTTAGAAAGGGTCTTACGAAGCACCCTTTCTTTTAGAAAGGGTCTTACGAAGCACCCTTTCTTTTAGAAAGGGTCTTACGAAGCACCCTTTCTTTTAGAAAGGGTCTTACGAAGCACCCTTTCTTTTAGAAAGGGTCTTACGAAGCACCCTTTCTTTTAGAAAGGGTCTTAGGAAGTACCTTTTCTTTTAGAAAGGGTCTTAGGAAGCACCCTTTCTTTTAGAAAGGGTCTTAGGAAGCACCCTTTCATTTAGAAAGGGTCTTAGGAAGCACCCTTTCTTTTAGAAAGGGTCTTAGGAAGCACCCTTTCTTTAAGAAAGGGTCTTACAAAGCACCCTTTCTTTTAGAAAGGGTCTTACGAAGCACCCTTTCTTTTAGAAAGGGTCGTACGAAGCACCCTTTCTTTTAGAAAGGGTCGTACGAAGCACCCTTTCTTTTAGAAAGGGTCTTACGAAGCACCCTTTCTTTTAGAAAGGGTCTTACGAAGCACCCTTTCTTTTAGAAAGGGTCTTACGAAGCACCCTTTCTTTTAGAAAGGGTCTTACGAAGCACCCTTTCTTTTAGAAAGGGTCTTACGAAGCACCCTTTCTTTTGGAAAGGGTCTTATGAAGCACCCTTTCTTTTGGAAAGGGTCTTACGAAGCACCCTTTCTTTTGGAAAGGGTCTTACGAAGCACCCTTTCTTTTAGAAAGGGTCTTACGAAGCACCCTTTCTTTTAGAAAGGGTCTTACGAAGCACCCTTTCTTTTAGAAAGGGTCTTACGAAGCACCCTTTCTTTTAGAAAGGGTCTTACGAAGGGTCTTACGAAGCACCCTTTCTTTTAGAAAGGGTCTTACGAAGGGTCTTACAAAGCACCCTTTCTTTTAGAAAGGGTCTTACAAAGCACCCTTTCTTTTAGAAAGGGTCTTACAAAGCACCCTTTCTTTTAGAAAGGGTCTTACAAAGCACCCTTTCTTTTAGAAAGGGTCTTACAAAGCACCCTTTCTTTTAGAAAGGGTCTTACAAAGCACCCTTTCTTTTAGAAAGGGTCTTACAAAGCACCCTTTCTTTTAGAAAGGGTCTTACAAAGCACCCTTTCTTTTAGAAAGGGTCTTACAAAGCACCCTTTCTTTTAGAAAGGGTCTTACAAAGCACCCTTTCTTTTAGAAAGGGTCTTACAAAGCACCCTTTCTTTTAGAAAGGGTCTTACAAAGCACCCTTTCTTTTAGAAAGGGTCTTACAAAGCACCCTTTCTTTTAGAAAGGGTCTTACAAAGCACCCTTTCTTTTAGAAAGGGTCTTACGAAGCACCCTTTCTTTTAGAAAGGGTCTTACGAAGCACCCTTTCTTTTAGAAAGGGTCTTACGAAAGGGTCTTACGAAGCACCCTTTCTTTTAGAAAGGGTCTTACGAAAGGGTCTTACGAAGCACCCTTTCTTTTAGAAAGGGTCTTACGAAGCACCCTTTCTTTTAGAAAGGGTCTTACGAAGCACCCTTTCTTTTAGAAAGGGTCTTATGAAGCACCCTTTCTTTTAGAAAGGGTCTTACGAAGCACCCTTTCTTTTAGAAAGGGTCTTACGAAGCACCCTTTCTTTTAGAAAGGGTCTTACGAAGCACCCTTTCTTTTAGAAAGGGTCTTACGAAGCACCCTTTCTTTTAGAAAGGGTCTTACGAAGCACCCTTTCTTTTAGAAAGGGTCTTACGAAGCACCCTTTCTTTTAGAAAGGGTCTTACGAAGCACCCTTTCTTTTAGAAAGGGTCTTACGAAGCACCCTTTCTTTTAGAAAGGGTCTTACGAAGCACCCTTTCTTTTAGAAAGGGTCTTACGAAGCACCCTTTCTTTTAGAAAGGGTCTTACGAAGCACCCTTTCTTTTAGAAAGGGTCTTACGAAGCACCCTTTCTTTTAGAAAGGGTCTTACGAAGCACCCTTTCTTTTAGAAAGGGTCTCACGAAGCACCCTTTATTTTAGAAAGGGTCTTACGAAGCACCCTTTCTTTTAGAAAGGGTCTTACGAAGCACCCTTTCTTTTAGAAAGGGTCTTACGAAGCACCCTTTCTTTTAGAAAGGGTCTTACGAAGCACCCTTTCTTTTAGAAAGGGTCTTACGAAGCACCCTTACGAAGCACCCTTTCTTTTAGAAAGGGTCTTACGAAGCACCCTTTCCTTTAGAAAGGGTCTTACGAAGCACCCTTTCTTTTAGAAAGGGTCTTACGAAGCACCCTTTCTTTTAGAAAGGGTCTTACGAAGCACCCTTTCTTTTAGAAAGGGTCTTACGAAGCACCCTTTCTTTTAGAAAGGGTCTTACGAAGCACCCTTTCTTTTAGAAAGGGTCTTACGAAGCACCCTTTCTTTTAGAAAGGGTCTTACGAAGCACCCTTTCTTTTAGAAAGGGTCTTACGAAGCACCCTTTCTTTTAGAAAGGGTCTTACGAAGCACCCTTTCTTTTAGAAAGGGTCTTACGAAGCACCCTTTCTTTTAGAAAGGGTCTTACG
The DNA here is from genome assembly GCF_047663935.1 of Musca autumnalis. Classification (NCBI taxonomy): domain Eukaryota; kingdom Metazoa; phylum Arthropoda; class Insecta; order Diptera; family Muscidae; genus Musca; species Musca autumnalis. Next base: position 192,876,619 of record NW_027412088.1, on the reverse strand, counting down.
AAGCACCCTTTCTTTTAGAAAGGGTCTTACGAAGCACCCTTTCTTTTAGAAAGGGTCTTACGAAGCACCCTTTCTTTTAGAAAGGGTCTTACGAAGCACCCTTTCTTTTAGAAAGGGTCTTACGAAGCACCCTTTCTTTTAGAAAGGGTCTTACGAAGCACCCTTTCTTTTAGAAAGGGTCTTACGAAGCACCCTTTCTTTTAGAAAGGGTCTTACGAAGCACCCTTTCTTTTAGAAAGGGTCTTACGAAGCACCCTTTCTTTTAGAAAGGGTCTTACGAAGCACCCTTTCTTTTAGAAAGGGTCTTACGAAGCACCCTTTCTTTTAGAAAGGGTCTTACGAAGCACCCTTTCTTTTAGAAAGGGTCTTACGAAGCACCCTTTCTTTTAGAAAGGGTCTTACGAAGCACCCTTTCTTTTAGAAAGGGTCTTACGAAGCACCCTTTCTTTTAGAAAGGGTCTTACGAAGCACCCTTTCTTTTAGAAAGGGTCTTACGAAGCACCCTTTCTTTTAGAAAGGGTCTTACGAAGCACCCTTTCTTTTAGAAAGGGTCTTACGAAGCACCCTTTCTTTTAGAAAGAATCTTACGAAGCACCCTTTCTTTTAGAAAGGGTCTTACGAAGCACCCTTTCTTTTAGAAAGGGTCTTACGAAGCACCCTTTCTTTTAGAAAGGGTCTTACGAAGCACCCTTTCTTTTAGAAAGGGTCTTACGAAGCACCCTTTCTTTTAGAAAGGGTCTTACGAAGCACCCTTTCATTTAGAAAGGGTCTTACGAAGCACCCTTTCATTTAGAAAGGGTCTTACGAAGCACCCTTTCATTTAGAAAGGGTCTTACGAAGCACCCTTTCTTTTAGAAGCACCCTTTCTTTTAGAAAGGGTCTTACGAAGCACTCTTCCTTTTAGAAAGGGTCTTACGAAGAACTCTTTCTTTTAGAAAGGGTCTTACGAAGCACTCTTTCTTTTAGAAAGGGTCTTACGAAGCACCCTTTCTTTTAGAAAGGATCTTACGAAGCACTCTTTCTTTTAGAAAGGGTCTTACGAAGCACCCTTTCCTATGGTAATTATCTTACGAAACAGCCTTACGTATGGAAAGGGTCTTTTAGAAAGGGAATATAGACGCACCCTTTCTTTCAGAAAGGGACTATAGAAGCCGTCTTGAGATCTTTTATTGTCTATAGAATATCGCAAGACGTCTTCTGTTGTCCAAACAAGACCTCAAGAGTTCTTCTGTTGTCCATACACGACCTCATAAGTTGTTCTTGTGTCCAAAGAAATTCTTCTGTTGTCCATAGAAGACCTCAAGAGGTCTTCTGTTGTCTATTTAAGACCTCAACAAATATTCTGTTGTCTATAGAGGTCCTCAAGAGGTCTTTCTTTGTCTATAAAGGACCTTACGAGGTCTTCTTTTGTCTATAGAATACCTTTTGTTGTCAAAGAAGACCTCAAGGGGTCTTTGGTTGTCTATAGTAGACCTCAAAAGGCCTATGAAAGACCTTAAACGGTCTCGTGTTGTCTAAAACAAGTAAGTACGTATCAGTCAGCTGTGCTGACGGAGAAATACCCTCAGCCATTGATCAAAAAAAAAAAAAAAAACCAAACACAATAATTATGCCGTATATAAAATATATTGATTTTATATCACGAGTTTGCTTTAAAATCTGTAGGTACCGTAACGTGGGCTTGTACCAAATCATTGACATATACCAAACTTTTTTGGCAACCAAACTTCCTCATAAAGGACTCACAATATTAAATTATGTTAAAATAAGTTTGAGGGAAATTTTTGAAAAAGTTTTAGAGTTATCTTGCACAATATCCGACAGGGTTTTGAAGCTTTTGGGCCATTATCTTAGGAAGTATTGACTTACTCCGGAACAAAATGTACCATTGTAAATGAGGCCGCTCCAACAATCTAATGAGAAAGAGTCAAAACGATGCGAGAGGAGCTCCTAAACTTCACTTTATCCGAATTTTGTGTGGGAGGTACCCGAAGAAGTGGACCGATATAGTCTATATTTCAATTCCATACTAGACTGGATGAAATAATACGATGCGCAAAGCCTGCATCAATCAAAAACTCCCTGCGAGGATTATCTTGCGGATTTGCCATTTTGGTTGGTGCCGTCAGGGTTTCTTGGAGCTTTTAGGCCTATATCTCAGGAATTATTGACTTACTCCGGCAAAAAATTGTACCGTCGTAAAGCGAGCCACAAAAAAAACTTACTGAAAAAAAATTCAAAACGATCCGTGAGGAGCTCTTAAACTTCACTTTATCCGAATTTTGTGTTGGAGGTACTCGAAGGAGTGGACCCATACAATCCATATTCCAACCTGATACATGACTGGATGAAATAATACGATGTGCAAAGCCTGCACCAATCAGGAAGGATTATCTTGCGGATTTGCCATTTTTTTGGTGCCGTCAGAGTTTCTTGGAGCTTTTAGGCCAATATCTCAGGAATTATTGACTTACTCCGTCAAAAAATTGTACCGTCGTAAAGCAAGCCACGAAAAAACTTACTGAAAAAAGTGCAAAACCATCCGAGAGGAGCCCTTAAACTTCACTTTATCCGAGTTTTGTGTTGGAGGTACCTGTAGGAGTGGACAGATATAGTTAATATTGGAGCCAGATCTGTATATGTGCAAAGTTTTGACCAAATCGATTGCTACCTTCGAGAGTTATCGTACAGACCATTTTACAGACAAATTTTGAACTTTTGTGGGGGAGGTACCAGAAGGAGTGGACAAATATCGCCCATCTTCGAACTTAAACTAAGTTTGGACAAAATATTACGATACCCAAATTTGGTTCGAATCGGTTGAACTTTTCGAGAGTTATCGTGCGCACAAGCCAGTCAGACAGACATTTTTCGTATCAAAGTGTATATCACGAATATTGTCAATTATTTCATATTCCATTTCAGAAAAACGGGATAATTTTTTTCGCGCTACATCAACGATTTTTGATACGTAGGTTAAGAAAAAAATTCCCAGTACGAATCTGGTCGCGAGCCAATTTTTGGTTGTTGCGGACTAAAGTTATGGCGTTTTTATGAAAGAAAATATTATAAAAATGCAAATTATTTTAATGAGCACAATTGCAAAATGTTACACAGAATTCGCGGAATGTACATAAAACTGATAAATTATTGAATATAAATCAACTTTTTTCAAAATGAAGGCCCAGTTAGTGGTCATAAAATAACATAAAATTTTTTGTGGATCAAAACTTCACGGCGAATCAAATGAGACTACAATCATACAGATTGGTGTTATAGTTTCGATGTTACAGCCAAAATAAGCACATATTTTGGTCAAAAAAATAAGTTTTTGTTTGAAAAATATTTTTTCACATGCCTTATGTAGTAGAAAATAGGGAAGGTAATTGGGTTGATGAGGATATACCTCGAAGCTTCTGAAATGGAAATAGAGGTCAAATAACCCATTTTAATTCATATGCATTTTAAAATACGTGTAAATCTCGTAATTATCAAAATCATTCTGTCCGCATGTGATTTTCATGTACAGCAAGACCATATCTGTTAATTTGTATATATTTTTCGAAATTTAATTTGGAGGCTAAGATGTAGTATCGGCTGCATCTTAGCACTAAAAAACCTATAAAATATCGCTAATTTGCGCAAAGTGCATACAATTTTTGTCCGCATCCGATTTCAGTGTCCACCATGAAAATCTACAACGATATATATCTATTTCAAGGCGATCAATCAAGAACCGTGGATGTAGCATCACACACTATTTTTTGGGATAAAATGAATGTAGCTTCCATATCCGTAAAATTTTCAAATCTCTGTTTCCGCTAAAACGGAGATGCTGCAGGTATTTTTTCATTGCAGTGGAAACGATCCGCAGAAAACGCGATAAAATACGCGATATTTTCAAAAACTACTTTGGAATTTCTCGTAACTCGCGTTTTAGTAGATGGATTTTCACGAGGAATGATTTATTGGATCCGGAACGTAAAAAACTAAAATGTGCAATGGAGTACGAGGTATTCTAGAGACAATTGCAAATATTAGACCCGAAAAATTTGATTTTTAGAAAAATATTCGCACAAAATGTCCGCATTTGGATGCAGATTTCTATGAAGATGTGCAGACTACATTCACAATATACGTATCAAATTACTCAGAATCGCAAGTACTACAATCCTATATATGATTTTTTGAAAAACCTGTTTGCGGAATGAAATTAGAACAAAATTTCAAAAAACACTGTAAATTTGGCTTCAAAATGTCAGCATCATTTAATGGTAGAAGCAGTTCAAATTTTGAAAAATAATACATTAGTGAGATGATCTATATTTAGTTTGCTTCAACGTTTACTTTGACAGGAAAATCGAGAGAAGTGTGGTTTACTCAAAAATCGAGAGAAAACAAAAAAAGATATGTTGGCTTCAACCCATTTTTTAACATAAATGTAGTCACAGCTTCCACGCAAATTATTTTTTAAGGCCAATATTTTTTGCAACGTCCAAAAACATTTCATTTTATCCAAAAATATTTAATTTGTATAATATATAATCACAAGTCGCGTGTTCTAAAAGGGTAAACCTTGGCTTCAGCTATGTTAAATTTTCAAATTTTCCTTTGTCTATAGAAGGCCTCAAGAGGTCTTTCTCTGTTTATAGAAGACCTCGAAAAGTCTTCTGTTGGCTATAGAAAGAAAGAAATATCTCAAGATTTTTTCTGTCTTCTTTTGTCTATATAAGGAATCAGTGGAACTTCTGCTATCTTTTGCTATCTATAGAAGACCGCAATAAATATGTATGTTTCTTTAGATAATCTGAAGAGCCTTTCCGGTGTCCATAGAAGACTGAAACGGTCTATTGTTGTCTTTCTTAAAACACAAGTTGTTGTCTGTTGTTAAGAAATGATCTCAAAAGGTTTATAGAAATCTCAATTCTGCCATGCTGATTTGAATGTTTCCTATAGAAATCTTAAAACCATATTCCATATACATATATCCCACACCCACTAAAGGAATTCTTCCTTTAAAATTCTTTTTATTTCGCTCTCTTCGTTTGTTGCAGAATTCCTCATTGAGGATCGCATCGTTTGTCTTTTATTGTCAAATTAAATATCAAATAAAATGCAGCATAGTTTTAGGCACTTTAATTGTAAAACAGTCATTCTGTAAAGGTACATAGCTATGTTAAATTTAATGTTAACATAAAAACAAATGTATTAACAAATTATGAATTAATTTAAAATTTAAACAAATTATAAACAATTCCTTACTAAATTTACTAACAACAAAAAAGGGAAACAGGAAATAAATAACAAATAATACTCATTGACTAAATTAACACAATTAGAAACAAATTCTATATCACAACTGCTGATTCTCGACCCTCACTCTCCACATATTCCGAACGCTCATTTAGCGGTCTAATTCTTAACGCCACCCCCTCTAGACAGCAGACGATTAGATTTTGGGTATCCAACGAGAATTCATAACGCATTAAAAGTATGGCGAGTAGGGTACGCATTTGTAATTGGGCAAAATGTAAGCCAAGGCAGTTACGAGGTCCTTCACCAAAGCCCAGCCAAACGCATGACTGTCGCAGCCGATTTGGTTCACCAGCAAAACGATCAGGATTGAAAATGTGTGGCTGTGGATAATACTCAGGGTCATTGTGCATTGCATTCAGGGGTATGATAATGTTAATGTCCTTTCGTATCAAGAAGTTGGAATCTTTTTGGACCAAATAATCGTTGAGAGTGCGACGCCGAATATATGGAACCACTGGGTGCATTCGTATTGTTTCTGAAAAATAAGAGAAAGTTTTAAATATTAATTAATTAGATAGGCTCAATGAGAGTTTCCATAGGAAATCTTTAATTCAGCCCGGTTGAATTAGAGTTTCTTTAATTCAGCCCGGCTGAATTAGAGTTTCCATAGGAAATCTTTAATTCAGCCCGGCTGAATTGGAGTTTCCATGGGAAATCTTTAATTCTGAATCTGGCTGAATTAGAGTTTCCATAGGAAATCTTTAATTCAGCCCGGCTGAATTAGAGTTTCCATAGGAAATCTTTAATTCAGCCCGGCTGAATTAGAGTTTCCATAGGAAATCTTTAATTCAGCCATGCTGAATTAGAGTTTCCATAGGAAATCTTTAATTCAGCCCGGTTGAATTAGAGTTTCCATAGGAAATCTTTAATTCAGCCCGGTTGAATTAGAGTTTCCATAGGAAATCTTTAATTCAGCCCGGTTGAATTAGAGTTTCCATAGGAAATCTTTAATTCAGCCCGGTTGAATTAGAGTTTCCATAGGAAATCTTTAATTCAGCCCGGCTGAATTAGAGTTTCCATAGGAAATCTTTAATTCAGCCCGGCTGAATTGGAGTTTCCATAGGAAATCTTTAATTCAGCCCGGCTGAATTGGAGTTTCCATGGGAAATCTTTAATTCAGCCATGCTGAATTAGAGTTTCCATAGGAAATCTTTAATTCAGCCCGGTTGAATTAGAGTTTCCATAGGAAATCTTTAATTCAGCCCGTCTGAATTAGAGTTTCCATAGGAAATCTTTAATTCAGCCCGGACGAATTAGAATTTCCATAGGAAATCTTTAATTCAGCCCGTCTGAATTAGAGTTTCCATAGGAAATCTTTAATTCAGCCCGGACGAATTAGAGTTTCCATAGGACATCTTTAATTCAGCCCGTCTGAATTAGAGTTTCCATAGGAAATCTTTAATTCAGCCCGGCTGAATTAGAGTTCCCATAGGAAATCTTTAATTCAGCCCGGCTGAATTAGAGTTCCCATAGGAAATCTTTAATTCAGCCCGGCTGAGTTAGTTTTCATGGGAAATCTTTAATTCAGCCCGGCTGAATTAGAGTTTCCATAGGAAATCTTTAATTCAGCCCGGCTGAATTAGAGTTTCCATAGGAAATCTTTAATTCAGCCCGGCTGACTTAGAGTTTCCATAGGAAATCTTTAATTCAGCCCGGCTGAATTAGAGTTTCCATAGGAAATCTTTAATTCAGCCCGGCTGAATTAGAGTTTCCATAGGAAATCTTTAATTCAGCCCGGCTGAATTAGAGTTTCCATAGGAAATCTTTAATTCAGCCCGGCTGAATTAGAGTTTCCATAGGAAATCTTTAATTAGAGTTTCCATAGGAAATCTATAATTTAGCCTGGCTGAATTAGAGTTTCCATAGGAAATCTTTAATTCAGCCCGGCTGAACTAGAGTTTCCATAGGAAATCTTTAATTCAGCCCGGCTGAACTAGAGTTTCCATAGGAAATCTTTAATTCAGCACGGCTGAATTAGAGTTTCCATAGGAAATCTTTAATTCAGCCCGGCTGAATTAGAGTTTCCATAGGAAATCTTTAATTCAGCCCGGCTAAATTAGAGTTTCCATAGGAAATCTTTAATTCAGCACGGCTGAATTAGAGTTTCCATAGGAAATCTGCAATTCAGCCTGGCTGAATTAGAGTTTCCATAGGAAATCTTTAATTCAGCCTGGCTGAATTAGAGTTTCCATAGGAAATCTTTAATTCAGCCTGGCTGAATTAGAGTTTCCATAGGAAATCTTTAATTCAGCCTGGCTGAATTAGAGTTTCCATAGGAAATCTTTAATTCAGCCTGGCTGAATTAGAGTTTCCATAGGAAATCTTTAATTCAGCCTGGCTGAATTAGAGTTTCCATAGGAAATCTTTAATTCAGCCTGGCTGAATTAGAGTTTCCATAGGAAATCTTTAATTCAGCCTGGCTGAATTAGAGTTTCCATAGGAAATCTTTAATTCAGCCTGGCTGAATTAGAGTTTCCATAGGAAATCTTTAATTCAGCCTGGCTGAATTAGAGTTTCCATAGGAAATCTTTAATTCAGCCTGGCTGAATTAGAGTTTCCATAGAAAATCTTTAATTCAGCCCGGCTGAATTGGAGTTTCCATAGGAAATCTTTAATTCAGCACGGCTGAATTAGAGTTTCCATAGGAAATCTTTAATTCAGCCCGGCTGAATTAGAGTTTCCATAGGAAATCTGCAATTCAGCCTGGCTGAATTAGAGTTTCCATAGGAAATCTGCAATTCAGCCTGGCTGAATTAGAGTTTCCATAGGAAATCTGCAATTCAGCCTGGCTGAATTAGAGTTTCCATAGGAAATCTTTAATTCAGCCTGGCTGAATTAGAGTTTCCATAGGAAATCTTTAATTCAGCCTGGTTGAATTAGAGTTTCCACAGGAAATCTTTAATTAGAGTTTCCATAGGAAATCTATAATTTAGCCTGGCTGAATTAGAGTTTCCATAGGAAATCTTTAATTCAGCCTGGCTGAATTAGAGTTTCCATAGGAAATCTTTAATTCAGCCTGGCTGAATTAGAGTTTCCATAGGAAATCTTTAATTCAGCCTGGCTGAATGAGAGTTTCCATAGGAAATCTTTAATTCAGCCTGGCTGAATTAGAGTTTCCATAGGAAATCTTTAATTCAGCCCGGCTGAATTAGAGTTTCCATAGGAAATCTTTAACTCAGCCCGGCTGCATGAGAGTTTCCATAGAAAATCTTTAATTCAGCCCGGCTGAATTGGAGTTTCCATAGGAAATCTTTAATTCAGCCCGGCTGAATTGGAGTTGCCATAGGAAATCTTTAATTCAGCCCGGCTGAATTAGAGTTTCCATAGGAAATCTTTAACTCAGCCCGGCTGCATGAGAGTTTCCATAGAAAATCTTTAATTCAGCCCGGCTGAATTAGAGTTGCCATAGAAAATCCTTAATTCAGCCCGGCTGAATTGGAGTTGCCATAGGAAATCTTTAATTCATGACGGCAGAGTTAGAGTTTCCATGGGAAATCTTTAATTCAGCACGGCTGAATTAGAGTTTCCATGGGAAATCTTTAATTCAGCCCGGCTGAATTAGAGTTTCCATGGGAAATCTTTAATTCAGCCCGGCTGAATTAGAGTTTCCGTAGGAAATCTTTAATTCATCTCGGCTCAATTAGAGTTTCCATAGGAAATATTTGATTTAGCCTGGCTGAATTAAGTTTCTATGGGAAATCTTCGATTCAGCCTGGCTGAATTAGAGTTTCCATGGGAAATATTTAATTCAGTCCGGCTGAATTGGAGTTTCCATGGGAAATCTTTAATTCTTATTTTGTTTCTCTTACTCACCCGATATAAATTGCCCCATAAATTTCAGCGACTGTATTCCCTCATAGGTAAAATTGTCCCCATGCTGTTCATAGGCCTTGCTAACTTCTTCTCTCACCCTTTGCTGCATAACTGGATCTCTGGCCAATTCATATAAAACAAAAGTCAGGGTGTCTTCCGTTGGTTCCAAACCTGCCCTCAGGAATGTAAATGCATGGGCTGCCAGTTCGTTTACCAAATGTTCTTTAAGGCCTATACCTTCGTTGTGTACCTCCGATTCATGGGTATTAAATTCCTGATTCATTAAGTCAATCAGCAATTGCAGATAGTCATCCTCACGGTTATCGCTTTTGGTCCGGTGCATTATGACATCATTCAAGAGGGTCATAAAATAGGTGTGGACCTTTTCTTTGGTTGTGGAGTAGTTAAACGAACGAAACACATTCGGATAACGATCCATGATTGAGGTTAAGAAGCTACCATGGCGATTTGTGTGCAGGCCAAATTGGGTCATGGCATCGAATTCCTCTAGGGGATATTTTTGATTCATCGCCTTGTTTAGGCCAAAAACACATTTGGCAATATTACCCAAAACGTAGCGGTGCATAAACGGCTTTACATCCAAGGCCACATCGCTCTGCGGTGACACTTTCTGATATTCTTGCCTGGCCAGTTCAAAGAGCAGAAAGGTTTTTTCACATTCCTCACGTATACTCTCGAAAAAATGCAACATGTACGCCTTCTGGAAAACCGGTTCCAGTTTCAAACGCATTTCTTTCCACTGATCGCCGCTGGTGCTGTACAGATCCGCGGAGAGGGGATCTGTTTTACGATTGTGGTAATGGCCGCGATCATTGAAATTTGAAAAATTCTTAACGAGTATTTGTTGCGTTAGCTCGGGACTGAGCACCATTACACGCGGTTCGAAGAGGTGATAAAAGCCCACAAAGGGTCCCGAGCCCTTGAATTTTTTATACAGCTTTTTGAAGTATTCATTTTGGTCCTTCACCTGGGTACTGGTGCCGTATTTACTGAACGTCTTCACCACCTTCCTCAGCGAGCCAGGTTGATCGTGTGGTACCCCCACAAAATGCCAATAGTCACGTATATAAACTATGGCCACAACTATCAGCGTTAAGATAAGGAATATCACCAAAGCCAACAACAAATAAATGACCCACATGCTGCTTAAAAATTAATTTAAATATTTTTTTTGTAATTTCCAATATAAAAAAAAAAATTTTGAATATCTTTTTTTATTTCACTGAAGTTGACAGATTTGGGGGATTTTGTGATTCATTTCGCAATTTTCATTTTGTTTTCTTTTCGATTTGTTTTGTTTTCCCTCCCGTTCGTGTTTTTATTTTTATTGTTCCGAAATAATCGCGTTTCGCGTTTTTTTTTGTTTATCAAAATCGTTCTAGAGTTACGCCTGGCCTGTGACTAGTTGTATTAAACGCTTATTTGTTAACTGATTGCTGAACTTTTTGGGAGCGAGTGAATGAGTTAGGGAGCAGTGTTACGTTACGTAGCCGAGCGATGTTACTTGCTGTTCTTTTTTTGTTTTTATTGTTGTTATTTTCTATTTTCTGACACTCACTTCACCAGTCGGTGGAAACTTTTTACAGCAACGCTTCTGCTGCTGTTGTTGGTTTTTGGTTTATCAACAAATGGTGGTATTATTGGCCGGTAGGGTATGCTACAAGAGGTATTGTGGAATAAGCAGAACTTTAAACAAAATTCTCTATGTTAAAACGCCAATCCAGAGGGAGAGAATAAAGATTCAGCCTGCCTGAATAAGGGTTCCGATAGGAAATCTGCAAATCAGCCTGGCTGAATAAGGGTTCCGATAGGAAATCTGCAATTCAACCTGGCTGAATAAGGGTTCCTATAGGAAATCTGCAATTCAGCCTGGCTGAATAAGGGTTCCGATAAGAAATCTGCAATTCAGCCTGGCTGAATAAGGGTTCCGATAGGAAATCTGCAATTCAGCCTGGCTGAATAAGGGTTTTCATAGGAAAACTGCAATTCAGCCTGGCTAAATAAGGGTTTCCATAGGAAAACTGCAATTCAGCCTGGCTAAATAAGGGTTTCCATAGGAAAACTGCAATTCAGCCTGGCTGAATAGGGGTTTCCATAGGAAATCTGCAATTCGGCATAACTGAATAAGGGTTTCCGATAGGAAATTTGCAATTCAGCCTGGCTGAATAAGGGTTCCAATAGAAAATCTGCAATTCAGCTTTGCTGAATAAGGGTTTCCATAGGAAAACTACAATTCAGCCTGGCTGAATAAGGGTTTCCATAGCAAAACTGCAATTTAGCCTGGCTGAATAAGGGTTTCCATAGCAAAACTGCCATTCAGCCTGGCTGAATAAGGGTTTCCATAGGAAAACTGCAATTCAGCCTGGCTGAATAAGGGTTTCCATAGGAAAACTGCAATTCAGCCTGGCTGAATAAGGGTTTCCATAGGAAAACTGCAATTCAGCCTGGCTGAATAAGGGTTTCCATAGGAAAACTGCAATTCAGCCTGGCTGAATAAGGGTTTCCATAGGAAAACTGCAATTCAGCCTGGCTGAATAAGGGTTTCCATAGGAAAACTGCAATTCAGCCTGGCTGAATAAGGGTTTCCATAGGAAAACTGCAATTCAGCCTGGCTGAATAAGGGTTTCCATAGGAAAACTGCAATTCAGCCTGGCTGAGTAAGGGTTTCCATAGGAAAACTGCAATTCAGCCTGGCTGAATAAGGGTTTCCATAGGAAAACTGCAATTCAGCCTGGCTGAATAAGGGTTTCCATAGGAAAACTGCAATTCAGCCTGGCTGAATAAGGGTTTCCATAGGAAAACTGCAATTCAGCCTGGCTGAATAAGGGTTTCCATAGGAAAACTGCAATTCAGCCTGGCTGAATAAGGGTTTCCATAGGAAAACTGCAATTCAGCCTGGCTGAATAAGGGTTTCCATAGGAAAACTGCAATTCAGCCTGGCTGAATAAGGGTTTCCATAGGAAAACTGCAATTCAGCCTGGCTGAATAAGGGTTTCCATAGGAAAACTGCAATTCAGCCTGGCTGAATAAGGGTTTCCATAGGAAAACTGCAATTCAGCCTGGCTGAATAAGGGTTTCCATAGGAAAACTGCAATTCAGCCTGGCTGAATAAGGGTTTCCATAGGAAAACTGCAATTCAGCCTGGCTGAATAAGGGTTTCCATAGGAAAACTGCAATTCAGCCTGGCTGAATAAGGGTTTCCATAGGAAAACTGCAATTCAGCCTGGCTGAATAAGGGTTTCCATAGGGAAACTGCAATTCAGCCTGGCTGAAAAAGGGTTTCCATAGGAAAACTGCAATTCAGCCTGGCTGAAAAAGGGTTTCCATAGGAAAACTGCAATTCAGCCTGACTGAATAAGCGTTTCCATAGAAAACTGCAATTCAGCCTGGCTGAGTAAGTGTTTCCATAGTAAAACTGCAATTCAGCCTGGGTGAATAAGCATAAACCCATAAAAACTACTTTTTTGCTTACTTTTTTTACTGATTCCAATATTTCGCATACAATCGCTTTTTAGCAAACTGAACGCTATCTCTTCCTCTCTCTCGAATACTCTCTCTAAGCTTTAATTGCATCATCAATACAGGTTCTGTGGTAATTAAACGATCTTCAATTAAACAATGAACTGTTCTACAGCGAATTTGTTGTGATGCCAGTGAGGGCATGTACTAACACAGATGAGAAGTATCTTCACCCCGTTACCACCACTATACCCCAATGTAAACAAATATTGACCAAGTTATAACAATAATAGTTGCAATAATTAATTTAAGCACAAAGTTTACAAACAATTAAGATGTTAGCAGTCGCAGCAGCCCCAGCAGCATACGGCAGTTACTGGTAATTGATATGAGATCAAACAAAGGCTTAGGTTATCGGTTGATATTGAAATTTTACAACAGCAACAATGAGGCGTTTGCAATAAAAACTTAAAAACAATTTATTAAACAATTTAAATGCGTTTACATATTTTTTTCCAATAAAAATATCAGGCTGAATTGCGGATTTCCAATCGGAATCTTTATTCAGCCTGGCGGAAAGACCACAGTTGGTCTATCAGCTGATCTATTAGAGACCATCATCTGATTTATGAAAGACCATCAAATTGTTTATGAAAGACCATCAGCTGATCAATGAAAAACCATCAGCTGATCTATGAAAGACGATCAGCTGGTCTATGAGAGACCATCAAGTGTTCTATAAAAGACCATCAATGATCAATGAAAGACCATCAGCTGGATGATGAAAGACCAACCACTGGTCAATGAAAGAACATTAGGTGATCAATGAAAGATGATCAATGAAAGACAATCAGCTGATAAATGAAAGACCATCAACTGACCAATGAAAAATGATCAGTGAAATACAGTCAGCAGATCAATGAAAAATTATCAGCTGGTCTATGAATGACCATCAGCTGGGCTATGAATGACAATCAGCTGATTAATGAAAGACCATCAGCTAATCTATGAAAGTCCAACAACTGGTCTATGATTGACAATCAGCTAATTAAAAAATACCAGTTGATCTATTAAAGACCTTCAGCTGATTTATGAAAGATCATCAGCTGGTCTATCAAAACCGTCCGCGGGTCTACGAAAGACCATCAGCTGTTCTATGAAAGACCATCAACTGATCAATGAAAGACCATCACCTGTTCTATAAAAGACCATCAAGTGATCAATGAAAGAACATCAGTTTATTAATAAAAGATTATCAGCTGATCCATGAAAAACCAACAGCTGATCTATGAAAGAAGATCAGCTGGTCTATGAGAGACCATCAGGTGTTCTATAAAAGACCATCAGCTGATCACTGAAAGACAATCAGCTGATCAATGAAAGACCATCAGATGATCAATGAAAGATCATCAGCTGTTCTATTGAAGACCATCAACTGATCAATGAAAGATAATCAGCTGATCAATGAAATACAATCAGCTGAAGGAAACACCATCAGCTGGTCTATGAAAAATCATCAGCTGGACTATGAATGGCCATCAGGTGATTAATGAAAGACCATCAGCTAGTTTATGAAAGTCCATCAGGTGGTCTATGATCAGCTGATAAATTATATTATTTGCTAGACTATGAAAGACCATCGGCTGATCTGGTCTTTGAAATACCATCAGCTGATCAATGAATGACTAACAACTGGTCTATGTGAGACTATCTGCTGGCCTGTGAAAAACTATCATCTGGTCTATAAAAGACCATCAGCTGATCTATAACAGACCATCAGATGATGTATGAAAGACCATCAGCTGTTCTATGAATGACCATCAGCTGATTTTTAAAAACATCAGCTGACCTATGAAAGACCTTCTGCTGGTGTATGACAGACCATCAGATGTTCGATAAGACCATGTGGTACTACCGGAGCAGAGTCCGGAAGAAATTTTATTTAGACCCTTCCCATATTTAAATAAATTCCTTCTTTGGTATTAAACATCTTACCATTAATAGGATCAAAAATTAAGCGCTCGGGTGTACGTTGACATGACGAAAATTCAATATTCTTTAAAAGCAAAGCCAATCCCATCATGACCTTTGCATCATGTCAACACGTTCAGCAATACAAGCACATTACCCGACACAAAAGGACAGATATGTCATGGCATGGCGTTGATTACTTTCTTCGACAGCGAAAAGTTCTGGACGAAAATTTTCAAGTTGAGGATAAATTTCGGTATCATGATGTGCGGCATAAACTGTGATGACAATGTGAATGCCGGGTTTCACGATAAGGACTTGAGCGTCTGGGAAAGTAAAACGTTTTGCGTTTTTACGCAGGGTTTCTGGAAAAGATACTACCCGTGCTAATGTATGGCTCCGAAGCATGGGTACTTGCGCAAGCAGATAAGGCAGTGCTTGGTGTGTTTGAGAGGAAAATTCTTCGAAAGATCTACGGGCCGATTTGCGTTGACGGTGAATATCGACGTCGTATGAACCACGAGCTATATAAGCTATACAAAGACATGAATATTGTTAAACGTATCGAGATGCAACGATTGCGTTGGCTAGGCCATATCATGAGATTGAGCGATGATGAACCCGCTAAAAAGGCGTATGAATACATGCCACATGGCGGTGCACGCAGAATCGGCAGGCCTAAGCTTCGATGGAGCAAACAAGTGGATGAAGAAATGGAAAGGCGCGGTATTCCAAAAAGTCAAGCGAAAAACAGAGAGGAATGGAGATCTTTTCTTAGTTCGGTCTATGGAACAAATGTTCTGTAATGGGCCAACTAAGTAAGTAAGTAAGTTTCTGGAAAAGAAATGATAAGTGTTTTAAGAGCTGCCTAATGTAGGTGCACCAGCTGCCTAATGTAGGTCATGGCATTAAGACTCTCATAAGTAAATACTCTCTGATGCTGTTCCAACACCTCCTCAAAATGTTGCCTGGCCTTTTTTTGTGCCTTCGGATTTTTGGCCAAATAAGGCATGGAGCTCGATGAGGTTTCAAAACCTCCAATAAAGCAAACGAAAGCCTGGGTAATTAAATCATCCATTTCCAGTTGATATTCTCCCTCTTGCAGGGCAGCGTTTTTCAGTTCAACGATAATATCAAAAAAATCTTTGCGGTTGAGCTGATTTTGTTCACGATGGGTCATTGCCATCGAAGTTGAACAATTCATTGGTAATGACCTTGTAGCCGAGTTTTTGAAAAAGTTTGGGATATGTGGAGGCAATCATTTCCATAAATGAATGTATCGTGAGAATAGCTTTGTCACATGAAACTCAATGTGCGGGTTGTGTAGGCTATTGCATTCCAAACCAAAGGCCACATTACCAATGACACCTGTGGTAAATCGAACACTCAATTTTTTTATTTCTACTTCGTGATCGAACTGATGCACCTGGTCGCTGTGCATGATCTTTATGAAAATCTGACCAATGACCTCGCCTGTGCCAAACATTTGTCGCATGCGTCCCGAGCTAAAGCTGGGTGTCAAACATAAACGTATTCTTGCACAAAGGATCAACGTCATAGTTGGTAGGACGCAATTTTCCTTGCGGCAATTGTCAGTTTGATGGAGAGAGAGGTGGGGCATATGGTAACCCTTTGCCTCTCAAACCCTCTCTCACCTAAAAACTGATAACTGCCGCAAGGAAAATTGCCTAATGTAAATATGGACATATAAAATATAACACATAAAATATCTATATATATAAAAATTAAATGTCGTTCGTTGGTAATGGCATCAGTTGAGAACTGCTGCACCGATTTGGATAATTCTTTCTGTAAAATGTGCGCCATAACCCGACATAGGTTTTTATGCAAAGAAAATTTGTCCAAGTCCACTTTTACGCCCATTCTTCTTAAAATACATTTACAAAACTACTGAACCGATTTTCCTGAAAATTTCAGGAAATGTACAGCGATGGCACCCGGTGAAAAAAAGGATGCATATTTTCTTGAATTTCGAATGGGCCGGGGGGGTACTTCCCTCTGCCATATTAAAAAAACGCCGTATCTTTATGAATAAAAACCAAATGCCGTCATAGTCCAAATTAGGTTTTTATGAAAAGGAAATTTTACCACGCCCACTTTATTCAAATTAAATTTTTTCTACAAAAAATACTGAACCGATTTTCCGGAGATTGCCAGGGAATGTACCGGGATGGCCCCGAAAAGATACTACATATTTTGTTGAATTCCAGAGGGGACGGAGTATATCTATATTTGCAAAAATTACGCATGTATCGGTTTTAACATTTACGGATTAATCTACAATCTAGGTACTTCTTTCGGGCCTAAAGACCAGACCACTGTTTAACGCTCAAAAGCCGTGGGTACTCGTTTTTGATTACATTAAATAGTGATGCTATATTAAACTGTATTTATTTCAAATGTTAAATTCAAATTTAACGTGCGAAATTCCCTCTAGCGGCGACGAAGAGCATTGACCTGATGAATGAGTCCTCCTAGCGGCAATGCGGACGAACATAAACAATCTGTCAACAAGCAGTCAGCTGGCATCATCAATGTATATGCAGGCCGTCTCCTGCAGGAGGTGTTTCAGAGACAATCGAGGCAGTCGTCTGTTGACTAGGGATACGCAGTGGAATGTAATAATCGGTTTTTCGATTATACGGTTTTCGTGAAAAACCTTAAACTCGATTTTAGGTTAGTCGATTATTTGAGAGTGTACTAAAAGTCGACTTTCGATTATTCGCTAACCGCCCAAAACCGATTATAATCGAATATAATCGACCATCTTCGTTGATGCGATCCATGATGTGTATATGTATAAAAAAATACCGCCAACTACGCGGTTTTAGCACACTCAATAATCAACTACGACTAATAGTCGTCCACGATTAATAGTCCACTACGAATAATAATAGACTACGACTAATGGTCGAGTACGAATAATAGTTGACTCCGTCTTTCGAAAGTCGATTAAGAAAAATCGATTATGCGGTTTTCGCACAGTCAATATTCGACTACGACTTTTAGAAATTTTGCGGCTAATAATCGATTAATCGATTAACCGAAATCGATTTTACGTATCCCTACTGTTGACGGGTGTTGAGTCAAGTGGTGTGCAAACGATCCTTGGCTTGTGTGGTAGTAGAATAGCTAGTCGTTTCTACGTAGTCGAGTGGGGTTGTAAAACGAACCTCGACGCATTGCAGAAATAGTGTCTGTCTCGTCGAGTGGGGTGCAAACGAACCTCGACGCGCCAAAGAATTAGTGTTTGTCTCGTCGAGTGGGGTTGTAAAACGAACCTCGACGCGCCGTAGAAATAGTGTCTCGTCGAGTGGGGTTGGAAAACGAACATCGACGTTGCGACAACTGTGCCTACCGCTAAAGCCTGTGCCTACCGCCTGATCCCCTATTTGTTGTGTACCGCTGTCGTTGTGTACAAGCCTCATCAAACATGATTCGTCCAGCATATCAGCTCGTACCAAAATGTCTTATTATAAACTTGCCCGACCATCTCTGTACCAGTATATTGAGTGTCAGAACAACGATTCAGTGTTAAATATGTGTAGTGTTAGTGTGATAAAAATAGTTAATAAAGTGTGTTTATAACGTGTTATGAAAAAAGGAAATCAACTGATGTGTTTCTCTCTCTAATGTCTCTAAATCAAAATAAATTTTTGTGACGACCCTGGCCTCCCGCTGAGCATACCCCAGCTTCAAAGGGAAAAACCGTAAAAAAATATACAATTTTGTACAATCCCGAAGAGTCTACGGCCACAATGTTGTAACTCAAAAGAAATTTTTTTGGACCACCTGAAGTCTGCATGACCAAAACTATATGATCCTAATTAGGTCCTATTAATTCATTTATTATCCATCAGATACCAGTTGTGAAAATAAGCTGCACTTAAATAAACCTCCAAACATGCACACATTGCGGTGTTGTCTTTTCAAGCATTATAACCTAAAGTTCCTAACTTACTGGCGCTCACAGATTAACGGCCGTAGATTTTTGGTCTGAATTGTGGCTTAGTTAAATTAATTAACTTTGCATCAATGCTAATTTTTATGCAGATTTGAAAGTGTAGCTCTCCCATAAAGTCGTCAACAATTTGCCTTTTCCCTTTTTGAAAACCAAAAATTCTTATTTAATTTTGAGTGCTTCAATTGTGCCAGTGTCAGTCAGCCAGCCAGCTCTCTTATCAAGCCATAAAAAGCGTACTGATACTCACTTGTTGTACTTGTTGTTGTTGTTGGCTTTACTTGTTTTTTTTTTTTGACAATTGATTTGACAAATTGTAAACTCCTCCATGTTCTGAAGGGGAGAAAGACGATCCATATTTCTATACTATAGAATATTGGAGAATTTGAAAATCTCTTTACTGTTCCGCGCACATATTTGTAGGAGTATTTCGTGTAGTTAAATATTGACAAATTCGTCATCGAACCGATTTGAATGAGTGTTAATGACACTAACAAACACAAAATACAACAAAGCAATGCAAACAAACTGCGGAAATATTAACTTTCTTTGGATTCTAACACGAACTGCTCTCAACTAGTTTTTTTGCTCTCACTCTCTTCGGCTCTCTTGGGCTTTTTGTATTATTCAAAAGATTAGCATTGATGCAAAGTTAATTAATTTAACTAAATTAAAAATGTACTGACAACAGCGGTATGAATAGCAAGCGTCTAAAATTTGTGAGGCCATAATTCAAACCAAAAAAAACCTACGACCGTTAATCTGCGTACGCCAGTAAGATATGAGCTTCGGGTTATGCTGTTTGAAAAGATAACAACGCAATGTGTGAGAGTGTTCGAGGGGTTTAGTTACTGCAGCATATCTTGACATCAACAATCTGCCGTCAAATTGTTTGTGTTTGAGATAATAACGCGTGGATTATCAAATTAGGACCTAATTAGGATCATAAAGTTTTAGTCATGCAGACTTCCTCGGGTGGACCAATAAAATTTGTTTTGAGTTTTCTTTGGCTCAGTTGCATAGGAAACTTCTCGGTGGCCAGGCAACAATGATCCTCGTTGCCTTGTTAATTTTATCACCCACATTACATTTCTGCAGGTCCGCAGAAAACATAGCTACTGGAAGAGCAACAACATAACGACTGTAGACTCTTCGCAATTGTACAAACTGAAGAACCATGAATATGTTGCCCACATTTACCAGCGATTCTATCAACAATTAATGACCGACAATAAACCATATGCCGGATTTTTTTACATTGTTTACACCATCACTGCTGGTGGCCGATTTGGACCTGCTGAAGTTAGTGGATGTGGGTGAATTTGATGCCTTTCCCGATAGACGTTTCTACACGAACTACAAAGACAATCCTTTGCAAAAGAACATGTTTAAGTAACATCGTGATCTGTGGCGCAAAGTAAAAAACCAAATCGTCGCCTACCTTTAGCTCGGGACTCACGCGACTAATGTTTGGTTCTGTTGAGGTCATTGGTCAGATTTTCAAAAGATCATGGATGATCAGGTGGAACAGCTAAATCAAGAAGTGGAAATAAAAGATTTCTGTGCTCGTTTTACCACACATGTCATTGTTATTGTGGCCTTTGTTTTGGAATGCCATAACCTATTCAACCTCCACAATGAGTTTCGTGCCAAAGGTGACAAGGCTTTTTTAACAATTCATCCATTTATGGAAATGATTGCCTCCGCATATACCAAAGTTTTTTAAAAACTCGGCTACAAAGTCTTTACCAATGAATTGATCAACTTTTATTCGCAAGTTGTCAAGAAGACAGTGGCCTATCGTGAAAAGAATCAGGTCAGGAGAAAAGATTTTTTTTTTTGGATTTTCTCATTGAACTGAAAAACGCTCCCCTCCAAAAGGGAGAATATCAACAGGAAATGGATAATTTAATTGCCCAGGCTTTTCTTTTCTTCATTAGAGGTTTTGAAACCTCATAGAACACCATGTCATTTGACTTATTTGAGTTGGCAAAAAAATCCGAAGGTACAAGAAAAGGCCAGGCAAAATGTTTTGGAGGTGTTGGAGCAGCAACAGAGAGTATTTACCTATGAGAGTCTTAATGACATGGCCTACATTAGGCAGCTGGTGCAAGGTAAGGAAATTCTCAACAATAAATTCTCTTTTCCTTCTCTCTCTCTCTCTCTTAAAACACTTATCATTCTTTTCTTGAAATCCTGTGTAAAAACCCTGTGGCTCCTTATGACAGACGTGCTTGCCGCCGCCTTTTTACTTTCCCATACGCTCAAGGCCTTATCGTAGTCGGCATTCACATTGTTATTCCAGTTTATGCCATACGTCTTGATCCTGAAATTTATCCCCAACCTGAAATCTTCCGCCCAGAACGTTTTATCGACGTCAATCCCATGTCATATCTACCATTTGGTGCTGGACCTCGCACCTGTATTGCTGAACGGTTTGGCATGATGCAAACAATGATGGGATTGGCTTTGCTTTAAAGAATTTTGAATTTTCGACATGTGACCGTACACCCGAGGTCTTGATTTTTTTATCCTTTTAATGTTAAGATGTTCAATACCAAAGAAAAAAATTAATTTAAAGGTGGAAAGGGCCTAAATAAAATTTAAAATGTTCCGAAATCTGCTCCACTAGTACCACATGTCCTCATCAAACATTTGATGATCTGTCATACACCAGCAGACGGTCTTTCATAGGTCAGCTGATGTTTTTATAAATCAGCTCATAGTCATTCATAGAACAGCTGATGGTCTTCATAGATCAGCAGATGGTCTTTTATAGACCAGTTGATAGCTTTTCACAGGTTAGCTGATAGTCTCTCATAGACTACTTGTTAGTCTTTTATTGATATGCTGATGGTATTTCTTAATCAGCTGATGGTCATTCATAGACCAGCTGCTGGACTTTCATAGACTAGCTGATGGTCTTTCATCAATCAGCTGATGGTGATTCATAGTCCATCTGATGGTTTTTCATAGACCAGCTGATGCTCTTTCAGAGACCAGTAAATGGTCTTTCATAATCCAACTGATCGTCTTTCATAGACCAACTGATGGTTCTACATTAATCAGCTGATTGTGTTTCATTGATCAGCTGATTATCTTTCATGGAACAGCTGATATTCATTCATTAATCATCGGATGGTCTTTTTTTGATCAGCTGATTGTCTTTCAGTGATCTGATGGTCTTTTATATAACACCTGATGGTCTCTCATAGACCAGCTGATTTTCTTTCATAGATCAGCTGATGGTCTTTCATGGAGCAGCTGATTATCTTTAATTAATAAGCTGACATTTTTTCATTGATCAGTTGATGATTTTTCATAGAACTGCTGATGGTCTTTCATAGATAACCTCTTTATAGTTCAGCTGATGGTCTTTTATAGACCAGCTGATATTTTTTCACAGGCACACTGATAGTCTCTCATAGACCAGTTGTTAGTCTTTCATTGATCAGCTGATGGTATTTTATAGACCAGCTGATGGACTTTCATAGACTAGCTGATGGTCTTTCATTAATCTGCTGAAGACCATTCATAGTCCAGCTGATAGTTTTTCATAGACCAGCTGATGGTTTTTCATTGATCAGCGATTGTATTTCATTGATCAGCTGATTATCTTTCATTGATCAGTTGATAGTCTTTCATAGAACAGCTGATGATCTTTCATTGATCATCTGATTGATCAGCTAATTGTCTTTCAGAGATCAGCTGATGGTCTTTTATAGAACATCTGATGGTCTCTCATAGACCAGCTGATCTTCTTTAATATATCAGCTGATGGTTTTTCATGGGCCAGCTGATTATCTTTAATTAATAAGCTGACGTTCTTTCATTGATCACTTGATGGTATTTCATAGAACTGCTGATGGTGTTCACTGATCAGCTGATGGTCTTTCATTGATCAGATGATGGTCTTTCATTGATCAGTTGATGGTCAATCATAGTCCAGCGGATGGGTTTTCATAGACCAGCTGATGGTTTTTCATTGATCAGCTGATTGTCTTTCATTGATCAGCTGATTATCTTTCATTGATCAGTTGATGGTCTTTCATGGAACAGCTGATGATCTTTTATAGAACAGCTGATGGTCTTTCATTGATCATTTGATTGTCTTTCATTGATCAGCTGATTGCCTTTTAGTGATCAACTGATGGCCTTTTATAGAATGCCTGATGATCTTCTTTCATAGATCAGCTGATGGATTTTCATGGATCACCTGATTATCTTTAATAAATAAGCTCACGTTCTTTCATTGATCAGCTGATGACCTTTCATTGATCAGCTGATTGTCTTTCATAGAACAGCTGATAGTCTTGTGTCTCATAGACCAGCTAGCTGATCGTCTTTCATAGATAAGCTGATGGCTTTTCATTGATCAGCTGATTGTCTTTAATTGATCAGCTGATTATCTCTAATTAATCAGCTGACGTTGTTTCATTGATCAGTTGATGGTCTTAGAAGAGCTGATTGTCTTTTTGACGAGCTGATTATCTTTCACTGATCGGCTTATGTTCTTTCATTGACCAGTGGATGGTCTTTCATCATCCAGCTGATGGTCTTTTATAGATCAGCTGTTGGCCTTTCATTGGCCAGAGGATGAACCCTAATAGATCAGCTGATGGTCTTTCATTCTATAACCAATTTCTGAAAGAAAAGTGCTTCTATAGAGCCTTTCTGAATGAAAGGGAGTTCCTATAAACCCTTTCTGAATGAAGGGGTGCTTTCATATTCCATTTGTGAAAAAAAGGGTGCTTCTATAGACCTTCTCGAATAAAAGGGTGCTTCTATATAGACCCTTTCTGAATGAAAGAACGTTTTTATAGAACCTTTCTGAATGAAAGGGTGCTTCTATAGACTCTTTCAAAAAAGGGTGCTTCTACAGACCCTTTCAAAAAAGGGTGCTTCTATATAGACCCTTTCAAAAAAGGGTGCTTCTATATAGACCCTTTCTGAATGAAAAGGTGCTTCTATGGACCCTTTCGAAATGAAAAGGTGCTCCTATGGACCTGAAACAAAGGGTGCTTCTTTAGAAAAATTGCTTCTATAGACCCTTTCTGAAGCAAAGGGTACTTCTATAGACCCTTTCTGAAGCAAAGGTTGCTTCTATAGACCCTTTCTAAAGCAAATGGTACTTCTATAGACCCTTTCTGAAGCAAAGGGTGCTTCTATAGACCCTTTCTGAAGCAAAGGGTGCTTCTATAGACCCTTTCTGAAGCAAAGGGTGCTTCTATAGACCCTTTCTAAAGCAAAGGGTGCTTCTATAGACCCTTTCTGAAGCTAAGGGTGCTTCTATAGACCCTGTCTAAAGCAAAGGGTGCTTCTATAGACCCATTCTGAAGCAAAGGGTGCTTCTATAGACCCTTTCTGAAGCAAAGGGTGCTTCTATAGACCCTTTCTGAAGCAAAGGGTGCTTCTATAGACCCTTTCTGAAGCAAAGGGTGCTTCTATAGACCCTTTCTGAAGCAAAGGGTGCTTCTATAGACCCTTTCTGAAGCAAAGGGTGCTTCTATAGACCCTTTCTGAAGCAAAGGGTGCTTCTATAGACCCTTTCTGAAGCAAAGGGTGCTTCTATAGACCCTTTCTGAAGCAAAGGGTGCTTCTATAGACCCTTTATGAAGCAAAGGGTGCTCCTAAAAACCCTTTCTGAAGCAAAGGGTGCTCCTAAAGACCCTTTCTGAAGCAAATGGTGCTCCTAAAGACCCTTTCTGAAGCAACGGGAAAGAAATTGTTTTTCTATAGTCCCTTTCGGAAAGAAAGGGTGCTTCTTCTATATATATTTTTCTATATGAAATTCTCCATTAGATTGTATCGTCTTGTTATGAAAAGTCTCCTATATTTTTTATGATGCAGTCAAAATACATGCGATAAGCTTTTGAATCATCTACAAAATGTTTATGATTGAGCGAGCGGGTTCTCTTGCTCTCCGCCAACATTTAGTTTCGTTTTAGACTTTGTAGCAGCAACTACAATGATCTTTGTTCCGTTTTTAGTATTTACACTAATCGCAGTAATAATATTTCTATGGCTACGTAAAAAGCTAAATTACTGGAAGAAATATGACATTCTTACTGTAGATGCTTCAAGCCTGATTAAAATCAAGGAACGGGAACATGTAGCCTTTGTTTACCAGCGATTTTATCAAAAATTAAAGGCCGAAAATAAACCCTATGCCGGGTTTTTGACATTACTTACACCATCTCTACTGGTGGCCGATTTGGATCTCTTGAAGCTGGTGTATATCAGTGAATTTGATGCCTTTCCCGATAGAGGTTTCTATACCAACTATGATGATGATCCATTGTCGAAAAATATGGTGAGACTACATGGTGATCTGTGGCGTAAAGTGAGAACCAAACTGACACCCACCTTCAGTTCGGGACGCATGCGACAAATGTTTGACAACGTTGAGGCCATAGGCCAGAATTTCATACAGGTTATGGGGGAACAAGTGGAGCAGCTTAATAATGAAGTAGAAATAAGAGATTTGTGTGCTCGTTTTACCACAGATGTCATTGGCAATGTGGCCTTTGGTTTGGAATGCAATAGTCTACACAAACCCCATACCGAGTTTCGTATTAAAGGTGATAAGGCTTTTTATACAATTCATCCGTTTATGGAAATGATTGCTGCCACATATCCGAAAGTTTTTCAAAAACTCGGCTACAAGGTCTTTACCAATGAATTGATCAGCTTTTATTCGGGCATTGTCAAGGAGACAGTGGCATATCGTGAACGGAATCAGGTGAAACGTAATGATTTTTTGGATCTCCTGATTGAATTGAAGAATAGCCCTCTGGAGGAGGGTGAGTATCAACTGGATATGGATGACTTAATTGCCCAGGCATTTGTTTTCTTTATTGGTGGATTTGAAACCTCATCGAGTACCATGTCATTTGCCTTATTTGAGTTGGCCAAAAATCCGCAGGTACAAGAGAAGGCCAGGCAAAACATTGAGGAAGTTTTGGAGAAATACAAGGGAGTTTTTAACTATGAAAGTCTTAATGACATGAACTATGTTAGGCAGGTGGTGCAAGGTAAGGAAATTGCCTACAATATTGTATTTTTTTATCTCTTAAAAAGTTCTTCTTCCTTTCAGAAACCTTACGCAAACATCCCGTGGCTCCATCTGGTAGACGTGTTTGTCGTCGCCGCTTCACTTTCCCCGACAGCCAAGGTCTTACAGTGGAACCGGGGGTACACATAATGATACCGGTGTATGCCATACATCATGACCCTGAAATTTATCCCCAACCTGAAATCTTTCTTCCAGAACGTTTCACTGTCGAAGAACGTAATCGTCGCCATCCCATGGCATATCTACCATTTGGTGCTGGACCCCGCACCTGTATTGCCGAACGTTTTGGCATGATGCAAACAATGATGGGTTTGGCTTTGCTTTTAAAGAATTTCAAATTTTCGACATGCGAACATACATCGGAACATCTGAGTTTTGATCCTTTTAATGTTCGGGTGTTCAATAGTAAGGAGGGTATATATTTGAAGGTTGAAAAAGTGTAAATAAAGTTTGAAGTTGGATTTTGAAAATATTTATTTGGAGAATAATTTTCAGAGTCTCTGAAGGACCAGTTCATCAGCTTGTTTATGCAAGACCATCAGCTGGTCTGTGAAAGAGTATGATCTTGTGTATGAAAGATCACCAGCTGTTCTTTGGAAGACCTTAAGCTGATCTTTGAAAGGTCATCAGCCGGTCTATGAAGAACCAATAGCTGGTCTATGAAAGATCAAAAATTGGTTTATGAAAGACCGCCAGCTTTTCTTTGAGAGGCCATCAGCTGTTTTATGAATGATCATCAGATGGCATATGAATGTCCATCAGCTAGTCTGTGAAAGGCTATCAGCTTGTCTTTGAAAGACCGTCAGCTGATCATTAGAATGAATTATTTATGAAGAAAATGTCGTCCTCATGACCTGAGGAGCTAAGGAATTTTTCCATAGTATCTACAGAAGATATCATCCTCAAGACCTGAGCATTTTTATAGAAAAAGTATTCCTCAGGACCTGAGGACATTTTTTGTAGCAAAAACTCAATTTAATGACCCGATTAAATGTTTTTCTATAGAAAAAAGTCTTCCTCAGGACCTGAGGAATTTTTTTCTATAGAAGAAAATCTGGGTAATGCTTTCCTATAGGAAAAAGTCTTCCTCAGGACCTGAGGATTTTTTCTATGGAAAAATGTCTTCTTTAAGAACTTAGGAATTTTTCTTAAGAGAAAGTCTTCCTCAGGACTTGAGCAAATCTTTGTCTATTTAATAATTTCCTCAGGATCTGAGGAAATTTTTTCCTAGAGAAAAAGTCTTCAAAGAAAAAAATTCTCAGGTCAGGTTTTCTCAGGTGGTGAGGGAGACTTTTTCTACAAAATAATCCTCAGGTCCTTAGGAAGACTTTTCTATAACAAAAATTCTCAGGTCCTGAGGAATACTTTTTTCTATGGAATAAATTCATCAGATTCTGGGGAATAACAGAACAAAAGTCTGAGGATTGCTTTTCTATAGAAAAAAGTCTTCCTCAGAATTTGAGGAATTTTTTCTAGTCTTCCAAAGACTTTTGCTCAGTTCCTGAGAAATACTTGTTTTTACAGAAAGAATCCTTAGGTCAGGTTTTCTCAGGTCGTGCGGGAGACTTTTGTAAAGAAAAAATCATCAAGTCTTTAAGAAAACTTTTTTTCTAAAAAAAATCCTCAGATCCTGAGGAATACTTTTTTCTATGGAAGAAATTTATTCAGGCCTTTTAAAAGATTTTTTCTATAGAAACAAATTTCCTCAAGTCCAGAAGAAGACTTTTTTCAATAGAAACAAAACCTGAGGAAATTTTTCCCCAAGTCTTGAAGAAGACTTTTTCTATAGAGGGCATTTTTTCTATAGAAAAATCTTGCTTAGGGCCTGAGAAAATTGTTTTCTATTGAAAATAGTCTTCCTCAAAATTTCTTCTTCAGGAACTGAGGATTTTTTTCTATAGCAAAAACTTTATTTCAGGACTTCAGAAATTTTTTCGATAGAACATAATCGTCCTCAGGATCTGCTAATTTTTTTTAAATAGAGAGTCTTCCCATGACTTGAGCAAATCTTTTTCTATTAAATAATTTACTCAGGATTTGAGGAAATTTTGTCCTATAGAAAAAAGTCTTAAAAAGACTTTTGCTCAGGTCCTGAGAAATACCTTTTTCAAAGAAAAAAAAAACTCAGGTCAGGTTTTCTCAGGTGGTGAGGGATACCTTTTCTACAAAATAATTCTCAGATCCTTAGGAAGACTTTTTCTATAAAAAAATCCTCAGGTCCTGAGGAATATTTTTTTACTGAAAAAAATTTTTCAGATTGTGGGATAGTCTTTTTTTATATGGAAGAAATTTCTTCAGGCCTTACAAAAGATTTTTTCTATAGAAACAAGTTTTCTCAAGTCCAGAAAAAGGTTTTTTTTCAATAGAAACACAACCTGAGGAATTTTTTTTCTATAGAAAAATTTTCAGACCCTAACTGATAGAATTGTTTTCTATTGAAAATAGTCTTGCTCAGGACGGGTAGAAAAGTTTTCTTTAAAAAAGTCTTCCTCGGGACCTGAGGAAAGATTTTTTTCTACAGAAACAAGTTTCCTCAAGTCCTAAAGAAGAGTTTTTTTCTATAAAAACAAGTTTCCTAAAGTCCTAAAGAAGACTTTTTTTCTATAGAAACAAAACCTGAGGAATTTTTTTCCTCAAATCCTGAAGAAGACTTGTCTGTAGAGACTGAACCTGATAATTTTTTTCTATAGAAAAAGTTTTCTCCTGGACCTGAGGATATTTTTTATAGCAAAAATATGGGACCTGAATTTTTTTTTTCTATTGAAAACAATCTTCCTTAACATCTGAAGAATTTTGTATATAGAAAAAGTCTTCCTCTGTAACTCAAGATTTCTGTAGGACCTGAGGGAAGTTTTTCTTCAGAGAAAAGTCATCCTCAAGACCTGAGACTTTCTCAGCACCTCTGGCAATTTTTTTACTATAGAAATAAGACTTCCTCAGGATCGCAGGAAACTGTTTACTATAGAAAACTCTTTCTCAGCATTTAGGGACATTTTGTCCTATAGAAAATGGTCTTCCTCAGGAACTGAAGAAGAATTTATGTATAAAAATGTCATCATAGAAAAAAAAAAATTATAGAAAAACTTCTTCCTCATGACCTGAGGAATTTTTCCATAAGAAAAATCATCCTGAGGACCTGAAGAAATGTTTTCTCTATAGAAAAGATTCTCTCCTACGACCTGAGAACATTTTTCGTATAGAAAAAAATCTTCCTTAGAACCTGAGGAAATTTTTTTGTGGATTAAAATTCCTTCCCAAGACCTGAGGAAGTTGTTTATAGAAAAAAATCTTCCTCAGGAAAATTTCATCTTCTGGACCTGAAAAGTGTTCCTCTGGACCTGAGGAATTTGTTTATAGAAAAAAATTCTTCCTACGTACCTGAAGAATTTTTTTCTGTTGATAAAATTCATACTCAGGGCCTGGCGAAATTTGTTCTATGGAAAAAGTCTTCCTCAGGATTTGAGAAAATCGTTTCTATTGAAAAAAATCTTCCTGAGGACCTGAGGAATTTTTTTTCTAAAAAGCCTTAATCAGGTCCTGAGGGTTTTTTCCTAAAAAAACGCCTTAATTAGGACTTGAGGATTTTTTTTTCATATAAAAGTCATCCTCAGAAATGTTTTTTCTATAGAAAAAAATCTCTCTCACGACCTGAGACTTTCTCAGCACCTGTGGCAATTTTTTAACTATAGAAATAAGACTTCCTCAGGACCGCAGGAAACTGTTTACTACATAAAAATCTTTCTCAGCATTTGAGGACACTTTGTCCTATAGAAAATGGTCTTCCTCAGGAACTGAAGAAGAATTTATGTATAAAAATGTCCTCATAGAAAAAAAATTATAGAAAAACTTCTTCCTCATGACCTGAGGAATTTTTCCATAAGAAAAATCACCCGAGGACCTGAAGAAATGTTTTCTCTATAGAAAAGATTCTCTCATACTACCTGAGAAAATTTTTCCTATAGAAAAAAATCTTCCTTAGAACCTGAGGAAATTTTTTTGTGCAGAAAAATTCTTTCCCAAGTCCTGAGGAGGTTGTTTATAGAACAAAATCTTCCTCAGGACCAAAGGAAATGTTATTCTGTAGCAAAATTTCATCTTCTGGACCTGAAAAGTGTTCCTCTGCCCCTTAGGAATTGTTTCTATTGAAAAGGTCTTTCTCAGGACCTGAGGACAATTTTTTTCTATAGAAAAAAATTCTTCCTAAGTACCTGAAGATTTTTTTTTCTATTCATAGAATTCATCCTCAGGACCTGACGAAACTGGTTCTATTGGAAAAGTCTTCCTCAGGATTTGAGAAAATCTTTTCTATTGAAAATGTCTCCACCCGACCTGCTGAAATTTTTTCTATTGAAAAAAGTCTTCCTGACGATCTGAGGAAATTTTTTTCTAAAAAGCCTTAATCAGGACCTCAGGTTTTTTTCCTAAAAAAGCCTTAAATAGGACTTTAGGATTTTTTTCATATAAAAGTCCTCCTCAGGACCTGTGGAATTTTTTTCTATTAGCAAAAAGTCTCCCTAGGGGGAGGAAATTTTTTATAGAAAAAGGACCTGTGGAAATCTTTTCAATAGAAAAAATCTTACGCTGGACCTAATAATGTGTTTCTATAGGGAAAAGTCTCAGCAGCTGAGGACATTTTTGGAAAAGTCTTCCTCAGTACCCTAGGAAATTCTTTTCTATTGAAAAAGTCTTGTATAGGACCTTAAGCATTTTTTTTTTCTTTAGAAAAAGCCTTCCTCAGGACCTCCAGAATTTTTTTTTCTCAATACAAATTATCCTGAGGACCTGAAGAACATTTTTTCTATTGATCGTGAGAGCCTAATGAAATTTTTTCTATTGAAAAATGTCTTCTTTAGGATCTGAGCATTTTTGTCTTTTTAAAATTGTCTTCTTCATGTTATGAGGATTTTTTTTATAAAAAAAGTCTTCTTCAGGACACGAGGAAATGTTGAAAATTCTTCCTCGAGACCTCAGGAAGAGCTAGGTTATATTTATGATATAGCAAAAATTTCCCATCAGGGATTGTTTGAGGTCCAAATTTGTTTATAAAAGTACCTGCTTTTAATAATAGGTTTCTCTTACTCTCAACAAGTGATATGCAAATCAATAGCCATCGACATGAATTGATAAGATTTTAAAAATGCAGGTTATCGCAGGTGTGCTTGTGCAAAAATCGCTCAGTTTAATTCGCAGCGTTCTAAAAGCAACAAACATGATCCACGTTCCTCTAGCGATTTTCGGTGTATTAATCGGTACCCTCCTAATATGGCTACGTTTGCAGTTCAATTATTGGAAAAGGCGTAATGCACCGACCGTTCCAACAACGGGATTATACAAACTACGTGATCGTGAACACATTGCCTATTCCTATCAACGTGCCTATAATCGAATGAAGGCGGAAAATAAAGGATATGCTGGCATTTATACGCTGCTAACCCCAACGTTGTTGATTGCCGATTTGGATATCATTAAATTGATATTGATCACCGAATTCGAAGCATTTCCCGATAGGGGGTTCTTTGTGAATTTCAAATCAGATCCTCTGTCAAGGAATATAGCAAGAGCATATGGAGAGCTGTGGCGTAAGTTGAGGACCAAAATTACTCCAACTTTTACGGCGGCACGAATGCGTCAAATGTTTGAGAATGTCGAGCTGATTGGCAGGCAGTTTATCAGGGTGATGGAGGAAGAAATGCTGGAGCAAAATCATGTGGTGGAGGTTCGAGACTTATGTGCCCGTTTCATCACCGACATCGTTGGCAATGTGGCCTTTGGCTTGGATTGCAACAGTTTGAAGAATCCCAAAACAGAGTTCCGTGTTATGGGCGATAAGACATTTGCCCAAGTTAACCCATTTTTGGATATGATGGCATCACATTTTCCCAAACTTTTTACATGGCTCGATTATAAAGTCTCCTCGCCCGAGGTGATTGCATTCTATACGAAAATTGTCAAGGACACAGTGGAATATCGTGAAAAGAATAACGTGAAACGTAATGACTTTTTGGATCTGATGATTGAATTGAAAAATCGTCCTCACCAGGAGGGTGAATATCAATTGAAAATGGATGATTTGATTGCCCAGTCGTTTGTTTTTTTCTCTGCGGGATTTGAGACATCATCGAGTACCACAGCATTTGCCCTCTATGAAATGGCGCAAAATCATCAGATCCAGGAAAAGGCAAGGTTGGATATCGAGGAGGCTTTGGCAAAGTTTGAGGGAGAGTTTACCTATGATTGTCTTAATGAGATGACCTATCTAAGGCAGGTGGTGTTAGGTAAGACAAAATAAAAATTCTCCAGTTCCTTTCTTATGTGTATGTATTTTCAGAAACCCTGCGCAAACATCCACCGCTACCCTCCAGCAAACGCATTTGTCGACGCCGTTATACCTTCCCCGATAAAGTGGGCCTTACGGTAGAGCCACATGTTCAAGTTATCATACCCGTCTATGCCATACATCATGATCCAGAATATTATCCCCAACCGGAGGTATTTCGTCCAGAACGTTTTGCCCCCGAAGAACGTAATAAACGCCATCCCATGTCCTATCTACCATTTGGTGCTGGACCACGTATCTGTATTGCCGAACGTTTTGGCATGATGGAAACAATGGTGGGCTTAGCTTTACTTTTGCGAAACTTTAAATTTTCCACTTGCGAACAAACTCCGAAACAATTGCAATTCGATCCCTTCAATGTTTTTGTATTCAGCATCCAGGGAGGTATACATTTGAAAGTGGAGAAAGTACAGAAATAAAGAAGAAGAAGAAAATACTGCAAGTAATCAAAATAAACATCTGGCTAGGCCTGACATAGTTTTTGTTCTTTTTTTGGAGGGTTTTTTTTGGTGAATGATAAGATTATGGCATTGTTTTGAATGAAAACGATTAACTCAATGTTCGTTTATTTGTTTTGAAATATGCATTGGTAAGGGTCTTATCTTCAGATCATGAATTTGGGAATTTTAATGCTCGTATTGACAATGCTCGCAACAACGACGATTGAAACAAAAAAATTAACGAGTTTAAAAAAATATTCATTCGTGGATTTTTTGACGAATATTTTTTTAAAAATTATTTTTTTAATTTTTAAAGAATATTTTTCAAAAATTCGGGTATTTTTTAAAGAATGTTTTTAAAAATTGGGCAATTTTTAACAGATTTTGGTTTTCAAAGACCTTCTATTTTTTAAAGAATATTTTTCAGAAAGAATATTTTTTTCAAAAGCCTTGGATTTAATTTTTTTTCAAATACCACAGATTTTAATACCCTCAGCATTTATGCTAACGAGGGTATATACACTTTCATACGGGCAAAATGTGCCTCATCGAAATAATGGTTTTAGACCCCAAGTATGTTTGGACGAAATGTGTTTCAGACAATTTGGAGTCGATTGAGCAATGTCCGTCCGTCTGTCTGGCTGGCTGGAGCGCACGATAACTCTCGAACGGATCAACCGATTCGGTCCAAAATTTGGCTTTCGTAATATTTTGTCCAAACTTAGTTTAAGTTCGAAGATGGGCTATATCGGTCCACTCCTTCCGGTACCTCCCCCACAAAAGTTCGAAAATGTTCGGAAAATTTGTGCGCACGATAACTCTTGAAGAGAGTAACCGATTTGGTCCATACTTTGCCTATCGTAAAATGTGTACCATACATAGATAATGTTTCAATATAGACTTAATCGGTTCACTTCTTCGGGTACCTCCCACACAAAATTTGGGATAAGTTCAGTTTAGGACCTGCTCTAGAATCGCTCTGATTTTTATTTTAGCAACAAGTATTCACTGCCCTCCATACGACGGTACAAGTTTCATTAGGGGCAAGTCCATACTTCCTTAGAAAAAAGCCTGAAAGTTGGAAAAACCCCTATGACACCGTGTGAGGTGGTTGGAGCGCAAGATAACTCTCGACCGGATCTGCCGATTCGGTCCAAAATTTGGCCTTGGTAATATTTTGTCCAAACATAGTTTAAGTTTGAAGATAAGCCATATCGGCCCACTCCTTCAGGTACCTCCCCCACAAAAGTTCAAACATGTTCGAAAAAGTTGTTCATACGGTAACTCTTGAAGGGAGTGGCCGAATTGGTCCATACTGTACACATCCTAATATATCTGCTAGATATGAATCAGGTTCAATATGGACTATATTTGTCCACTCCATCCGGTACCTCCCTCACAAAATTTCGGATAAGTTCACTTTAAGACCGGCTATCGAATCACTTTGATTTTTGTTGAAGCAACTTGCATCCGCTGCCTCAATTACGATGGTAAATGTTTTTTCAGGGACAAGTTCATACTTCTTGAGCAAAAATCCCGAAGGCTGTAAAAACCCCTTGTGGCACCATATGTAGTGGCTGGAGATCCACTTCCATAATGGTCAATGTAGATCCATTCCTTTTAGTATCTCCTCCGTAAAACTTTTGATCTCTAATTCTAATGAACATTTTTGTCGGCTCAAATGTCCAACATTTTTAAAAACGCCTAACTACATACATATGTTTTTTTGGGAAAAAATTGTCTCAATATATACAGGCTGAGGGTATATCTCGGTCGGCAAAGCCGACTGATACTTTTTTTACTTGTTTAATGAAATTTTTCCTAAGATAATTTTTTAAAAATCGTGAATTTTTATAAGAATTATTTTCAAAAATAGTGAATTTTTAAAGATTTTTTTTCAAAAATCGTAAATTTTTTAGAAGATTGTTTCAAAATTGTTGTTTTTTTATCTTTTTTTTAATAGTCGGGGTTTTATTTCTTTTCAAAAATCATGGATTTTTAAAGAATTTTGTTTCACAAATCGTGGTTTTAAAGAAACTAAAGAATATTTTTTTTTTTCAAAAATTGGGAATTTTTTAAAGAACTTTTTCAAAGATCGTGGATTTTATGAATATTTTTTAAAAAATCCTGGCATTTTTAACTTTTAAGAATTTTTTTTTCTGAAATCGTGATTTTTTTTAAGCAAAATTTTTTCGATAATCATGGATTAAAATATTTTTGTTCCAAAAATCCTGGATCTTTTTTTTTCAAAAATCGCGGATTATATAATTTTTTTTTTCAAAAATCGTGGTTTTTTTAAATAATTTTTTCAAAAATCGTGAATTGTTTTTAAGAATTATTTTCAAAAGTCGTACATTTTTAGAAAACACGTGAATTCTTATATACAAAAAACAAAAATGTTTCAAAAATCATTGATTTTTTAAAGATTTTTTTTCTAGATTCGTTGAAAAAATTAAAGAACTTTTCAAAAATCGTGAATTTTTTAAAGATTTTTTTCTAGATTCGTTGAAAAAATTAAAGAACTTTTCAAAAATCTTGAATTTTTTTAAAGATTTTTTTCTAGATTCGTGGATATTTTAAAGAACTTTTCAAAAATCGTGGATTTTAAAGATTTTTTGAAATTGTGCATTTTTTTAAGAATTAATTTTTAATTTTTTTTTCAAAAACGTTGGATTTTTTTTCAAAAATTTTGGATTTTCTAAAGAATATTTTTTTAATAATTATTTTCAAAAGTCGGGGATTTTTTTTAAGATTTTTTTCCAAAATCGTGGATTTTTTAAGAATGTTTTTTTTACATTTTTTCAGAAAATATTCATAAGTAAATATTATAAACAATATTTCTTCAAAAATCAAGTTTTTTTAGTTTTCAAAATTCCACAATTTTTTAAAAAGTTTTTTTTTTTTTTCAAAAATCCACGATTTTTTAAAGAATGTCCCTTTTTTCAAAATTAGTTTTTTTATTAATTTTTTAATTAATTAAGTAATTAATTTTTTAATTAATTCATTTATTAATTAATTAAGTAATTAATTAATAATTAGTTTAATTAAATAATTAATTAATTTATTAATAATTAATATTATAATTTTTATTAAGTGTAAGTAAGTGATTAAAGGTTGACTTTGTATGTCATCTTACTTCCCCATGAAAATGAATGCTATAGCATTCACGTCCGTAAAAGTGTTAAAACTTTGCAAGACTTTTGAAAAAAAATCTTTTGAAAATCCACTATTTTTAAAAAAATATTTTTCAACAAATGCACGATTTTTTAAAAAAATTATCCTTAAAAAATTCACGATTAAAAAAAATATTCTTTAAAAATTCACGGTTCTTTTTGAAATAATCTTCCTTAAAAATCCTCGATTGTTGAAAAAAAAAATTCTCTAAAAAATCCACAATTTTTCAAAAATATTCTTTAAAAAATCCTCGATTTTTTGAAATAAGCTTCTTTAAACATCCAAGATTTTTGAAATTATCTTCTTCAAAAAAAGTTTTTTTTTTCTGAAAAAAAAAAATTTTTGAAAAAATTTCATTTTGTAAAAAGATATTTTTTAAAAAATTTTCTATTTTTGAGGTAATCTTCTTTAAAAATCCACGATTTTTGAAATAATCTTCTTTAAAAATCCACGATTTTTGAAAAAAAAAATTTTTTTAAAAAAAATCCACGATTTCTGAAAATAATATTCTTTACATAATCTCATTTTTGAAAAAAATTAATTTTTTTAAATATTCTCTAAGAAATCCAAGATTTTTGAAAAAAAATCCTTTAAAAAATCACGATTTTTGAAAAAAAATCTTCTTTAAAATACAACGATTCTTGAAAAAAATCTTCTTTAAAATATCTACGATTTAAGAATAAATCTTGTTTAAAAATGCACGATTTTTTAGAAACATTTTCTTTAAAAACTCCACGATTTTTTTTTTTAAATATGATCTTTAAAAACTACACGATTTTTGAAAAGATATATAATATATATAAAAAATCCAAGATTTTTTGAAAAGAAAATATTTAAAGAAATCCAAGATTTTTGAAAAAAATATTAAAAAAAAATATTTTAAATATTTTTTAAAAATGTTGTTTAAAAAATCCAGCATTAAAAAATTTTAAAAACACGTTTTTTTACAAAATTTTCTTTAAATCTTTTCGAAATAAAAAGTCGAAGATTTCTGAAATCAAAATCCTTAAAAATTCAAAGTTTTTTGAAAAAATATTCTTTTAAAAAAATCCAAGGTTTTTGAAAAAAGAAAAGATATTCAATGATTATTGCTTTTTTGACGTTCATATCTCTGTAAATTTTTTCCCGATCGTCTTCATTTATTTTGCCATATACTACAAGAAGAGGTAACCCCTTAATTAACAAAAAATCGAATTCTATATCCTTTCAACTTTCAAATAAATACCATTTCTACAATTGAATGCCAGGACAATATTGGGATCATATTTTAAACGTTCTGGCGTCCGGTCGCATGGAGAAAATTTGAAATTATGCAGCAGCATGGCCAGACCCAACATTGTTTGCATCATACCAAAACGTTCAGCAATGCAGACACGTGGCCCTGCACCAAAGGGCAAATATGACATGGGATGGCGTCCCTTGCGTTCGTCTTCGGCGAAACGTTCTGGACGAAAGGTTTCAGGTTGGGTATAAATTTCTGGATCATGGTGGATGGCATAGATGGGTACAATTATGTCAACATCTGGTTCAATGGTGAGGCCATTTGGAAAAGTATAAAGGCGACGACAAACGCGTTTACCAGCTGGAAAAACGGGATGTTTGCGCAGTGTTTCTGAAATCCAAGAAAGGTTAACTTCATGTGAGGAAAAACAAATCACATATCCTTACCCTGCACCACTTGTTTTATGTACACCATCTCATTAAGGCTTTCATAGCTAAAGACACCTTGATGCCGCCTCAAAACTTCTTCCACATTTTGTCGGGCCTTATTTTGTACAAGAGGATTTCTGGCCAATTCAAATAAAGCAAATGACATGGTACTCGATGATGTTTCAAAACCGGCAGCAAAGAAAGCAAAAGACTGGGCTATCAAATCGTTAATATCCAGTTGATAGTCCCCCTCTTTTGGGGGTTTATTACGCAATTCAATGAGGAGATCGAGAAAATCATTACGTTTCACTTGATTTTTCTCGCGATATTCCACCGTATCTTTGACAATGGTGCTATAGAAATCAATCATATCTTTGGGGAAAACTTTATAACCAATCTTTTGGAAAAAATTCGGATATAAAGACGCCACGAAGTCCATTACAGGGTGTGTGTCATAAAACGCCTTGTCACCTTGGAGGCGAAACTCTACGTAAGGATCTTGCAAGCTATTACATTGCAAACCAAAGGCCACATCTCCAATGACATCGGTGGTGAAGCGGGCACATAAATCTCGTACGTCCACCACATGATCTTTGGCCTCGGCCTGGTGTTCTGCCATAACTTCAACGAAATGCCGTCCAATGGCTGCGACATTAGCAAACATTTGACGCATACGATTCGCAGTAAAAGTTGGTGTTAATTTGGCTCTTATTTTATGCCACATATCCCTATGCACCCGAACCAAATTTGCTGATAAAGGATCCGACTTATAGTTGACATAGAAACCGCGATCAGGAAACGATTCAAATTCAGTGATATAAATTATTTTCAACATATCCAAATCGGCAACGACCACAGTTGGCCTTAACAATACAAATATACCGGCATAGGGTTTATTTTCGACTTTCAGCTGGTTGTACAATCTTTGAAAAACAAATGCCAAATGCTCACGACCTCTGAATTTTTGAAAGTCTGGAGTGGGTAAGGTAAGGATATTGCGTTTTCTCCAATAATTCAGTCGAACTCTTAACCAAGCAGCTGCCAAAATTATTATTGATATCAAAATTATTAGCGGAATATAGACCATAGTTGCTTCGGGTACCGAACACAGAATCGTACTAAAAGTTTATTATTAAGAATGCTGTTGTGTTTTGCTATAGAATCTTATCACCAACAATATCTTCAATGGAAATCAATTCTATAAATGCATTAGTGCAAAAAGCATTGGGAGACATATAATAATCAAGGTATTATTAACCGAGAGAATACCTGTACAAAGTGTTTTATGTCTATAGAAGACCTATAGAAACTATTCTATGTATACAGAAGGCAAATTTTTTTCTATAGAAAAAAGGCGACTTCGACCTGGGGTCTCCGAATTTTTTTCTATAGAAAAAAGTGACTTCGACCTGGGGTCTCCGAATTTTTTTCTATAGAAAAAAGTGACTTCGACCTGGGGTCTCCGAATTTTTTTCTATAGAACAAAATCTGACTTCGACCTGGGGTCTCCGAATTTTTTTCTATAGAAAAAAGGCGACTTCGACCTGGGGTCTCCGAATTTTTTTCTATAAAAAAAAAGTGACTTCGACCTGGGGTCTCCGATTTTTTTTTTCTATAGAAAAAAATTTGCGAGACCCCAGGTCGAAGCCACTTTTTTTCTATAGAAAAAAATTTGCGAGACCCCAGGTCGAAGTCACTTTTTTTTGAAAAAATGGTCTTTAAAAAATCCAAGATTTTTGAAAAAATGGTCTTTAAAAAACCCACGATTTTTGAAAAAATGGTCTTTAAAAAATCCAAGATTTTTGAAAAAATGGTCTTTAAAAAATCCACGATTTTTGAAAAAATATTCTTTAAAAAATCCACGATTTTTGAAAAAATATTCTTTAAAAAATCCACGATTTTTGAAAAAATGGTCTTTAAAAAATCCACGATTTTTGAAAAAATGGTTTTTAATAAATCCACGATTTCTAAAAAAAATATTCGTCAAAAAATCCACGATTTTTGAAAAAATATTCCTTAAAAAATCTACGATTTTTGAAAAAAATCGTCTTTAAAAATTCCTCGATTTTTGAAAAAAATATTCTTAAAAAAATATTTTTTAAAAAATCCAAAAAAAATTTTTTTTTTTTAAAAAATCCACGATTTTTGAAAAAATATTCTTTAAAAAATCCACGATTTTTGAAAAAATATTCTTTAAAAAAATCCACGATTTTTGAAAAAATATTCTTTAACAAATCCAAGATTTTTGAAAAAATATTCTTTAAAAAATCCACGATTTTTGAAAAAATATTCTTTAAAAAATCCACGATTTTAAAAAAAATATTCTTTAAAAAATCCACGATTTTAAAAAAAATATTCTTTAAAAAATCCATGATTTTTGAAAAAATATTCTTTAAAAAATCCACGATTTTTGAAAAAAACATTCTTTAAAAAATCACGATTTTTGAAAAAAACATTCTTTAAAAAATCCACGATTTTTGAAAAAATATTCTTTAAAAAATCCACGATTTTTGAAAAAATATTCTTTAAAAAATCCACGATTTTTGAAAAAATATTCTTTAAACAATCCACGATTTTTAAAAAAATAATCTTTAAAAAATCCACGATTTTTGAAAAAATATTCTTTAAAAAATCCACGATTTTTGAAAAAATATTCTTTAAAAAATCCACGATTTTTGAAAAAATATTCTTTAAAAAATCCACAATTTTTGAAAAAATATTCTTTAAAAAATCCACGATTTTTGAAAAAATATTCTTTAAAAAATCCACGATTTTTGAAAAAAATATTCTTTAAAAAATCCACGATTTTTGAAAAAATATTTTTTAAAAATCCACGATTTTTGAAAAAAATATTCTTTAAAAAATACACGATTTTTGAAAAAATATTCTTTAAAAAATCCACGGTTTTTGAAAAAACATTCTTTAAAAAATCCACGATTTTTGAAAAAATATTCTTTAAAAAAATCCACGATTTTTGAAAAAATATTCTTTAAAAAATCCACGATTTAAAAAAATACTTAAAAAATCCACTATTTTTAAAAAAAGGTTTTTAAAAATTCACGATTTTTGAAAAAATATTCTTTAAAAAATCCACGATTTTTGAAAAAAATATTCTTTAAAAAAATACACGATTTAAAAAAATATTTAAAAAATCCACTACTTTTAAAAAAGGTTTTTAAAAATCCACGAAATCTACGATTTTTGAAAAAATATTCTTTAAAAAATCTACGATTTTTGAAAAAATATTCTTTAAAAAATCCACGATTTTTGAAAAAATATTCTTTAAAAAATCCACGATTTTTGAAAAAATATTCTTTAAAAAATCCACGATTTTTGAAAAAAATATTCTTTAAAAAATCCACGATTTTTGAAAAAATATTTTTTAAAAATCCACGATTTTTGAAAAAAATATTCTTTAAAAAATCCACGATTTTTGAAAAAACGTTCTTTAAAAAATCCACGATTTTTGAAAAAATATTCTTTAAAAAATCCACGATTTTTGAAAAAATATTCTTTAAAAAATCCACGATTTTTGAAAAAATATTCATTAAAAAATCCAAGATGTTTGAGAAAATATTCTTTTAAAAATCCACGATTTTTGAAAAATTATTCTTTTAAAAATCCACGATTTTTGAAAAAATATTCTTTAAAAAATCCACGATTTTTAAATAAAATATTCTTTAAAAAATCCACAATTTTTGAAAAAATATTCTTTAAAGAATCCACGATTTTTGAAAAAAATATTCTTTAAAAAATCCACGATTTTTGAGAAAATATTCTTTAATAAATCCACGATTTTTGAAAGAATATTCTTTAAAAAATCCACGATTTTTGAAAAAAAAAAAAATTCTTTAAAAAATCCACGATTTTTGAAAAAAAAAAAAATTCTTTAAAAAATCCACGATTTTTGAAAAAAATATTCTTTTAAAAATCCACGATTTTTGAAAAAAAAAAAATAATCTCTAAACATCCACGATTTTTGAAAAAAAAAAATCTTTAAAAATCCACGATTTTTGAAAAAAAAAATATTATTCAAAAAATCCACGATTTTTGAAAAAAAAATAATCTTTAAACATCCACGATTTTTGAAAAAAAATCTTTAAACATCCACGATTTTAGAAAAAAAATATTGTTCAAAAAATCCACGATTTTTGAAAAAAAAATTCTTTAAAAAATCCACGATTTTTGAAAAAAACATTCTTTATAAATCCACGTTTTTTGAAAAAAAAATATTCTATAAAAATCCACGTTTTTTGAAAAAAAATATTCTTCAAAAAAATCCACGTTTTTTGAAACAAAATGGCCTTTAAAAAATCCACCATTTTTAAAAAAATCTGTGATTTTTGAAAGAAATTTTCTTTAAAAAATCCAATATTTAAAAAAATCTTCTTTAAAAAATCCACGATTTTTTGAAATAATCTTCTTTAAAAAATCTATGATTTTTGAAAAAATATTCTTTAAAATCCACGATTTTTGAAAAAATATTCTTTAAAAAAGCCACAATTTTTGAAAAAAATTTCTTTACAAATCCACGACTTTTGAAAAAAATATTCTTTAAAAATCCACGATTTTTGAAAAAAAAAATTCTTTATAAATCCACGATTTTTGAAAAAAATATTCTTTAAAATCCACGATTTTTGAAAAAATATTCTTTAAAAAATCCACAATTTTTGAAAAAAATATTCTTTAAAAAATCCACGTTTTTGAAAAACAATATTCTTTAAAAAATCCACGATTTTTAAAAAAATATTCTATAGAAAATTCACATTTTTGAAAAAAAAATCATCCACTATTCAACTATTTTTAACAATATATATTTTAAAAAATCCATGATTTTCCAAAAAATTTCCACGACTTTTGAAATAAATATTTTTTAAAAAATACACGATTAAAAAAAATCTTTTAAAAATTCACGATTTTTGAAAAAAAATCTTTTAAAAATTCACGATTTTTTAAAAAAAAAATCTTTAAAATATTTATGATTTTTAAAAAATCTTCTATAACAAATCCACCATGTTTGAAACAAATATTCCTTAAAAAATCCACGATTTGTGAAAAAAATTCTTTTAAAAATCCACGATTTTTGAAAAAAATTTTTTTTAATTTTTTAATTATTAAAAAATCTTCTAAAAAATCCACCATTTTTTCTTCAAAAAATTCTTGATTTTTGAAAACATATTCATTAAAAAATCTACTATTTTTGAAAAAATATTCTTTAAAGAATCCACGATCATCAATATTCCACATTAATAAATTTAATTAACGTTGATTTGTTGATGTTTCAATAAACAATGACAAATTGACACCAACTTTAAAGTTGTCTAAGCCATATTTATATTATAGCCTTAAGCAATGGAATTGACATTTGAAACACAGTCGGTTTGATAAATCCGGTTATATAAAAAATTACTGTAATGCTTATGACTGGAATTTATTTATTTTACACCTCAAAAACAAAAATTGAAATCTATACTTTTTCCACTTTCAAATAAATACCATCTTTACAATTAAATGCCAGAACATTATGGGGATCATAGTGTAAATGTTCTGGCGTTCGCTGGCATGGAGAAAATTTGAAATTGTGCAGCAGCATGGCTAGACCCAACATTGTTTGCATCATACCAAAACGTTCAGCAATACAGACACGAGGTCCAGCACCAAATGGCAGATATGACATGGGATGACGGCCAATGCGTTCTTCGGCGGCGAAACGTTCTGGACGAAAGATTTCAGGTTGGGGATAAATCTCAGGATCATGGTGAATGGCATAGATGGGTGCAACTATGTCAACTTCTGGTTCAACGGTGAGGCCATTTGGAAAAGTATAACGGCGACGACAAACGCGTCTACCTGTTGGAGCAA
Organism: Musca autumnalis; assembly: GCF_047663935.1. Taxonomy (NCBI): domain Eukaryota; kingdom Metazoa; phylum Arthropoda; class Insecta; order Diptera; family Muscidae; genus Musca; species Musca autumnalis. The sequence goes on along the minus strand of NW_027412088.1, from coordinate 192,833,519 downwards.
TGGGATGTCTGCGCAGGGTTTCTGAAAATGAAGGTTAACTACATGTGAGGAAAAAAATACACATATCCTTACCCTGCACCACTTGTCTTATGTACACCATTTCATTAAGACTTTCGTGGCTAAAGACCCCGTGATGATGCCTCAAAATTTCGTCTACATTTTCTCTGGCCTTCTCTTGTACCAGAGGATTTTTAGCCAATTCAAATAAGGCAAATGACATGGTACTTGATGAGGTTTCAAAACCACCAATAAAGAAAACAAAAGACTGGGCTATCAAATCGTTCATATCCAGCTGATATTCCTCCCCCTCTTTTGATGGTTTATTTTTCAATTCAATGATCAGATCTAAAAAGTCGTTACGTTTCACACGATTCTTCACGCGATATTCCACCGTCTCTTTGACAATGGTGCTATAGAAATCAATCATATCTTTGGGGAAAACTTTATAACCAATTTTTTGGAAAAAATTCGGATATAAAGAGGACAGAAATTCCATTAAAGGGTGGATGGTATAAAATGCCTTGTCGCCTTGGAGGCGAAATTCCGCGTTAGGATCTTGCAAGCTATTACATTGCAAACCAAAGGCCACATCTCCAATGACATCGGTGGTGAAGCGGGCACATAAATCTCGTACGTCCACCACATGATCTTTGGCCACCGACTGTTCCTCTTGCATAACTTCTATGAAATGCCGTCCAATAACTTCAACATTGGCAAACATTTGACGCATACGATTGGCAGTAAAAGTAGGTGTTAATTTGGCCCTCATTTTATGCCACAGATCCCAATGTAGCCTAACCAAATTTTTTGATAAAGGATCCGATTTATAATTGACGTAGAAACCGCGATCAGGAAATGATTCAAACTCAGTGATATAAACTATTTTCAACATATCCAAATCAGCGACAACCACAGATGGCCTTAACAAGGTAAATATACCGGCATAGGGTTTATTTTCTGCTTTCAGCTGGTTGTAGATTCTTTGAAAAACAAATGCCAAATGCTCGCGACCTCTGAACTTTTGCAAGTCTGAAGTGTGTATGGTGAGGGCATTGCGTTTTCTCCAATAATTCAGTCTAACTCGTAAAAAAGCAGCTGCCAAAATTATTATTAATACCAAAATAATTAGCGGAGTAACAGCCATAATTGCTTCGGGTATCAAACAAAGAATCGGACTAAACAAATATTTAGAATGGTATTATGATTTGCTATAGAATGTTATCACAAACAGTATCTTCTTTGCAAACGAGTTCTATAAATGCATTGGGCAAATGTCATTGGGAGACATATAATAACAAGATTCTACCTATCTATAAAAAACTACGACCTGGTGTCTCGCAATTTTTTCTATGAAAAAATCCGATCTGGTGCCTCGCAAATTTTTTTTCTATAGAAAACAACTCCGATCTGAGGTGTCGCGATTCTTTTTTTCTATAGAATAAACTCCGAACTGGGGTCTCGCGAATTTTTTCTATAGAAAAAAACTCCGACCTGGCGTCTCGCGAATATTTTGCTATATAAAAAAGTCCGACCTGGGGTCTCTCGAATTTTTTTCTATAGAGAAAACTCCGACCAGTAAAATACTTAGGAAAAAACTCTGTAGAAAAAAATCCGACCTGGGGTTTCGCGAATTTTCCTTATAACCTTTTTTGAAATAATCTTCTTTAAAAATCCAGGATTTTTTAAAACATATTTTTTTTAAAAAATTACGATTTTGGAAAAAAGTCTTGTATAAAAAATCCACAATTTTTGAAATAATCTTCTTTAACAAATACACGCCTTTAAAAAAAAAAAACTTTTTTTTTTAAATCCACGATTTTTGAAATAATCTTCTTTAAAAAATCCAAGATTTTTGGAAAAATCTTCTTTAAAAAATCCACAATTTTGAAATAATCATCTTTAAAAAATCCAGGGTGAAAAAATATTGTTTAAAAAGTAAACGATTTTTGAAAAAAAATCTTCTTTAAAAAATCCACCATTTTTGAATTAATCATAAAAATCCACGGTTTTTGAAACAATCTTCTTCGAAAAACCCACGATTTTTGAAAAAATATTGTTTAAAAAAATAAAGGATTTTTGAAAAAAATCTTCTTTAAAAAAATCCAAGATTTTTGTAAAAATATTCTTTAAGAAAACTCCGACCTGTGGTCTCCGAATTTTTTTATAGAAAAAACTCGGACCTGTGTACCCGATTTTTTTTTTAAAAAACTCCGACCTGTGGTCTCCGGACCTGATGTCTCGCAATTTTTTTCTATAGAAAACAAATTCGACCTGGGATACAGCGATTTTTTTTCTATAGAGTAAAGCACCGACCTAGACTCCTGTGATCTCCGAATTATTTTCTATGGAAAAAAGTAACTCCGACCTGTGGTCTCCGAATTTTTTCTATGGAAAACTCCAACCTGTGGTCTCCGATTTTTTTCTATAGACAAAAGCACCGACCTGGAGCTCGCGATTTTTTCCTATAGAAAATACTTTGACCTGGTGTCTCGCGAATTTTTTGCTGTAGAAAAAACTCCGACCTGGGGTTTCGTTAATTTGTTTCTATAGGAAAAACAAATCCGACCTGGGGTCTCGCAAATGTTTATCTTTAGAAAAAAACTCTATAGAAACAAATACGACCTGGTATTTCGAGTATTTTCCACTAAAATCTTTTTGGCACAATCTTCTTTAAAAATTAACGATTTTTAAAAATATATTATCTAAAAATTCTACGATGTTAAAAAAATCCTCGATTTTTGAAATAACCTCCTTTTATAATCCACGATTTTTGAAATTACAAAAAAAAATTCTCAATTTTTTAAAATATATTATCAAAAAAATCCACGATGTTAAAAAACGTCGATTTTTGAAGTAATAATATTTTATAATCCACGATTTTTGAAATTACCTTCTTTAAAAAATCCACGATTTTTGAAAAAAATATTCCTTAAAAAATCTACGATTTTTGAAAAAATATTCTTTAAAAAGTCCACGATTTTTGAAAAAAATATACTTAATCTTGAAAAAATATTCTTTAAAAATCCATGATTTAAACAAAATAAAATCAATGAATTTTGGAAAAATTATCTTTAAAAATCCCGCGATTTTTGGAAAAATATTCTTCTAAAAAATCCTGCGATTTTTGGAAAAATATTCTTTTAATAAATCCACGAATTTTGAAATATCTTCTTAAAAAAATCGACAATTTTTGAGAAAATATTACCTAATAAATTCACGATTTTTTGAGAGAATATTCCTTAAAAAATCTATGATTTTTGAAAAATATTCCTTAAAAATTTACAATTTTTGAAAAAAAAATATTCTTAAAAAAGCCCACGATTTTTGAAAAAATATTCCTTAAAAATCTACGATTTTTGAAAAAAATATTCTTTTAAAAATCCACAATTTTTGAAAAAATATTCCTCTAAAATCTAAGATTTTTGAAAAAATATTCATTAAAAAATCCACGATTTTTGAAAAAAATATTCTTATTCTTAAAAAAAATATTCTTTACAAATCCATGATTTAAAAAAAAAATAAATACCTAAAAAATCCACGATTTCGAAAAAATATATTCTTTAAAAATCAATGAATTTTGGAAAAATGTTCTTTAAAAAATCCACGATTTTGAAAAAAATTTTCTTTAAAAAATTCACGATTTTTGAAAAAATATTCATTGAAAAATCCACGATTTTTTGAGAAATAAATATTCTTTAAAAAATCCACGATTTTTTAAAAAATATTCTTTAAAATATATTCATAAAAAATCCCCGGTTAAAAAAAAATATTCATTAAACAATTCACGACATAATTTTAAAAAATCCCCGATTTTTTTAAAAAAACACTTTAAAAAAATCACGTTTGTTAAAAAAATATTCTTAAAAAAATGCGCGTTTTTTTAATATTCTTTAAAAAACCCGCGATTTCTGGAAAAATATTTTTTTAAAAATCCACTATCTTTGAACAAATATTCTTTAAAAACATCGCGGTTTTTGGAAAAATATTCTTTTAAAAAATCCACCAATCTTGAAATATCTTCTTAAAAAAATCGAAAATTTTTGAGAAAATATTATCTAATAAATCCACAATTTTTCAAAAAATATTCCTTAAAAATCTACGATTTTTGAAAAAAATATTCTTTAAAAAATCCAAGATTTTTGAAAAAAATATTTTTTTTAAAAATCCACAATTTTTGAAAAAATATTTCTTAAAAATCTAAGAAAAAAAATTTGAAAAAATATTCTTTAAAAAATTGAGGATTGTTAAAAAAAATCCTTTAAAAATCCACGATTTTTGTAAAATTTTTTGGAAACATTTTCCTTTAAAAATCCACGATATTTGAAAAAAAAAAACATTCTTAAAAAATACAAGATTATTGAAAAAATAATAAAAAAAAATATTTTTTTATAGAAAAAACTCTAGCCTGAGGTCTGAGAATTTTTTTCTATAGAGAAAAACTCCAACTTGTGTTGTGAGAATTTTGTTCTAAAGAAAAAAACTCCGTCCTATGTTCTGAGTTTTTCTTAATATTAAAACTTCGACCCCGACCAGGGTCTATGAATTTTTTTAGAAAAAACATGGACCTGGCATCAGAGATTTTTTTTCTGTACAGAAGATAACTTGGATCTGGGTTGGTATGGCATAGCCCTCACCTCTGGAGCTGCCGAACAGCAACCAATTAATGTGTGAAAGACCTGTAGTCAGAGAATTTTGTCTATAGGAAAATCCTGATATGAGGAAAAATCCCGAGTTGAGATTCCTTAATTCACTACACCACCTACGGTATGAGAAAAGTCACCTCTGGTTGGATCTCGTAATCGAGTTAACTTCCAGTTTCAGTCCCATGTGACCGGGGCACCCTGATAGAGTGGGTTTCGGCTGGTCGCTAAGCCTTTTATTCTCTTTCGAAGGTCTTCTATATATAGAAAAAACTCTAGAAGGTATTCTATGTATAAAAGACCTCAGGAAGGTCTTCTTCTAAGGCCTCTCTTAAAGACGAGCTATAAAATTAAAAACAATTGCATTGTTTATTCAATATTGGAATCAATTTAGCCTATATTTTCGAAAGTTTTTACAGACTAGATAAACACTACACTAATACACTCATACATACATATAACTATATTTATATGGAACATCACGTTACAACTTTTGTTTCGTCTTTAAAGTTGGCTAACTTTAAGATATACACCATTTTTGGGAGCAGCCAACATATGATGCTTATCGAATTGAAGCGGTTGTTCCGTTAGGGGACAGAATTCAAAATGATAATACCTTAACAGTGACACTAAACCAATTTTCGCCTGCATTTTACCAAAACGCAGGCCAATACAGTTACGGGGACCATCACCAAATGGCAAATAGGCTGAGGGATGACGTTTCAAACATTCTTCGGGTGTAAAGCGATCTGGATTGAATTCCTCTGGATTTTTATAATATTGAGGATCATGGTGTATTGAGTGAATAGGTATTATGGTCATAATATCTTTTTTGATAACATACTGGGAATGGGGTACTTGATAATCGTTTTTGGTCAGACGCACCACAGTAGATAGGGGTGGATAAAAACGCAAGGTTTCTGTGAGAGAAAAGAATTAAAGCTTATTTTTTATATTTTATAATTTTCACTTACCTGCCACCACACGATCCAAATATTCCATATTGTGTATGCCTTCATAACTCAGCTCTCCCTGTGATTCCTTTAGGCTATCCAAAATTTCTTTCCTCAGACGCTCTTGTATTTCCTGATGCCTCGCCAATTCGTATAGCGCAAAAGTCATGGTAATCGAGGAGGTTTCAAACCCGGCAAAAAAGAATACAAATGCTTGGGCCGCCATTTGTTCCAGGGTCAGGCCGTGGGACAAATCAATGCCCCTAGATGCTTTGGCCAATTCCTCATCTTTTGCTTTCATTTCAATTAGCAGATCCATAAAATCATTACATTTTACATTATTTTTCAAACGATATTCCACTGTTTGGCGTACGACATTCATAAAAAATTCCGTTATATCATCCGGCAAAATTTTCATGTGGAATTTACTGGCCAATTTGTCATTGGTTATGGCAAATAGATGCAGCAAAGGACCATGACGTGGCTTGCTGAAGATCTCTTTACTCTTCTGGCGGAATTCTGAGTTGGGATCCCTTAGACTATTGCACTCAATGCCAAAGGCACAATTGCCAATGACATCTGTGGTGAAACGGGCACACAGATCATGGACTTCCAATATTAGGTCATCCTTCTCCTTCAGCACTTCTGCTATTGCTTGGCGGAAATTCTCACCCACATTTAGCACTGTGGTAAACATATATTTCATACGGGCTGATGTAAATACCGGTGTTAATTTTGTTCTCATAGCACGCCACTCTTCGCCCTCCAACGACACGAGGTGGCCCGTCAGGGGATCATCTTCAACGTTACTAATGCCACCACGATCGTGGAAATTTGCAAAATCTTTTACCATAATATTTTTAATTAAATTCAAATCGGTGATCAGGGCTGCTTTTCTCACAAACATATAGACACCGGCAAATGGAGCCTTGCCTTTAAATCTCCGATACAAGCGATGATTTATATCACGAACATGATATGTTGATCCAATTCCCTTAAAATTCCCCAGCAGAGGTATTGGTGTTTCATGTGGTACCCCCTGCCTCTCCCAGTAAGTGTAGAGGTTGAGGAGATAGCCAACCACCAAACAAAGGCAGAATAGTAGCAGCAACAGAAACATTTGATCACGACGTGTCTGTGCAAGAGTTCGAGTAATACTGTGGCCACTGGCCATTGGATAGCAAACGTTCTCAATGCAACCACAAAATGATAAGAATTTTAATATTTTTCACGATACACGACAAGAGAAGAAACGAAAGAGAGAGAGAGAGAGCAGAGAATGCAAGAGACCACATATTCGTTGAAATTTTTAACTGATCTGCAAATGAACAAAATAACTGACGTAATTTTGAGAACAAGTCGTGAAATTTAATTGTTTTAGAAAAAAATCCCGAGACCAAAGGTAAGAATCTTTTTTCTATAGAAAAAAAAAATCGTAGAATTTTTAAACAAAATTTTAAAATATTTAAAAAAAAAATTTAAAGGGTATTTTTTCAAAAATAGTGGATTTTTTAAAAAATATTTTTTCAATAATCGTGGATTTTTTAAATAATATTTTTTCAATAATCGTGAATTTTTTAAATAATATTTTTTAAATAAACGTGAATTTTTTAAATTATTTGTTTTTCAATAAGCTTGGAGTTTTTAAATAATATTTTTCAATAATCGTAGATTTTTTAAAAATTATTTTTTCAATCGTCGTGGATTTAAAAAAAATATTTTTTCAATAAACGTGGATTTTTTAAATAATATTTTTTCTATAATCGTGAATTTTTTAAATAATATTTTTTCTATAATCGTGATTTTTTTTAAATAATATTTTTTCTATAATCGTGAATTTTTTAAATAATAATTCTTCAATAATAGTGGATCTTTTAAAAAATATTTTTTCAATAATCGTGGATTTATAAAAAAATATTTTTCCAAAAATCGTGGATTTAAAAAAAAGTTTTTCCAATAATCGTGGATAAAAAAAACATTTCTTCAATAAGCGTGGATTAAAAAAAATCAATAATCGTGGATATTTAAAAAATATTTTTTCAATAATCGTGGATTTTTTAAAAAATATTTTTTCAATAATCGTGGATTTTAAAAAAATATTTTTTCAATAATAGTGGATTTGTTAAAAAATATTTTTTCAATAAAGTGGATTTGTTAAAAAATATTTTTTCAATAATAGTGGATTTGTTAAAAAATATTTTTTCAATAATAGTGGATTTGTTAAAAAATATTTTTTCAATAATCGTTTTAAAAAATATTTTTTCAATAATCCTGGATTTTTTAGAATATTTTTTAAATAATTGTAGATTTTTTAAAAAATATTTTTTCAACAGTAGTGGGAGTTTCAAAAAATATTTTTTCAAAAATCCTGGATTTTTTAGAATATTTTTTCAATAATCGTAGATTTTTTAAAAAATATTTTTTCAACAGTCGTGGGATTTTCAACAAATATTTTTTCAAAAATCCTGGATTTTTTAATAAATATTTTTATAGTCGTGGATTTTTTAAAAAATATTTTTTCAATAATCGTGGATTTTTTAAAAAATATATTTTCAATAATCTTTAATTTTTTAAAAAATATATTTTCAATAATCTTTAATTTTTTAAAAAATATTTTTTCAATAATCGTTGATTTTTTAAAAAATATTTTTCCAATAATCGTGGATTTTTTAAAAAATATTTTTTCAATAGTCGTGGATTTAAAAAAAATATTTTTTCAATGAACGTGGATTTTTTAAATAATATTTTTTCTATAATCGTGAATTTTTTAAATAATATTTTTTCTATAATCGTGAATTTTTTTAAATAATATTTTTTCTATAATCGTGAATTTTTTAAATAATAATTCTTCAATAATAGTGGATCTTTTAAAAAATATTTTTTCAATAATCGTGGATTTATAAAAAAATATTTTTCCAAAAATCGTGGATTTAAAAAAAAAATTTTCCAATAATCGTGGATAAAAAAAAATATTTTTCCAATAATCGTGGATTTTTTAAAAAACATTTCTTCAATAATCGTGGATTAAAAAAAATCAATAATCGTGGATATTTAAAAAATATTTTTTCAATAATCGTGGATTTTTTAAAAAATATTTTTTCAATAATCGTGGATTTTAAAAAAATATTTTTTCAATAATAGTGGATTTGTTAAAAAATATTTTTTCAATAATAGTGGATTTGTTAAAAAATATTTTTTCAATAATCCTGGATTTTTTAGAATATTTTTTAAATAATCGTAGATTTTTTAAAAAATATTTTTTCAACAGTCGTGGGAGTTTCAAAAAATATTTTTTCAAAAATCCTGGATTTTTTAGAATATTTTTTCAATAATCGTAGATTTTTTAAAAAATATTTTTTCAACAGTCGTGGGATTTTCAAAAAATATTTTTTCAAAAATCCTGGATTTTTTAATAAATATTTTTATAGTCGTGGATTTTTTAAAAAATATATTTTCAATAATCTTTAATTTTTTAAAAAATATTTTTCCAATAATCGTGGATTTCTTTTTAAATTATTTTTTCAATAATCGTGGATTTCTTTTTAAATTATTTTTTCAATAATCGGGGATTTTTTTAAAAATATTTTTTTAATAATCGTGGATTTTTTAAAAAATATTTTTCCAATAATCGTGGATTTTTTAAAAAATATTTTTTTCAATAATCGTCGATTTTTTAAAAAATATTTTTTCAATAATCGTGGATTTTTTAAAAAATATTTTTTCAATAATCGTCGATTTTTTAAAAAAATATTTTTCCAATAATCGTGGATTTAAAAAAAATATTTTTCCAATAATCGTGGATTAAAAAAAAATATTTTTCCAATAATCGTGGATTAAAAAAATATTCAATAATCGTGGATTTTTTAAAAATATTTTTTCAATAATCGTGGATTATTTAAAACATATTTTTTCAATAATAGTGGATTATTTAAAAACTATTTTTCAATAATAGTGGATTATTTAAAAAATATTTTTCAATAATAGTGGATTTGTTAAAAAATATTTTTCAATAATAGTGGATTTGTTAAAAAATATTTTTCAATAATAGTGGATTTGTTAAAAAATATTTTTTTAATAATCGTGGATTTATAAAAAATATTTTTCCAATAGTCGTGGATTAAAAAAAAATATTTTTCCAATAATCGTGGATTAAAAAAAATATTTTTCCAATAATCGTGGATTAAAAAAAATATTCAATAATCGTAGATTTTTTAAAAAATATTTTTTCAATAATCGTGGATTATTTAAAAAATATTTTTTCAATAATCGTGGATTATTTAAAAAAATATTTTTTCAATAATCGTGGATTATTTAAAAAATATTTTTCAATAATAGTGGATTTGTTAAAAAATAATTTTTCAATAACAGTGGATTTGTTGAAAAAATATTTTTTCATTAATAGTGGATTATTTAAAAAATATTTTTCAATAATCGTGGATTATTTAAAAAATATTTTTTAATAATAGTGGATTTGTTAAAAAATATTTTTTCAATAATCGTGGATTTTTTTATTTTGTTTTTCAATAATCGTGGATTTTTTATTTTTTTTTTTCAATAATAGTGGATTTTTAATTTTTTTCAATAATAGTGGATTTTTAAAAAATTATTTTTTAAATAATCGTGGATTTTTTTAATAATCGTTATTTTGTTTATGAAAATATATTTTTAATAATTGTGGATCTTTAATTTTTTTTCAATAATCGTGGATTTTTTAATTAATTGAATTAATTTTTAATAATCGTGGATTTTTAAATTTATTATTTTTTAAATCGTTGATTTTTTTAAAAATAATTTTTTTTAATAAACGTGGATTTTTAAATTTTTTTAATAAACGTGGATTTTTTAAAAATAAACGTGGATTTTTAAATTTTTTTAATAAACGTGGATTTTTTAAAAATAAACATGGATTTTTAAATTTTTTTAATAAACGTGGATTTTTTAAAAATAAACGTGGATTTTTAAATTTTTTTAATAAACGTGGATTTTTTAAAAATAAACATGGATTTTTAAATTTTTTTAATAAACGTGGATTTTTTAAAAATAAACGTGGATTTTTAAATTTTTTTAATAAACGTGGATTTTTAAATTTTTTTAATAAACGTGGATTTTTTAATTTTTTTTAATAATCGTGGATTTTTTAAAATAATTTTTTAATCTCAGAGTTTAGATGGACTTTTTCCCACAAATTCGGAGTATTTTTCAGATCCCAGGCATTTATTTTCATTGCAAAAAAAAAAATCTTAGACCTTAAAACTGATTTTCTAAATAATTCACAATTTAAAATTTGCTCGGAATCGAGTTACTTTGCAATTATATTTTAAATACAATTTTACAAGGGTACAACTTTTAAAGAGATACCATTTTTGGGTGAAGCCAAAACAATCTTCTTATCCAATTCTAAGGGAATTTCTGTTAGTGGAGAACATTCAAAGCGATAATGACGCAATAGGGATACCAATCCAAGTTTTGTTTGCATTTTACCAAAACGCATGCCAATGCAATTGCGGGGACCATCGCCAAATGGCAAATAGGCAGAGGGATGACGTTTCAAACACTCTTCGTCTGTAAAACGCGAAGGACGGAATTCTTCGGGATTTTCATAGTATTCAGGATCATGGTGAATCGAATGAACGGGTATAACGGTCATAATACCCTTTTTCAAAACATAATTCGTGTTCGGAACATGGTAATCATTTTTAGTTATCCGTAAAAGGTTCGGTAGTACGGGATACAGGCGCAGGGTTTCTGGAATAACAAATAATTGGTTTACGTTTTTGGGTCGTTGATTTTCTTGTTCACTCACCTGCTATAACTTGTTCCAAATATTGCATTTCATGTATAGCCTCGTAGGTTAACTTTCCATTTGTTTTCTTCAAAGATTCCATGATTTCTTTCCTCAGCTTTTGCTGCACATCAGGATTACGTGCCAATTCATAAAGAGCAAAGGACATTGTGGTCGAAGATGTCTCGAACCCAGCCAAGAAGAAAACAAATGTCTGAGCAGCCATTTGTTCCAAGGTCAGACCATGAGACAAATCAATTCCCTTCGTAGTTTTGGCCTTTTCTTCATCTTCGGCTTTCATTTCAATCAGCAAATCCATAAAGTCATTACATTTCACATTATTTTTCACACGATATTCCACAGTTTGTTTTATGACACTCATGAAAAATTCGGAGATATCATCCGGAAATAGTTTCATATGTAACTTTTTGGCCAAATTACTATTGGTTATGGTGAAAATCTGCACCAGAGGACTATGACGTGGTTTGGTAAAGATTTCTCTGCCTTTTTGGCGAAATTCTGCATCGGGATTCTTAAGGCTATTACATTCAATGCCAAAGGCACAATTGCCTATGACATCTGTGGTAAAACGGGCACAAAGATCTTTAATTTCTAATATTTGATCAGGACTCTCCTTTAGTATGTCCTCCAAACATGTGGTGAAATTTTCACCCACCTTCACGACGGTAGAGAACATATATTTCATGCGAGCTGAGGTAAACACCGGTGTTAATTTTGTTCTCATTGCCCGCCACTGTTCTCCCTCCAATGCCACCAAGTGACCTGTCAGCGGATCATCTTCAACATTATTGAAAATCCCTCGGTCATGGAAATTTGCAAAATCCTTTATTAAAATATTTTTAATCAAGTCCAGGTCAGTTATTAGAGTCGATCTTCGCACAAATATATAGGTACCCACGAAGGGGGATTGACCCTTGAATTTCTTGTACAAACGATGATTAATATCACGTATATGATATTTACTACCAACTCCAAAGAAGTTTCCAAATAACGGCCATGGTGTCTCGTGTGGAACGCCACGTCTCTTCCAGTAGGTGTAGAGATTATAAAAATATCCGATTAGCAGGCAAACAAAGGCTATCAAGACCGTTTCTAAAGGCGAAAGCATTTTCGAAATGTGGATTGTAGCTGACGACAGATAAACTTAAACTAAACGTTTGACGAGCACAATCTACGCTTCTATACAGAATAATAATAATACATTCCAACTACTCTCCCATATTGATTAAGATATTTGCTCTCTCTCGTCAGTAGCTGGTGCAAATAAATATTAAATGTTGACATGATTTGAATCATAATTTCGACAAACGATAAAGTGAACGAATGTCCCACGAGAAGAGCAAGAACTGCAAATTGGATTTGTTAAACAAGTTCTAAAAATATTGTATAATAAGAAACATTATGGATTAAAGTATTTTGTAGTAATTATTGAAAAAAATCAATAATTGTGGTTTGTTTAACAAAAATATTTCTCAATAATTATAGATTTTTTAAAGATTTTTTTCAATAGTCTAGTGTTTTTTAACAATATTTTTTCAATAATCGAGAATTTATGAAATTTTTTTCAAATAATCCTGTAATTTTTAGCAATATTTTAAAATTTAAAAATTAGTTTTTTAAAAATCTTGGATTTTTTAATAAATAGATTTTCAATAATCATGGATTTTTTAATAAATAGATTTTCAATAATCATGGATTTTTTAAAAAATACTTATTTAATAATCGTGGATTTTTTAAAAAATAGTTTTTCAATAATCGTGGATTTTTTAAAAAATACTTTTTCAATAATCGTGGATTTTTTAAAAAATACTTTTTCAATAATCGTGGATTTTTTTAAAAAAATACTTTTTCAATAATCTTGGATTTTTAAAAAAATACTTTTTCAATAATCGTGGATTTTTTAAAAAATACTTTTTCAATAATCGTGGATTTTTTAAAAAATACTTTTTCAATAATCGTGGATTTTTTAAAAAATACTTTTTCAATAATCGTGGATTTTTTAAAAAATACTTTTTCAATAATCGTGGATTTTTAAAAAAATACTTTTTCAATAATCGTGGATTTTTTAAAAAATACTTTCTCAATAATCGTGGATTTTTTAAAAAATACTTTTTCAATAATCGTGGATTTTTTAAAAAATACTTTTTCAATAATCGTGGATTTTTTAAAAAATACTTTTTCAATAATCGTGGATTTTTTAAAAAATACTTTCTCAATAATCGTGGATTTTTTAAAAAATACTTTCTCAATAATCGTGGATTTTTTAAAAAATACTTTTTCAATAATCGTGGATTTTTTAAAAAATACTTTTTCAATAATCGTGGATTTTTTAAAAAATACTTTTTCAATAATCGTGGATTTTTTAAAAAATACTTTTTCAATAATCGTGGATTTTTTAAAAAATACTTTTTCAATAATCGTGGATTTTTTAAAAAATACTTTTGCAATAATCGTGGATTTTTTAATAAATACTTTTTCAATAATCGTGGATTTTTTAAAAAATACTTTTTCAATAATCGTGGATTTTTAAAAAATACTTTTTCAATAATCGTGGATTTTTTAAAAAATACTTTTTCAATAATCGTGGATTTTTTAAAAAATACTTTTTCAATAATCGTGGATTTTTTAAAAAAATACTTTTTCAATAATCGTGGATTTTTTAAAAAATACTTTTTCAATAATCGTGGATTTTTTAAAAAATACTTTTTCAATAATCGTGGATTTTTTAAAAAATACTTTTTCAATAATCGTGGATTTTTTAAAAAATACTTTTTCAATAATCGTGGATTTTTTAAAAAATACTTTTTCAATAATCGTGGATTTTTTAAAAAATACTTTTTCAATAATCGTGGATTTTTTAAAAAATACTTTTTCAATAATCGTGGATTTTTTTAAAAAAATACTTTTTCAATAATCTTGGATTTTTTAAAAAATACTTTTTCAATAATCGTGGATTTTTTAAAAAATACTTTTTCAATAATCGTGAATTTTTTAAAAAATACTTTTTCAATAATCGTGGATTTTTTAAAAAATAATTTTTCAATAATCGTGGATTTTTTAAAAAATACTTTTTCAATAATCGTGGATTTTTTAAAAAATACTTTTTCAATAATCGTGGATTTTTTAAAAAATACTTTTTCAATAATCGTGGATTTTTTAAAAAATACTTTTTCAATAATCGTGGATTTTTTTAAAAAAATACTTTTTCCATAATCTTGGATTTGTTAAAAAATACTTTTCAATAATCGTGAATTTTTTAAAAAATACTTTTTCAATAATCGTGGATTTTTTAAAAAATACTTTTTCAATAATCGTGGATTTTTTAAAAAATACTTTTTCAATAATCGTGGATTTTTTAAAAAATACTTTTTCAATAATCGTGGATTTTTTAAAAAATATTTTTTCAGTAATCGTGGATTTTTTAAAAAATACTTTTTCAATAATCGTGGATTTTTTAAAAAATACTTTTTCAATAATCGTGGATTTTTTAATAAATAGAAATTCAGTGTCGTGGATTTTTTAATAAATAGATTTTCAATGTCGTGGATTTTTTAATAAATAGATTTTCAATGTCGTGGATTGTTTAATAAATAGATTTTCAATGTCGTGGATTTTTTAATAAATAGATTTTCAATGTCGTGGATTTTTTAATAAATAGATTTTCAATGTCGTGGATTGTTTAATAAATAGATTTTCAATGTCGTGGATTTTTTAATAAATAGATTTTCAATGTCGTGGATTGTTTAATAAATAGATTTTCAATGTCGTGGATTTTTTAATAAATAGATTTTTCAAATAAATAGATTTTCAATGTCGTGGATTGTTTAATAAATAGATTTTCAATGTCGTGGATTTTTTAATAAATAGATTTTTCAAATAAATAGATTTTCAATGTCGTGGATTTTGTAAAAAATATTTTTCAATAATAATTTATTTTTATTTATTATTGTCTTTTTAGGACGAAGGCCATTATTTATGAAAGTTTTTAATTAATTAATTGGATTAATCGAGCTAATATGGCCTAAGGAGTTTTGTATTGAAAA
The DNA here is from genome assembly GCF_047663935.1 of Musca autumnalis. NCBI lineage: Eukaryota > Metazoa > Arthropoda > Insecta > Diptera > Muscidae > Musca > Musca autumnalis. The sequence goes on along the minus strand of NW_027412088.1, from coordinate 192,818,080 downwards.
ATGAATTCTAGCGAAATACCACACACTCAACCATTACGCTACGATCGTTTCGCCTGGTGGTTTAAGCCAGGCTCATCAGGCGTATTTGAATGCTAATGGCTAGAAGACAAAGGATGATTTTGATAACTTCTATTTATACAAACATTTTTACAATTTTGTAATTATGAAGTATTTATGGAAGTCTTTTTCTTTATCAAGTCACCCTAGTGTCTTGTCTAGGAATCATTTTCTCAATACATACACATATACAATCGAAGGGGGGTTTCCTTCATGAATTGTAATGCCTTCAGTTTTTGAAGTTTTGGATATCATGTCGACTAGATTTGTTGATATGATACATTGGCATCATGTCGACTAGTTTGTTGATATGATACATTGGCAGTGGCTTAGAACGCTGAGATCTCGACAACATTGTCTGTTTGTTGGAGAGAACCCAGGTTCAAACCTCAGCCGGGGCAGCCGGGCTCTGCTGTGAAGATTTTTATTTATTATTGTCTTTTTAGGACGAAGGCCATTATTTATGAAAGTTTTTAATTAATTAATTGGATTAAAAAGACAATAATAAATAAAAATCTTCACAGCAGAGCCCGGCTGCCCCGGCTGAGGTTTGAACCTGGGTTCTCTCCAACAAACAGACAATGTTGTCGAGATCTCAGCGTTCTAAGCCACTGCCAATGTATCATATCAACAAACTAGTCGACATGATGCCAATGTATCATATCAACAAATCTAGTCGACATGATATCCAAAACTTCAAAAACTGAAGGCATTACAATTCATGAAGGAAACCCCCCTTCGATTGTATATGTGTATGTATTGAGAAAATGATTCCTAGACAAGACACTAGGGTGACTTGATAAAGAAAAAGACTTCCATAAATACTTCATAATTACAAAATTGTAAAAATGTTTGTATAAATAGAAGTTATCAAAATCATCCTTTGTCTTCTAGCCATTAGCATTCAAATACGCCTGATGAGCCTGGCTTAAACCACCAGGCGAAACGATCGTAGCGTAATGGTTGAGTGTGTGGTATTTCGCTAGAATTCATTTTTCAATACAAAACTCCTTAGGCCATATTAGCTCGATTAATCCAATTAATTAATTAAAAACTTTCATAAATAATGGCCTTCGTCCTAAAAAGACAATAATAAATAAAAATCTTCACAGCAGAGCCCGGCTGCCCCGGCTGAGGTTTGAACCTGGGTTCTCTCCAACAAACAGACAATGTTGTCGAGATCTCAGCGTTCTAAGCCACTGCCAATGTATCATATCAACAAACTAGTCGACATGATGCCAATGTATCATATCAACAAATCTAGTCGACATGATATCCAAAACTTCAAAAACTGAAGGCATTACAATTCATGAAGGAAACCCCCCTTCGATTGTATATGTGTATGTATTGAGAAAATGATTCCTAGACAAGACACTAGGGTGACTTGATAAAGAAAAAGACTTCCATAAATACTTCATAATTACAAAATTGTAAAAATGTTTGTATAAATAGAAGTTATCAAAATCATCCTTTGTCTTCTAGCCATTAGCATTCAAATACGCCTGATGAGCCTGGCTTAAACCACCAGGCGAAACGATCGTAGCGTAATGGTTGAGTGTGTGGTATTTCGCTAGAATTCATTTTTCAATACAAAACTCCTTAGGCCATATTAGCTCGATTAATCCAATTAATTAATTAAAAACTTTCATAAATAATGGCCTTCGTCCTAAAAAGACAATAATAAATAAAAATCTTCACAGCAGAGCCCGGCTGCCCCGGCTGAGGTTTGAACCTGGGTTCTCTCCAACAAACAGACAATGTTGTCGAGATCTCAGCGTTCTAAGCCACTGCCAATGTATCATATCAACAAACTAGTCGACATGATGCCAATGTATCATATCAACAAATCTAGTCGACATGATATCCAAAACTTCAAAAACTGAAGGCATTACAATTCATGAAGGAAACCCCCCTTCGATTGTATATGTGTATGTATTGAGAAAATGATTCCTAGACAAGACACTAGGGTGACTTGATAAAGAAAAAGACTTCCATAAATACTTCATAATTACAAAATTGTAAAAATGTTTGTATAAATAGAAGTTATCAAAATCATCCTTTGTCTTCTAGCCATTAGCATTCAAATACGCCTGATGAGCCTGGCTTAAACCACCAGGCGAAACGATCGTAGCGTAATGGTTGAGTGTGTGGTATTTCGCTAGAATTCATTTTTCAATACAAAACTCCTTAGGCCATATTAGCTCGATTAATCCAATTAATTAATTAAAAACTTTCATAAATAATGGCCTTCGTCCTAAAAAGACAATAATAAATAAAAATCTTCACAGCAGAGCCCGGCTGCCCCGGCTGAGGTTTGAACCTGGGTTCTCTCCAACAAACAGACAATGTTGTCGAGATCTCAGCGTTCTAAGCCACTGCCAATGTATCATATCAACAAACTAGTCGACATGATGCCAATGTATCATATCAACAAATCTAGTCGACATGATATCCAAAACTTCAAAAACTGAAGGCATTACAATTCATGAAGGAAACCCCCCTTCGATTGTATATGTGTATGTATTGAGAAAATGATTCCTAGACAAGACACTAGGGTGACTTGATAAAGAAAAAGACTTCCATAAATACTTCATAATTACAAAATTGTAAAAATGTTTGTATAAATAGAAGTTATCAAAATCATCCTTTGTCTTCTAGCCATTAGCATTCAAATACGCCTGATGAGCCTGGCTTAAACCACCAGGCGAAACGATCGTAGCGTAATGGTTGAGTGTGTGGTATTTCGCTAGAATTCATTTTTCAATACAAAACTCCTTAGGCCATATTAGCTCGATTAATCCAATTAATTAATTAATAATTTATTTTATTTTTAAAAAATATTTTTTCAATAATAATTAAATCCATGAAGAACTTTTTAATCGAAGATCGTGGATTTTTTAAAAAATAGTTGTGCAATGTCGTGATTTTTTTTAAAAATAGTTGTGCAATGTCATGATTTTGTTTAAAAAATAGTTTTGCAATGTCGTGGATTTTTAAAAAAATTATTTTGCAATGTCGTGGATTTTTAAAAAAATAGTTTTGCAATGTCGTGAATTTGTAAAAAAAATTTTGAAATATCGCGGATTGTTTAAAAAAAGTTTTGCCATGTCGTGGATTTTTTAAAAAATAGGAGTTTTTAAAAAATAGTTTTGCAATGTCGTGGACTTTTTAAAAAATTGTTTTGCAATGCCGTTGATTTTTTAAAAAATAGTTCTGCAATGTCGTAGACTTTTTAAAAAAATTTTTTGCAATGCCGTTGATTTTTTAAAAAAATAGTTTTGCAATAATAATTAAAAATATGTTTTTTTTCAATATAATTTAAAAAGAAAATATTTTTTCAATTATATTTAAAAAAAATATTTTTTTCAATAATAATTAAAAATATCTTTTTTTAATAATAATTAAAAAAATATGTTTTTTTCAGTAATTATTATAAATATATTTTCAATTATAATTAAAAAAATATTGTTTGAAAAATCTACAATAATTGAAAAATATAATTTTTTTTTAATTTAAATTATTAACAAATAGTGTGTGAAAAATCCACGATTATTAGAAAATATATACATATAAATATAAAAACAAGTAAGAACAGACTATAGTCGGACGGGGCCGACCATGTGATACCCTATACCACTATCCCTGTGCACTAGCTTTCCGGGCTAGCTGTTATAAGATGTGCATTAGAAATTTTACCAATTTTCACACAAAAGTTTTGATCAATTTAACCCGCTAAATATTATCCGATCATACCGTTGACTTGCACGCTACTTCTTCATCTCAAACCAAAACTACGTTTAAAATTTCGCGCCGATCGGACTATTATTGCGACCTACAGAGCGGCTACAAAATCGAGCAAAAATTTTGTTTTTGGTCCATTTCATCCCTTTAACATTTCACGATCATCGCCAAAAACTAATCAGTTCTATTCTGGTCCAAACCCGACCTCCATACTAAATTTCGTGACAATCGGTCCATAATTGCGGCCTCTAGCTTGATTACAATTTTTAATGGACGGACAGACGGACGGACGGACGGACGGACACACATCGCTAAATCGCTTTATCTCGTCGAGATATGAAGTTTGGTATACCACATGAGGGGTCTACGACGAATATTTCGCGGCGTTACATGAATTTTTGGGAAAACAAACTTATTATACCCTTTTCCACATTGTGGTATAGGGTATAAATAGTTTTTATACCCTTAGCCTTTAGGCTAAGGAGGGTATATACACTTTGATACGATGAAAATGTGCCTCATCGAAATAATGGTTTTAGACCCCAAGTGTGTTTGGACGAAATGTGTTTCAGACAATTTGGAGTCGATCTTGCCAGGTCCGTCCGTCTGTCTGTCTGTCCTGCTGGCTGGAGCGCACGATAACTCTCGAACGGATGAACCGATTCTTTTCAAATTTTGGCTTTCGTAATATTTTGTCCAAACTTAGTTTAAGTTCGAAGGTGAGCTACATCGGTCCACTCCTTCCGGTACCTCCCCCACAAAAGTTCGAAAATGTTCGGAAAGTTTGTGCGCACGCTAACTCTTGAAGGGATTAACCGATTTGGTTCATACATTGTATAGCGTAAACTTTCTACCAGAGTAATATGGGGTTTCAATATGGTCTTAATAGGTCCACTCCTTCGGGTACCTCCCACACAAAATTTGAGAAAAGTTCAGTTTAGGGCCATCTCTCGAATCGCTTCGATTTTTGTTTTAGCAACTTGTATTCACTGCCCTCCATACGACGGTACAAGTTTCATCAGGGGCAAGTCCATACTTCCTGAGAAAATAGCAGGAAAGTTGCAAACAACCCCTATGACACCGTGTGAGGTGGTTGGAGCGCAAGATAACTCTCGAACGGATCTGTCGATTCGGTCCAAAATATGACCTTAGTAATATTTTGTCCAAACATAGATTAAGTTTGAAGATAAGCCATATCGGTCCCCTCCTTCAGGTACCTCCCCACAAAAGTTCAAAAATGTTCGGAAAAATTGTTCGTACGGTAACTCTTGAAGGGAGTGGCCGCATTTGTCTATCCTAATATATCCTCAAATAGCTACCAGATATAGATCTGGTTCAAATATGGACTATATTTGTCCACTCCATCCGGTACCTCCCACACAAAATTTCAGATAAGTTCACTTTAAGACCTGCTATCGAATCACTTTGATTTTTGTTGAAGCAACTTGCACTCGCTGACTCAATTACGATGGTAAAAGTTTTTTTAGGGGCAAGTCCATACTTCTTGAACAAACAGCCCGAAGAGTGTAAGAACCTCCTTTGGGCACCATATGTTGTGGCTACAGATCCACTTCCATAACGGACCATTCCTTGTAGTATCTCCTCCGCAAAACTTTTTACCTTTTTTTACTATTTGAAAAAAATAAATATTTTTTTAATTTCACTATTATTGAAAAAGTGTTGTTTTAATTCCACGACTATTTAAAAATATTGTTTGAAAAATCCATGATTATTGAAAAGTATTGAAATATAGAAAAAAATATTTTTAACAATATTCCCAATTTTGAAAATTTTGCCTTTTTAGGCGAAGATTATTTTTAGTATTAATTTTTTTAATCCAGCGTTATGATCTATAAAGCAAGTGAAAAAGGAAAGCCGACGATTCGAACCTACGCACCCACCACTATGTGACATGCATGTTTTGCCTTCGGTAAAGGCTCTTCAGACATATCACATGTGGAGCGGCTTCGCTGTCCTCGAACTTTTCTTCTTTCTTTGTTTTTTTACAACAACAATGAGGATTTGAAAGTTATGAGTTTGGCTCTGAAGGCTAACACGCCCGATTATTAAAAAAAATGTTGTTGAAAAAAAAAATTCATTTATTGGCAAATATTGTTTTAAAAATCCAGGATTACTGAAAAATATTTTTTTTAATTCCAAAATTATTGGCAAAATTTTGTTTGAAAAAAATCCAAGATTATTGAAAAATATTTTTTTTTATTTTTACGATTATTGAATAAAATTATTCAAAAAGTCTATGATTATTAAAAAAAATATTTTTAAAAAATCCACGATTATTGAAAAATATTGTTAAAAAATTTACAATTATTGTTTAAAAAATCCACAATTGTTTAAAACTATTATTGTTTGTTTGTATTCAAAAAAATATCTTTTAAAAATTCACGATTTCTGAAAAATATCTTTTTAATAAACCACGAATGTTGAAAATTCGTTAAAACTCCACTATTATTGAAAATGTATTATTTAAAAAATTTACAATTATGGACAAAATATTCTATAAAAAACCATGGTTATTGAAAACAATATTCCTAAAAATATCCAGAATAATTAAAAAATATACTTTAAAAAATACACAATTATTGGAAAAATATTATTTCAAATTTTACAATTGTTAAAAAAAATCTTTAAAAAATCTACGATTGTTGAAACACATTCTTTAAAAACTCCACAATCATTAAGAATGCATACCTAAAAAAATCTTGATTTAAATATTTGATTTACAAAATATTTTAAAAAATAAAGATTATTCTTATATTCGGATGTTCTTAAAGGGATCAAAAAATGTAATTACTTTAGGAAATTCTTTCTGTTTGGTGAACACCACCTTGAAATTATTGTTTGTCGAAATTATGATTCAAATTATGCCAATATTTAATATTTATTTTTTTATCTACTGGGGAAAGAACAAAGGGGATTAGTTATCTCAAAATGTTTCAAATATCTTAATCTACATATATGGCTCAGTAAAAGGTATTATTTTTTGTATAAAATTATATTTTGCCAGTCAGTGAGTGGTTAGTCCAAATTCATCTGTCGTCTGTTACAAATCGATTTTCGAAAATGTTTTCGTTTTTAGAATCATTCTTGATAACCTTTGTTTGCCTGCTAATTGGCTATTTGTATAATCTCTACACTTATTGGAAGAGACGAGGCGTTCTATACGAGACTCCATGGCCATTGTTTGGAAATTTCGCGGGAATTGGTAGTAAATATCATTTACGTGATATCAATAATCGTTTGTACAAGAAATTTAAGGGTCAATCCCCCTTTGTGGGCACCTATATGTTTGTACGAAGATCAGCTCTAATAACTGACTTGGACTTGATTAAAAATATTTTAATAAAGGATTTTGCAAATTTCCATGATCGTGGGTCTTTCAATAATGTTGAAGATGATCCGCTGACAGGTCACTTGTCGGCGCTGGAGGGAGAACAGTGGCGAGCAATGAGAACAAAATTGACACCGGTATTTAGCTCTGCTCGCATGAAATATATGTTCTCCACCATCGTTAAGGTGGGTGAAAATTTCACCACATGCTTGGGAGATATGCTTAAGGAGAGTCCCGATCAAATATTAGAAATGAAGGATCTATGTGCTCGTTTCACCACAGATGTCATAGGCAATTGTGCCTTTGGCATTGAATGTAATAGCCTGAAGAATCCTGATTCCGAATTCCGTCGCAAAGGTAGAGAAATCTTTACAAAACCACGCCATAGTTCCTTGGTGCAAATATTCACCATGACTAATAGTACCATGGCTAAGAAGTTACATATGAAACTATTTCCAGATGATATCACTGAATTTTTCATGAGTGTCATAAAACAAACTGTGGAATATCGTGTGAAAAATAATGTGAAATGTAATGACTTTATGAATTTGCTGATTGAAATGAAAGCCAAAGATGAAGAGATAGCCAAAACTACGAAGGGAATTGATTTATCTCATGGTCTGACCATGGAACAAATGGCTGCTCAGACATTTGTGTTCTTCTTTGCTGGTTTCGAAACATCTTCAACCACAATGGCCTTTGCTATATATGAATTGGCACGTAATCCTGATGTGCAGGAGAAACTGAGGAAGGAAATCATGGAATCTTTGAAGAAAACCAATGGAAAGTTAACTTACGAGGCTCTTAATGATATGCAATATTTAGAACAAGTTATGGCGGGTGAGTAGACCAACAAATCAGCGTTGCCTGATAGTAAACAATTGTTTTTATTCCAGAAACCCTGCGTATATATCCTATACTAGCACACCTTGTACGTATAACCAAAAATGATTATCAAGTTCCGAACACGAATTATGTTTTGGAAAAGGGTATTATGACCGTTATACCCGTTCATTCGATACATCATGATCCTGAATATTATGAAAATCCCAACGAATTCCGTCCTTCACGTTTTACACCCGAAGAATGTTTGAAACGTCACCCCTCTGTCTATTTGCCCTTTGGCGATGGCCCCCGCAATTGCATTGGCATGCGTTTTGGTAAAATGCAAACAAAAGTTGGATTGGTATCCTTATTACGTTATTATCGTTTTGAATGTTCTCCATTAACTGAAATTCCTTTGGAATTGGATAAGAAGAACTTCTTGGCTACACCCAAAAATGGTCTAAATTTGAAAGTTGTACCCTTGTAATTTTTTACTGAAAATATAAATATATAACTGTATTCCGACCAAACTTTAATTGTTGTATTACATGAGAAAATTATTGTAGTTTTAAGGTCTGTATAAAACAAACGAGAAACAAATGGTCAGAGATTTTTTCTATTGAAAAAAACCTCCGACCTGGGGTCTGAGATTTTTTTTATTGAAGAAAACTCCTACCTGGTGTCTGACAATTTTTTTCTATAGAAAAAAACATCCGACCGGTGGTCTGAGAATTTTTTCTATAGAAAAAAACATCCGACCGGTGGTCTGAGAATTTTTTCTATAGAAAAAAACATCCGACCGGTGGTCTGAGAATTTTTTCTATAGAAAAAAACCTCCGACCTGGGGTCTGAGAATTTTTTTCTATAGAAAAAAACCTCCGACCTGGGGTCTGAGAATTTTTTTCTATAGAAAAAAACTTCGACCTGGGGTCTGAGAATATTTTTCTATAGAAAAAAACCTCCGACCTGGGGTCTGAGAATTTTTTTCTATAGAAAAAAACCTCCGACCTGGGGTCTGAGAATTTTTTTCTATAGAAAAAAACCTCCGACCTGGGGTCTGAGAATTTTTTTCTATAGAAAAAAACCTCCGACCTGGGGTCTGAGAATTTTTTTCTATAGGAAAAAACCTCCGACCTGGGGTCTGAGAATTTTTTTCTATAGAAAAAAACCTCCGACCTGGTGTCTGAGAATTTTTTTCTATAGGAAAAAACCTCCGACCTGGGGCCTGAGAATTTTTTTCTATAGGAAAAAACCTCCGACCTGGGGTCTGAGAATTTTTTTCTATAGAAAAAAACCTTCGTCCTGGGGTCTGAGAATTTTTTTCTATAGAAAAAAACCTCCGTCCTGGGGTCTATATAAAAAACCTCCGACCTGGGGTCTGCGATTTTTTTCTATAGAAAAAAACCTCCGACCTTGGGTCTGAGAATTTTTTTCTATAGAAAAAATCCTCCGACCTGGGATCTGAGAATTTTTTTCTATAGAAAAAACCTCCGACCTGGGGTCTGAGAATTTTTTCTATAGACAAAAACCTCCGACCAGAAGTCTGAGTACTTTTTTTATAGAAAAAAATCTCCGAAATGGGTCTAAAAAAAATATTTTTTAAAAAAATCCAAAATTATTATAAAAATATTTTTTAAAAATATCCACGATTATTATAAAAATATTTTTTAAAAAATCCAAAATTATTATAAAAATATTTTTTAAAAAAATCCACGATTATTATAAAAATATTTTTTAAAAAATCCACGATTATTATTAAAATACTTTTTAAAAATCCACGATTATTATAAAAATATTTTTTAAAAAATCCACGATTATTACAAAAATATTTTTAAAAAAATCCACGATTTTTATAAAAATATTTTTTAAAAAATCCACGATTTTTATAAAAATATTTTTTAAAAATACACGATTATTATAAAAATATTTTTTAAAAAATCCACGATTATTATAAAAATATTTTTTAAAAAATCCACGATTATTATAAAAATATTTTTTAAAAAAACCACGGTTATTATAAAAATATTTTTTAAAAAATCCACGATTATTAAAAAAATATTTTTTAAAAAATCCACGATTATTATAAAAATATTGTTTTTTTTTTTTTAAAATCCACGACTATTATAAAAATAATTTTTAAAAAATCCACGATTATTATAAAAATATTTTTTAAAAAATCCACGATTATTGAAAAAATATTTTTTTAAAAAATCCCCGATTATTATAAAAATATTTTTTAAAAAATCCACGGTTATTATAAAAATATTTTTTAAAAAATCCACGATTATTATAAAAATATTTTTTAAAAAATCCACGAATATTATAAATATATTTTTTAAAAAAGCCACCATTATTATAAAAATATTTTTTAAAAAATCCACGATTATTAAAAATATATTTTATTTAAAATCCACGATTATTAAAAAAATATTTTTTTAAAATCCACGATTATTAAAAATATATTTTATTTAAAATCCACGATTATTAAAAAAATATTTTTTAAAAAATCCACGATTATTAAAAAAATATTTTTTTAAAATCCACGATTATTAAAAATATATTTTATTTAAAATCCACGATTATTAAAAAAATATTTTTTAAAAAATCCACGATTATTAAAAATATATTTTATTTAAAATCCACGATTATTAAAAAAATATTTTTTAAAAAATCCACGATTATTAAAAATATATTTTATTTAAAATCCACGATTATTAAAAAAATATTTTTTAAAAAATCCACGATTATTAAAAAAAATATTTTTTAAAAAATCCACGATTATTAAAAAAATATTTTTTAAAAAATCCACGATTATTGTTGAAATATTGTTTAACATATCCATGATTATTATAAAAATATTCTATTCAAAAATTCAACATTATTATAAAAATATTTTTTTTAATCCACGATTATTATAAAAATATTTTTTTAATACCCAAAATAATATTGTTTAAAAAGTCCCCGAACGAAATATTGTTTAAAAAATCCACGATTATTGAAAAATATTGTTAAAAAATCCAATATTATTAAAAAAATATTGTTAGCGTTTTTTATTGTTGGACTGCAGAATTTTACATCTTTGTGTTTATTTCAGCTTTAGTCCATATTTTGTTGTAATTCAATTGTTTGAATAACAACAAAATATTTTAAAGTGGATATGAAATTGATTAGTTGCGGGCGAAGGGTAGGGAATACTATAGTTTCAGTTGTCACCAAACAACTTCTTCAGTTCCCTTTTTCGCCGACTCTGTATCGATAAACAGGTCAATAAAGCCATCTAGCAAATTAAATAAAATGAGAAATTTGCTGTATGGCCCTAAAGCTGTTTACCCTACAATTTGAGTAGCAAATTTCTCATTTTATTTAATTTGCTAGATGGCTTTATTGACCTGTTTATCGATACAGAGTCGGCGAAAAAGGGAACTGATGAAGTTGTTTGGTGCCAACTGAAACTATAGTATTCCCTACCTTTCGCCCGCAACTAATCAATTTCATATCCACTTTAAAATATTTTGTTGTTATTCAAACAATTGAATTACAACAAAATGTGGACTAAAGCTGAAATAAACACGAAGATGAAAAAAAAATATTGTTGAAAAAAATCAGCGACTATTAAAATGATAGCAAATTAAATTATTGAAAATTTTATGATATTGGTCGTTTGAATTTAAAATTGAGTATTCTAGACGAGAGCATTTCTTGTTTGCAAATTCATGAGTCTACGAATTCAGTCTCTTCCCATGGAAAGTTTGTTTGTTGGAGAACTACGCATTTATTTGTTTACCTTCCAGTTAACGTTTAAGTAGCACGAGTGGGCCATAAAAATATAAACATTTTAAAATTACTCAAGTTCAAGGTAGTTAATAGTCATTGGTCGTGTGCTGGGAACATATAATTAAATAAACAAAACATAAAATATCGGTTAATTATTTTTATTTTTTTTTTTAATTTTTATTTATTATTACAAAATTGTTGCTTTTAAATTTAACCCACCCTCAGTGGTTAAAATAAAGTTTTTCTTATCCATTATAAGTTCAGTTTGGGCACACAATTCAAAGCTGTAATGCCTTAGCAGGGCAACTAATCCGATTTTAGTTTGCATTTTACCAAACCTCAAGCCAATACAGTTGCGGGGACCATCCCCAAATGGCAGATAGGCACAGGAGTGACGTTCTTCACATGTGTTCGCCTCAAAGTGGTTGGGATCAAATTCCTCGGGGTTATTATAATATTCCGGATCATGATGTATTGCATGGACTGGTATAACAATTTGAGTACCCTTTTCAATAATATGTGGAGAGTTTGGCACACGATAGTCGTGTTTTGTGCTGCGTATCAGGGTGGGGAGCACAGGATATAAACGTAAGGTTTCTAGGGGAAAAATAACAAATTTTAAAAGTTTGTTATTGTTAAGAACAACAAAGCAAGACTCACCTGCCACCACCTGATCCAAATATTGCATTTCATGTAAACCCTCATAGGTTATTTCATTATTGTGTTTCTTTAAATTCTCCACAATTTCCTGCCTCAGACGTTGCTGCACCTGGGGATGTCGTGCCAATTCATAGAGGCAAAATGTCATGGTTGTTGAGGAGGTCTCAAATCCAGCCAAAAAGAACACAAATGTCTGGGCAGCCATTTGCTCAAGGGTTAGACCCTGTGACAAATCAATACCCAAAGATCCCCGGGCCAGCTCCTCATTTTTCGCTTTTAACTCAATTAACAAATCCAGGAAATCGTTACGTTTTACATTATTCTGCTCACGATATTCCACAGTCTCTTTGATAACATTGAAAAAGAATTTGGTGATGTGATCTGGGAAAAATTTCATGCGCAGACGTTTGGCCAATTTGGGATTGCTAAACATAAATTGTTGTATCAACGGATGGTAGCGGCGATCTGTGAAAATGGCTCGTCCACGTTGCCTGAATTCAGCCTTGGGATCCTTCAGGCTGCAGCAATCAATGCCAAAGGCACAGGTTCCAATGACATCGGTGGTGTAGCGGGCACACAAATCTTTAATTTCCAAAATACCATCCACCCGGCCGCCCCCTTCTTTCAGCATTTCATCAACCACATCTCTCAAGTTCTCTGACACTTTTACCACCGTGGGAAACATGTATTTCATGCGAGCTGAGGTAAATACTGGGGTTAACTTATTTCTCATTGCCCGCCATTGTTCACCTTCCAGTGTCACCAAGTGACCCGTCAGAGGATCATCTTTGACATTGTTGAACACGCCACGATCATGAAAGTTTGAAAAATCCTTCACCAAAATATGTTTCACCAAATCCAAGTCAAGTATCACCGCAGATTTTCGTATGAACACGTAGAGGCCTCCAATTGGAGATTTGTTTTTAAATTTCAGATAGACACGTTGAACAACATCACAGAAATGTTTTTCAGTTCCCACACCTTTCATATTACCCAAAAGTGGCAATGGGGTTTCCTGGGGAATACCATGTCGTTGCCAATATGTGTAGAGATTGTAGAGATAGAACAAAAGGCACACTACTCCCACAATCAGGAGGGTTTCCACCACACCGAACATTTGTTTTATATATATTTTCTGATTTAGAAGCAAACACTTGTCTATTTAACACTCAAATGCAAACTAGTGGACAATGTTTTCAAAAACCTCTCACAACCCAGCTCCACCTGTTTAGATCGTCAGTCACATCACTTGACAAAGCTCCTCTAACTCTTGTCAAACACTGTGCTTTCGAGATTCTCAAAACAAAACAACGTTCTATCAGATAGAATCTATCTCGTGTCTCTCTCTCTCTCTCTCTCTCTCTCTGGATAATCAATGATTAAGTGTGTCATCCATCTTCATGGAGAGAGATGAATCGGTGGGGATGGGTTATTAACCACAAACATAATTTCGAAATTATTTTGCCGATTTCTAATTCAAGTCACACTTTGTTGTCAAAATTGTATAGTCAGAGTGATTATTTGATCTTCAACAAAACCCTACAGCATTTTGAGCGGTAGTTTTAGGTCTTCTGGTGGTTTGAAACCATTTACAACAAAGTTGTCTAGCCAGTATTTAAATATATTTAAAAAAATCACGAGTATTGAAAAATATTTTTTAAAAAATTCACGAGCATGGAAACAAATTATTTTTTAAATTCACGAGTATAGGAAAATATTTTTGTAAAAAATCCCCGTGCTTTGAAAAATATTTTTTTTAAGGGTGCAAGAGTATTGAAAAATGTTTTTAAAAAATACACGAATATTAACAAAATCACTACACCTTTTTCAGATGTAATTCGAAACATTTTAGTTGTATTTAAAAAAAAAAAAAACACGAGTATTAATTTTTTTTAAAAAAATCCATGATTATTTAAACAATATTTTTTAAAAAATCCGCAAAAAATCACTGGCATTAAAAAATAAATATTTTTTTAAATTCAATAGTATAGAAAAATATTTTTTAAAAAATTCACGAGTATTGAAAAATACTTAAAAAAATCACAAGTATATCTATAATTTTTTTTAAAAATTCACGTGTATAGAAAAAATATTTTTTAAAAAATTCACGAGTATAGCAAAATATTTTTTTAAAAAATTCACGTGTGCAGAAAAATATTTGTTAAAAAACACTCGAGTGTTGAAAAATATTTGGAACAAGACGGGTTTACACGCGCACGCCCGATTTTTTTGAAATTTTTACCACAGGTAGGTCTCGTTGCCCTGATCACAAAAATGTATATATCGTCTAGATGTAGTCCATACTTCCCGAGATATAGGCCATTAAAGTTCCAAATTTTCTTTTAAATTATAATTTTCTTTTGCAATAGCCGGCCTTCGGCCGGGTATTTAAGACTTTCTGCTATGGACAGGTACAAGTCTCGGGAACGGGCACAAAATTTTCTTTTAAATTAATTTTTTTTCTAAATAGACGGCCTTCGGCCGGGGATTTAAGACTTTCACCTATGGACAAGTGCAAATCTAGGGAATGGAAGCAAAACTTTTTTTATATTATTAATTTTTCTCTAATTAGCCGGCCTTCGGCTACATATTTTTGGAACTTTAAAGGCCTATATCTTGGGAAGTATGGACTACATCTAGACGATATATATATTTTTGTGGTCAGGGCAACGAGACCTACCTGTGGTAAAAATTTCAAAAAAATCGGGCGTGCGCGTGTAAACCCGTCTTAAGCCAAATATTGTTTAAAAAATTCCTGAATTTTGCAAAATATTTTTTGAAAATCCAAGTGTATTGAAAAATAAAAAACCAATGAGTATTGAAAAATATTTTTAAAAAAATCCACGAATATTGAAAAAGTTTTTTAAATAATGCACGATTATTGAAGCAAGTATTTTTAAAAAATAACGAATATAGACAAATATTTAAAAAAAATCTCGAGTATTGAAAAATGTTTTTTTAAAAAATCAATGATTATTGAAACAATATTTTTTAAAAAATCTACAAAAAATTCACGATCATTGAAAAAGATTTTTTAATTCACCAGTATAGAAAAATATATTTTAACAAATTCACGAGTATTGAAAAACATTTTTTTAAAAACATTCAGGAGTATAGAAAAATATTTTTTAAAATTTCACGAGTATAGCAAAATATGTTTTAAAAAGTTCACGAGTATTAAATAATATTTGTTAAAAAATTCATGAGTATTTAAAAATATTTTTAAAAATGTCACGAGTATACAAAAATATTTTTTAAAAAATCCACGAGTATTGAAAAATATTTTTTTAAAAATCCACGAGTATTGAAAAATATGTTTTTAAAAATCCACGAGTATTGAAAAATATTTTTTTAAAAATCCACCAGTATTGAAAAATATTTTTTTAAAAATCCACGAGTATTGAAAAATATTTGTTTAAAAATCCACGAGTATTGAAAAATATTATTTTAAAAATCCACGAGTATAGAAAAAGGTTTTTTAAAAAATTCACGAGTATAGTAAAATATTTTTTAAAAAATTCACGTGTATAGAAAAATATTTTTTTAAAAAATACACGAGTGATGAAAATTATTTTTTTTTATTTTTTATTTTTGCCTTATTAAGGCGAAGGCCATTTATAGTGATATTTAATTAATTCTCTTTCGAGTTGATCTGTTAGCCCTTTAGAGATACATTGAAAAATTAGGAGTCTACCGAAGTCCCACGCATCCAACCATTACACTACGTTTCACGGGTGGTAAAGCCTTCGCCTTAATAAGGCAAAAATAAAAAATAATTTCAGCATGAGCCAGGCTGGGATTCGAACCTGGGTCTCCGGCAACTGAGTGTCAAGGTTGCCGGCGTCTTAGCGTTCTAAGCCACCATCAACTTGTCAAAACTTTAGTAGACAATAATTGATGATCAAATCAAAAATAAAATCTTCTGATATAGAAGAGCAATTACTAATAATGTAGGAATAAAACTTACCATAGTATTTGTGAACATTGAAAAATGGGATTACCAAGCAGGACTATAGGAAAAGTTTCGAGTTTCAATTAACTGACATAATTTCACATATACATTTATCTAATGAAGTGCGATATATATACTAGTTTCCAAGCTTTGCCTTCGTCTGCCACAAAAACAACATCCTAATACACCTGAAGATCGGCTTTACCACCCGTGAAACGTAGTGTAATGGTTGGATGCGTGGGACTTCGGTAGACTCCTAATTTTTCAATGTATCTCTAAAGGCCTAACAGCTCAACTCGAAAGAGAATTAATTAAATATTTTTTTTTTTTAAATTCACGAATATGCAAAAATAATTTTGAAAAAATCCACGAGTATTTAAAATATTTTTAAAAAATATTTTATAAAAATTTGCGATTATTGAAACAATGTTGTTTGAAAAACCCACGCTTATAAAAATATTGTTTAAAACATCCACTCTTAAAGAAACAAATAGTTTTTAAAAAATCCACGGTTATTGGAAAATATTTTTTGAAAAATCCACGATTATTGAAAAAATATTGTTTAAAAAATCCACTGTTATTGAAAACAATTTTTTAAAAAAATCCAAGATTATGGAAAAATATTTTTTAAAAAATCCACGACTTTGGAAAAATATTTAAAAAAAAAACACGGTTTTTAAAAAAATTATTTTTAAAAAACTGTCCGATTATTGAAAAATATTTTTAAAAATTTTCCGATTATTGAAATAATATTCTTTAAAAAATTTTCCGATTATTGAAATAATATTCTTTAAAAAATCCGCGATTAATGAAAACAATATTGTTAAAAAAGTCAACGATTATTAAAAGAATATTGTTAAAAAATCCACGATTATTGAAAAAATATTGTTTGAAAAATCCACGATTATTGGAAAAAATATATATTGTGGGAAAAAATTGTTTAAAAAAATCCACGATTTTTCAAAAAATATTGTTTAAAAAAATTCACGATTTTTCAAAAATATTGTTTAAAAAATCCACGATTATTCAAAAAATGGAATCCACGATTATTCAAAAATATTGTTTAAAAAAATCCACAACTATTCAAAAATATTGTTTAAAAAAATTCACGATTATTCAAAAATATTGTTTAAAAAATCCACGATTATTGATAAAATATTGTTTAAAAAAATCCACGACTATTCAAAAATATTGTTTAAACAAATTCACGATTATTCAAAAATATCGTTTAAAAAATTCACGATTTAAAAAATTCACGATTATCACGATTATTGTTTAAAAAAAATCCACAACTATTCAAAAATATTGTTTAAAAAAATTCACGATTATTCAAAAATATTGTTTAAAAAATCCACGATTATTGATAAAATATTGTTTAAAAAAATCCACGACTATTCAAAAATATTGTTTAAACAAATTCACGATTATTCAAAAATATCGTTTATTGAAAAATATTTTTTGAAAAATCCACGATTATTGAAAAAATATTGTTTAAAAATCCACTGTTATTGAAAACAATTTTTTAAAAAAATCCAAGATTATGGAAAAATATTTTTTAAAAAATCCACGATTTTGGAAAAATATTTAAAAAAACACGGTTATTAAAAAAAATTATTTTTAAAAAACTGTCTGATTATTGAAAAATATTTTTAAAAAGGGAACTGATGAAGTTGTTTGGTGACAACTGAAACTATAGTATTCCCTACCCTTCGCCCGCAACTAATCAATTTCATATCCACTTTAAAATATTTTGTTGTTATTCAAACAATTGAATTACAACAAAATATGGACTAAAGCTGAAATAAACACAAAGATGTAATTCTCCGATTATTGAAAAATATTTTTAAAAATTTTCCGATTATTGAAATAATATTCTTTAATGTTATTAATGAAAACAATATTGTTAAAAAAGTCAACGATTATTAAAAAAAATATTGTTAAAAAATCCACGATTATTGAAAAAGTATTGTTTGAAAAATCCACGATTATTGGAAAAAATATTGTTTAATATATTGTGGGACAATTTTTTTTAAAAAAATCCACGATTTTTCATAAAATATTGTTTAAAAAAATCCACGATTTTTCAAAAATATTGTTTAAAAAAATCCACGATTTTTCAAAAATATTGTTTAAAAAATCCACGATTATTCAAAAATATTGTTTAAAAAAATCCACTATTTTTCAAAAATATTGTTTAAAAAATCCACGATTATTCAAAAAATGGAATCCACGATTATTCAAAAATATTGTTTAAAAAAATCCAAGACTATTAAAAAATATTGTTTAAAAAAATCCAAGACTATTAAAAAATATTGTTTAAAAAAATTCACGATTATTCAAAAATATTGTTTAAAAAAATCCACGACTATTCAAAAATATTGTTTAAACAAATTCACGATTATTCAAAAATATCGTTTAAAAAATTCACGATTTAAAAAATTCACGATTATCACGATTATTGTTTAAAAAAATCCACAACTATTCAAAAATATTGTTTAAAAAAATTCACGATTATTCAAAAATATTGTTTAAAAAATCCACGATTATTGATAAAATATTGTTTAAAAAAATCCACGACTATTCAAAAATATTGTTTAAACAAATTCACGATTATTCAAAAATATCGTTTATTGAAAAATATTTTTTGAAAAATCCACGATTATTGAAAAAATATTGTTTAAAAATCCACTGTTATTGAAAACAATTTTTTAAAAAAATCCAAGATTATGGAAAAATATTTTTTAAAAAATCCACGATTTTGGAAAAATATTTAAAAAAACACGGTTATTAAAAAAAATTATTTTTAAAAAACTGTCTGATTATTGAAAAATATTTTTAAAAAGGGAACTGATGAAGTTGTTTGGTGACAACTGAAACTATAGTATTCCCTACCCTTCGCCCGCAACTAATCAATTTCATATCCACTTTAAAATATTTTGTTGTTATTCAAACAATTGAATTACAACAAAATATGGACTAAAGCTGAAATAAACACAAAGATGTAATTCTCCGATTATTGAAAAATATTTTTAAAAATTTTCCGATTATTGAAATAATATTCTTTAATGTTATTAATGAAAACAATATTGTTAAAAAAGTCAACGATTATTAAAAAAAATATTGTTAAAAAATCCACGATTATTGAAAAAGTATTGTTTGAAAAATCCACGATTATTGGAAAAAATATTGTTTAATATATTGTGGGAAAATTTTTTTTAAAAAAATCCACGATTTTTCATAAAATATTGTTTAAAAAAATCCACGATTTTTCAAAAATATTGTTTAAAAAAATCCACGATTTTTCAAAAATATTGTTTAAAAAATCCACGATTATTCAAAAAATGGAATCCACGATTATTCAAAAATATTGTTTAAAAAAATCCAAGACTATTAAAAAATATTGTTTAAAAAAATCCAAGACTATTAAAAAATATTGTTTAAAAAAATTCACGATTATTCAAAAATATTGTTTAAAAAAATCCACGACTATTCAAAAATATTGTTTAAAAAATTCACGATTATTCAGAAATATTGTTTAAAAAATCCACGATTATTGATAAAATATTGTTTAAAAAAATCCACGATAATTGAAAAATATTGTTTAAAAAAATCCACGATTATTCAAAAATATTGTTTAAAAAAATCCACGATTATTCAAAAATATTGTTTAAAAAATCCACTTTATTGAAAAAATCCACGCTTATAAAAAATTTTGTTTAAAACATCGACGCTTTTAGAAAAAATTTTGTTTAAAAAAGCCACGCTTATAAAAAAATATTTTTTAAAAAATCCGCTATTAAAAAATATTTTTAAAAAATTCACGATTTGTACAAATATTTTTTTTAAATCCACGATTTTTGAAAAAGAATTTTTTAAAAATCCAAAAATTTTGAAAAATTATAATTTAAAAATATCCACCATAATTGAAAGGTTGTTTTTAAATCCAAAATTTTGAAAAGATATTTTTTAAAAATCCAAAAATTTTGAAAAAGTATATTTAAAAAAAAAATCCACGATTATTGAAAAAAACCTTTTGAAAGGTTTTTTTTAAATCCAAAATTTTGAAAAGACATTCTTTAAATCCAAAATTTTGAAAAGATATTTTGTAAAAATCCAACAATTTTGAAAAAATAATTTAAAAATCCACGATTATTGAAAAAAAGTTTTTAAAAAACACACGATTATTGAAAAAAAATATTTTTTTGAAAAAACCCGCAATTTAAAAAAAAAATTAAAATACAACGATTATTGAAAAAAGTAGTTTTAAAAAAATTCACAATTCTTATTGTTAAAAAAATCCACGATAGTAACCAAGATTAATAAAAATATATGTATATTCTTCTGTATGGAAATAACATACACACATACATCTAAAATCCATCTTGCTTATTTGCCTGCTATAGGAAACAAGCTGACTTCTGTATCGTCAGTTGCTTAGCAAATAACTGCAAATTTGTGAAGTAGTATGATTCTTAACGCCGTTGTACTTAACAACTGCGAACCTACGTGTTTCAAAACGTCAAAAATGCGCATTTTTAACGCAGGTAAAAAGCAAGCATCATTCATTTTTATTTCTTAATCATTTAGTTGCATTTTCGAGCAACAATGTGTGCAACTGAAATATTTTGACGAAGTTTAAACAACACAAACAACTGATGATACGGAATTTAACCAAACTTTTCATATTCATAGAAATCATTAAAAGTTTTTATTTCTACAGTCAATGTACCGCATGTGTTTACTGTTGTTAGATTCCAATAAGAAATGTGCCGACACTAGTGGTGGGGAGCTCCAAACTAGTTTGTGGCAAGAGCATTATTGCTGGCTATACTGCTCCCACATCCAAATGGTGGAGCAATTTTACATGACTTAATATTTGAGAAATGGGGGAGAGAGAGACAGAATATAGTTTGCTTTATTGCGGGGGTCACTCTTAGAATGTTTTGTTTATTGAGAATTGATTGATGTTATTGTCTCTATTTGTTTTCGTATAGTGGAGAAGTGCGGAGAGAGAGTCAATGTTGCCCTCATTGGGCCCCAATGATTGGGCCCCAATCATTGGGGATACTGTTGTTGTGTATTGTTGTGGTTACGGAAAGATGAGAACACTATTGTTTAATTGTTTTTGTTTAATGGAGCCGAACACACGAGAGAGAGCAAATTTAACGCAAATGGGAATTTTGAGAATTTTTTATTTTATTTGTCTTATTAGGGGAGAGCAAAATAATTTGTGAGGGAGCAATTGAGAGAATTTATTTTGATCAACTAAAAATCGATGTGTTGTTGTTATTATAATTTTCGTCAAGTAAACAAACCGTAGGGGGTTTATTGGAGAAGAGATGGGGAGAGTAATGAAAAAAATATATCCACAAAAGTCGTAAAATTCGTATAATATTGGATATTCTCTTTCTTTGTTGGTTGAATCATTTTGTTTCAAAGAATGGGGTTTCTATTCATTCAGTTTTGATTTCTGGAAACAGTTGTAACGTTGTGTCTGCGAAGTGAACTCGGTGCTAATTACAAAAAAATCCAAAAATATGATATTTTTATCCCTATTGGTGCTATCTGTGATAGCCTTGTGCGTTTGGCTAAAGGAGCATTATTCGTATTGGGAGAAACGCAATGTACCACATGAGAAGCCATTGCCGTTTATCGGCAATATGCGGGGTTTGGGTCGCAAATATCACTGGAAGGATATCAATGATAGGATTTATAAGAAATTTAAAAACATCACACCCATTGCGGGATTTTACACCTTTACAACGAGGGCTGCCTTTGTCATGGATCTGGACATCATCAAGGATATTATGATAAAACAGTTTACAAGTTTCAGTGATCGTGGTTTGTTTCACAATGAACGTGACGATCCTTTGACGGCAAATTTGTTATTTTTGGATGGTGAGAGGTGGCGGGTTTTGAGACATAAGGTGTCGCCGGTGTTTACCACGGGTAAAATGAAGTTTATGTTTCCCACAGTGGTGCAAGTGGGTGAGCGTTTGGAACCGGCTTGCAAGAAATTCATAAATGGCGATGAGGGAAGTGGCATAATTGAGGCCAAAGACTTGTGTGCCCGCTATACCACAGATGTCATTGGAACCTGTGCCTTTGGCATTGAGTGCAATAGTTTGATAGATCCCCAGGCGGAATTTAGAAAAATGGGTAGATCCATATTTGAAAAGCCACGTCACAGTGGGGTGGTACAAGGTTTAATGTTTACCAATCCCAAATTGGCCCAAAAGTTACGCATGAAAACCTTCAGCGATGATGTTGCCGAATTCTTTATGAATGCCGTTCGGGAAACGGTGGAATATCGCCAGAAAAATAACATACATCGTAATGATTTTATGGATATGTTAATTGAAATGAAGGAGCAACGTGATAAGCTTTTGGCCCAGGGGAAACAGGTGGATGATGAAGATATGAGTGGTGGCCTGACATTGGAACAATTGGCTGCCCAGGCAATGGTGTTCTTTTTGGCAGGTTTTGATACCTCCTCCACCACAATTTCATTTTGTCTCTATGAATTGGCCCTAAATCAAGAGGTACAGACCAAGGTGCGTCAGGAAATTTGTAAGGTGTTGCAAGAGAATAATAATGAACTGAGCTATGAGTGCTTGAAGGAGATGAAATATTTGGATATGGTTATATCAGGTAGGTCACTTAAAATCTTTTAATAGATTACAAAAAATATTTATAATTTTGTTTATTTTTGTTTTAGAAACTTTACGCAAATACTCTGTCACTCCCCATTTGGTGCGCACCTGCATCAAGGACTATCAACTGCCAAACACGGATATTGTTTTGGAAAAGGGTCTACGTGTCATTATACCCCTGGATTCTATACACAGAGATGCTGAATATTTCCCTGAACCGGAAAAATTCAATCCTGATCGTTTCCTACCCGAAGAGGCTGCCAAACGTCATCCCTTCTCATTTATACCATTTGGTGATGGACCGCGCAATTGTATTGGTATGCGTTTTGGTAAAATGCAAGCCCAAATTGGACTGGTTTGTTTGCTCAGCAAATTCCGTTTCGATCGTTGCCCTCAAACCCAGATTCCAATGCGTTACAGTACACAAAGTTTTCTATTGGGTTCTGAGGGAGGGGTTTATTTGAAGGTGGAGAAACTGTGATATAATGGAAAAATTATAGAGAAAAGTTAGGAGTTTTGAGGTTAGAAACGAACAAATAATATTTATAAATAAAATATAGTTTGTAACTAAAAAATAATGAAAAAAACCATTATTAAAATCAATTGGAAATTCTTTAAATGATGTAACTAATCGCATGAATTTTATGGCCAAAATCTAAATTATTATAAAAAAAGTATTGTAGAAAATGTTTGCCATGCTTTAACTTCAATTTGCGGTACTTTATCGAATTCTTCAATTGGAGTCCATGCCTTCTGAAATCATAACGAAGTAAAATCCGGTTCTCTTGTTCCAAATACCGCTTTAGAGTGTCTCAAGCAGATATGTTCACATATACATTTTTCTGCGATTGAAGCATTTGTTTCAACACAGTAGACTTCGATTCCAATAACAAACAAAACCCTCCAAAGTAGTCCCCACACAAAAGGGCTTAACTTTGAAGTACATTTCCACCATTATCTTTTATTTTTTTGTGTGGTTTTTATTTAATTTGTAGGGAGCGGTATTTGTTTAAGATTGATTGCTTTTCCTGACTATTTTTTTCTGATTATCGATTTGTAATTATAGATACATACAAAATTACTCACATACATATAAAACAGTTTTTTTCAATGGCCTTGGATTTTCTGACTAAAAATTGTAATAACTTTTCGTTACTTTTGAATTTTGTTAATTTTTTAAAATGCTATCAAAGTCCAATTTTATAGCCTCAAATTTTCATAGTTGATGGTAATTTCCATGTTTCGTTGATGGTCAATTTGTAAATAATATTTTGGTACAAACATGAAAACCATATTGGCAACCCTATAGAAAATATTATCAATATTCGGAATTAATAAGATAGATATGAACTGGGATTTGTTTACAAATTGAAGTCGTATGAATCACTTTTATACGGGGCATTTATTATCAGTCTCATTATAAATATTTGACTCTGCCCTCCGTGACGACTTCTCTCTAGGTAAGAGAAATTATCAATTAAAGCTTGTCTCTCCTTATTTTCATTGAATTGTTCTCAATCTCCTCATGAGGCACTGAGGCCACAATTTTTTTTAAAAAAATGTAAAATTTCGTAGCTAGATAAATTCCTATGAGGAAAAAAGCTGTCTACTATAGAGAAGGTGGCCCACAGGGTCGTTTACTGTAGAGTAGATGGCCACTGGGGCGTCTACTGTAGAGTGGATGGCCCACTGGGGCGTCTACTGTAGAGTAGATGGCCCACAGAGGCGTCTACTGTAGACTAGATGGCCCACAGGGGCGTCTACTGTAGAGTAGATGGCCACAGGGGCGTCTACTGTAGAGTAGATGGCCCACAGGGGCGTCTACTGTAGAGTTGATGGCCCACAGGGGCGTCTACTGTAGAGTTGATGAGCCACAGGGGCGTCTACTGTAGAGTAGATGGCCCAAAGGGGCGTCTACTGTAGATTAGATGGCCCTTAGGGTCGTCTACTGTAGAGTAGATGGCCCTTAGGGTCGTCTACTGTAGAGTGGATGACCCTTAGGGTCGTCTTCTGTGGAGTAGATGGCCCTTAGGGTCGTCTACTGTAGAGTAGATGGCCCACAGGGGCGTATACTGTAGAGTAGATGTCCCACAGGGGCGTATACTGTAGAGTAGATGGCCCACAGGGGCGTCTACTGTAGAGTAGATGGACTACAGGGGCGTCTACTGTAGAGTAGATGGCCCACAGGAGCGTCTACTGTAGAGTAGATGGCCCAATGGGGCGTCTACTGTAGAATAGATGGCCCACAGGGGCGTCTACTGTAGAATAGATGGCCCACAGGGGCGTCTACTGTAGAGTAGATGGCCCACAGGGGCGTCTACAGTATAGTAGATGGCCCACAGGGGCGTCTACAGTATAGTAGATGGCCCACAGGGGCGTCTACAGTATAGTAGATGGCCCACAGGGGCGTCTACAGTATAGTAGATGGCCCACAGGGGCGTCTACTGTAGAGTAGATGGTCCACAGGGGCGTCTACTGTAGAGTAGATGACCGACAGGGGAGTCTACTGTAGAGTAGATGGCCCACAGGGGCTTCTACTGTAGAGTAGATGGCCCACAGGGGCGTCTACTGTAGAGTAGATGGCCCACAGGGGCGTCTACTGTAGAGTAGATGGCCAACAGGGGCGTCTACTGTAGAGTAGATGGCCCACAGGGGCTTCTACTGTAGAGTAGATGGCCCACAGGGGCTTCTACTGTAGAGTAGATGGGGCGTCTACTGTAGAGTAGATGGCCCACAGGGGCGTCTACTGTAGAGTAGATGGCCCACAGGGGCTTCTACTGTAGAGTAGATGGTCCACAGGGGCGTCTACTGTAGAGTAGATGACCGACAGGGGAGTAGATGGCCCTTAGGGTCGTCTACTGTAGAGTAGATGGCCCTTAGGGTCGTCTACTGTAGAGTAGATGGCCCTTAGGGTCGTCTACTGTAGAGTAGATGGCCCTTAGGGTCGTCTACTGTAGAGTAGATGGCCCTTAGGGTCGTCTACTGTAGAGTAGATGGCCCTTAGGGTCGGCTACTGTAGAGTAGATGGCCCTTAGGGTCGTCTACTGTAGAGTAGATGGCCCTTACGGTCGTCTACTGTAGAGTAGATGGCCCTTAGGGTCGTCTACTGTAGAGTAGATGGCCCTTAGGGCCGTCTACTGTGGAGTAGATGGCCCTTAGGGTCGGCTACTGTAGAGTAGATGGCCCTTAGGGTCGTCTACTGTAGAGTAGATGGCCCTTACGGTCGTCTACTGTAGAGTAAATGGCCCTTAGGGTACTCAACTGTAGAGTTGATGGCCCTTACGATCGTCTACTGTAGAGTAGATGGCCCTTACGGTCGTCTACTGTAGAGTAGATGGCCCTTAGTGTCGTCTATTGTAGAGTAGATGGCCCTTAGGGTCGTCTACTGTAGAGTAGATGGCCCTTACGGTCGTCTACTGTAGAGTAGATGGCCCTTAGGGTCGTCAACTGTAGAGTGCATGGCCTTTAGGGTCGTCTACTATTGAGTAGATGGCCCTTAGGGTCGTCTACTGTAGAGTAGGTGGCCCTTAGGGTCGTCTACTGTAGAATAGATGGCTCTTAGGGTCGTCTACTGTAGCGTCGATGGCCCTTAGGGTCGTCTACTGTAGAGTAGATGGCCCTTAGGGTCGTCTACTGTAGAGTCGATGGCCATTAGGGTCGTCAACTGTAGAGTAGATGGCCCTTAGGGTCGTCTACTGTAGAGTAGATGGCCATTAGTGTCGTCAACTGTAGAGTATATGGCCTTTAGGGTCGTCTACTGCAGAGTAGATGGCCCTTAGGGTTGTCTACTGCAGAGCAGATGGCCTTTAGGGTCGTCTACTATTGAGTAGATGGCCCTTAGGGTCGTCTACTCTTGAGTAGATGGCCCTTAGGGTCGTCTACTCTTGAGTAGATGGCCCTTAGGGTCGTCTACTGTAGAGTATATAGCCCTTAGGGTCGTCTACTGTAGAGTAGATGGCCCTTAGGGTCGTCTAATTTAGAGTATATTGCCCTTAGGGTCGTCTACTGTAGAGTAGATGGCCTTTAGGGTCGTCTACTGTAGAGTAGGTGGCCCTTAGGGTCGTCAACTGTAGAGTAGATGGCCCTTAGGGTCGTCTACTGTAGAGTAGATGGCCCTTAGGGTCGTCCACTGTAGAGTAGATGGCCCTTAGGTTCGTCTACTGTAGAGTAGATGGCCCTAAGGGTTGTCTACTGTAGAATAGATGGCCCTTAGGATCGTCTACTGTAGAGTAGATGGCCTTTAGGGTCGTCTAAAGGCCCTTAGGATCGTCTACTGTAGAGTCGATGGCCCTTAGGGTCGTCTACTGTAGAGTAGATGGCCCTTAGGGTCGTCTACTGTAGAGTAGATGGCCCTTAGGGTCGTCTACTGTAGAGTAGGTGGCCCTTAGGGTCGTCAACTGTAGAGTAGATGACTCTTAGGGAGGTCTACTGTAGAGAAGATGGCCCTTAGGGTCGTCAACTATGGAGTAGATGGCCCTTAGGGTCGTCAACTGTAGTGTAGATGGCCCTTAGGGTCGTCTACTGTAGAGTAGATGGCCCTTAGGGTCGTCCACTGTAGAGTAGATGGCCCTTAGGGTCGTCTACTGTAGAGTAGATGGCCCTAAGGGTCGTCTACTGTAGAATAGATGGCCCTAAGGGTCGTCTACTGTAGAATAGATGGCCCTTAGGGTCGTCTACTGTAGAGTAGATGGCCTTTAGGGTCGTCTAAAGGCCCTTAGGGTCGTCTACTGTAGAGTCGATGGCCCTTAGGGTCATCTACTGTAGAGTAGATGGCCTTTAGTGTCGTCTACTGTAGAGTAGATGGCCTTTAGGGTCGTCTACTGTAGAGTAGATGGCCTTTAGTGTCGTCAACTGTAGAGTAGATGGCCTTTAGGGTCGTCTACTGTAGAGTAGATGGCCTTTAGTGTCGTCAACTGTAGAGTAGATGGCCTTTAGTGTCGTCAACTGTAGAGTAGATGGCCCTTAGGGTTGTCTACTGTAGAGTAGATGGCCCTTAGGGTCGTCTACTGTAGATTAGATGGCCCTTAGGGTCGTCTACTGTAGATTAGATGGCCCTTAGGGTCGTCTACTGTAGAGTGGATGGCCCTTAGGGTCGTCTACTGTAGAGTAGATGGCCCTTAGGGTCGTCTATTGTAGAGTATATGGCCCTTAGGGTCGTCTACTGTAGAGTAGATGGCCCTTAGGGTCGTCTACTGTAGAATAGATGGCCCTTAGGGTCGTCTACTGTAGAGTAGATGGCCCTTAGGGTCGTCTACTGTAGAGTAGATGGCCCTTAGGGTCGTCTACTGTAGAGTAGATGGCCCTTAGGGTCGTCTACTGTAGAGTAGATGGCCCTTAGGGACGTCTACTGTAGAGTAGATGGCCCTTAGGGTCGTCTACTGTAGAGTAGATGGCCCTTAGGGTCGTCTACTGTAGAGTAGATGGCCCTTAGGGTCGTCTACTGTAGAGTAGATGGCCCTTAGGGTTGTCTACTGTAGAGTAGATGGCCCTTAGGGTCGTCTACTGTAGAGTAGATGGCCCTTAGGGTCGTCTACTGTAGAGTAGATGGCCCTTAGGGTCGTCTACTGTAGAGTAGATGGCCCTTAGGGTCGTCTACTGTAGAGTAGATGGCCCTTAGGGTCGTCTACTGTAGAGTAGATGGCCCTTAGGGTCGTCTACTGTAGAGCAGATGGCCCACAGGGGCGTAGATGAAATTTATAACCAATTGATGACAAATTTCCTATAGAATCTTATATATTTATAAAATTTTTCACAATTTCAAGGAAAATAATTATTGGATTATTTTTTTAGATACTCTGGAGTGTTGCGTTCCAGGTGTGTCTACATTTGATTTGTTTGACATAACAAATCGTGTTGTTTGATAAAAAGACCCATTAATTGGAAGTCAACATAAAACTAGACCATGCCAACCAAATTCTTTTATCAATAAGTAAATAAAGATTATAACCTAGTGAGACTTTTGTTCTTTTTTCAAGTTATTTGTCCAGTCATGGCGTGCGTTACTCATACTCCGATATTTGGTATTATCAATAGCGAGATTCAAACCCACAACAATTTCTTGTTTTTGCCGATCTGTTGTCAGCTGTTAAGTTAAAAATAGTAACAAAAAGCTTTAAGAAGCTTTTCGATTCTACCAGAGTTGTTGTTCTTAGAGAATTACTTAACACGTTAGGAAAGATCACGGTGTTAACTCTCAGTTGTCGTTTGGAGGTGTTGCTGATTGGTTGTGGAAAGTATGGGGGAACTGGAGGTAGCTGCTGTGTTGTATGCCGTAATTGGCTTGTGTACTTTAATTTATGGCTGGATGAAATCCCGCATGCTGTTTTGGCGTCGTCGCGGCATACCCTATGAAGAACCTGAATTTCTGGTGGGTAATCTCAAAGATGTGGGCGAGAAGAAGCATTTCTATGAACCATTACGTCAGGTGTATGAAAAATTCAAGGGTTCTGGCCCATTTTGTGGCTTCTATATGCTAGTACAACCGGTGGCCTTGGTGTTGGATTTGGATTTGGCTAAAAATATTTTAATTAAAGATTTTCAGAATTTTGAAAATCGTGGTGTTTTCCACAATCCAGTCGATGATCCTTTGAGTGGCAATCTTTTCAATTTGGAAGATTCGGTGTGGAAGAATTTACGTACCAAACTATCGCCCACCTTCACCTCGGGTAAAATGAAACAAATGTTTCCGTTGGTGGTAAAGGTGTCGAATGATTGTCGTGAGGTATTGCAGGATATGCTAAAGCAGTCTAAGGAAGTGGATGTCAAGGAATTGCTGGCCCGTTACACCACCGATGTTATTGGTTCCTGCGCCTTTGGTTTGGAGTGCAATAGCCTCAAGGATCCCGAGGCTGAATTTCGAGTTATGAACAAGCAAATGTTCACCAAATTCCGCCACCCCAAATTAGTCCATGCCTTTATGCATTCCTTCCCCAAGCTAGCCAAACGTTTGCGTATGCAGGAAATGCTGGATGAAACCAATAAATTCTATTTCCGTATTGTCCGGGAAACTGTGGAATATCGTGAAAAGAACAATGTGAAGCGCAATGATTTCATGAACATGATGATTGAAATGAAGAATTCGAAAAATGATAGCGAACGTTTGAATATGAAAGAAATAACGGCAAATGCTTTCCTCTTCTTTGTTGCTGGTTTTGAAACATCTTCCACCACGCTGGCTTTTGCTCTCTATGAATTGGCCAGAAATCAAAAGGTTCAAGAGAAGTTGAGGAAGGAAATCCGCGAAACCTTGGAAAAATATGATGGGGAAATTACCTATGAATGTACACAGGAAATGAGATACTTGGAACAGGTTATAATGGGTAAGAACAAAAAGAAGAACAAGAAAATAATTGGAACCACAAAAAATACAAATTCTCTCTCCTTTCAGAAACTCTGCGTAAATACTCCGTCTTGCCCCAATTGCAGCGCAAGGCTGCTGTCGATTATCCCACCGATGTCCCCGGCTATGTCATACCCAAGGGTACCATGGTATATATACCAGTTGATGCCATACAAAATGATCCTGAAATATATCCTGAACCTGAAAAATTCATACCCGAACGTTATGACCCTGAGGAAGTACAAAAACGCCATTCCATGGCCTGGATCCCGTTTGGTGATGGGCCACGCAACTGCATTGGCATGCGTTTTGGCAAAATGCAAGTTCGTGTTTTGTTAATTTCCCTATTGAGAGATTATCGTTTTACCTTGACCAAGAACACTCCAGTTCCATTGGGCATCAATGTTATCCTGCCTCTGATTACACCCGAAAAAGAAGTTGTTCTTAATGTTGAAAAGTGTTAGAGGAAGTCTGTTGTTGTATTTATTAAATTGTAGAAAGAAAAATTAAGTTTTATTTCTTGTTGTGGTTTTTAATTGTAGGAAATCAACTTTGAAGATTTTCCCACCGATCGGGGCCATCTACTCTACAGTAGACGACCCAAGGGGCCATCTACTCTACAGTAGACGACCCAAGGCGCCATCTACTCTGCAGTAGACGACCCAAGGCGCCATCTACTCTACACTAGACGACACAAGGGGCCATCTACTCTGCAGTAGACGACCCAAGGGGCCATCTACTCTACAGTAGACGACCCCGATGGACATCATCTACTCTACAGTAGACGACCCAAGGGGTCATCTACTCTACAGTAGACGACCCAAGGGGTCATCTACTCTACAGTAGACGACCCAAGGGGTCATCTACTACATCTACGACTCAAGGGACCATCTACTGTACAGTAGACGACACAAGGGGCCATCTACTCTATAGTAGACGACCCAAGGGGCCATGTACTCTATAGTAGACGACCCAAGGGGCCATCTTCTCTATAGTAGACGACCCAAGGGGTCATCTACTCTATAGTAGACGACCCAAGGGGTCATCTACTCTACAGTAGACGACCCAAGGGGTCATCTACTCTACAGTAGACGACCCAAGGGGTCATCTACTGTACAGTAGACGACACAAGGGGCCATCTATTCTACAGTAGACGACCCAAGGGGCCATCTACTCTACAGTAGACGACCCAAGGGGTCATTTAGTCTACAGTAGACGACCCAAGGGGCCATCTACTCTACAGTAGACGACACAAGGGGCCATCTATTCTACAGTAGACGACCTAAGGGGCCACCTACTCTGTAGAGGACGACCCAAGGTGCCTTCTACTCTACAGTAGACGACCCAATGGGCCATCTACTCTACAGTAGACGACCCAAGGGGCCATCTACTCTACAGTAGACGACCCAAGGGGCCATCTACTCTACAGTAGACGACCCAAGAGGTCATCTACTATACAGTAGACGACCCAAAGGGTCATCTACTCTACAGTAGACGACCCAAGGGGCCATCTACTCTACAGTAGACGAACCAAGGCGTCATCTACTCTACAGTAGACGACCCAAGGGGCCTTCTACTCTACAGTAGACGACACAAGGGGCTATCTACTCTACAGTAGACGATACAAGGGGCCATCTATTCTACAGAAGACGACCCAAGGGGCCATCTACTCTACAGTAGACGACCCAAGGGGCCATCTACTCTACAGTAGACGACCCAAGGGGCCATCTACTCTACGTTAGGCGACCCAAGGGGCCATCTATTCTAAATTAGACGACCCAAGGAGCCATCTGCACTACAGTAGAAGACCCAATAGGCCATCTACTCTACAGTAGAAGACCCAATGGACCATCTACTCTACAGTAGATGACCCAATGGGCATCTACTCTTCAGTAGACCACCCAATGGGTCATTTATCCTACAGTATACGACCCAAGGGGTCATCTACTCTACAGTAGACGACCCAAGGGGCCATCTACTCTACAGTAGACGACCTAAGGGGCCATCTGCTCTACAATAGACGACCCATGGAGCCATTTACTCTACAGTAGACTACCCAAGGGGTCATCTACTCTACACCAGACGACCCAAGGTCCCATCTATTCTACAGTAGACGACCCAAGGGGCCGTGTACTATACAGTAGACGACCCATGGGGCCATCTACTCTACTGTAGACGGCCCAAGAGGCCATCTACTCTACAGTAGACGACCCAAGGGGCCATCTACTCTACAGTAGACGACCCAAGAGGTCATCTACTCTACAGTAGAAGACCCAATGGACCATCTTCTCTACAGTAGATGACCCAATGGGCTTCTACTCTTCAGTAGACCACCCAATGGGCCATTTATTCTACAGTATACGACCCAAGGGGTCATCTACTCTACAGTAGACGACCCCAGGGGCCATCTACTCTACAGTAGATGACACAAGGGGCCATCTTTTCTACAATAGACGACCCATAGGGCCATTTACTCTACAGTAGACGACCCAAGGGGTCATCTACTCTACAATAGACGACCCAAGGGGCCATATACTCTACAGTGGACGACCAAAGGAGCCATATACTCTACAGTAGACGACCCAAGGGGCCATCTACTCTACGGTAGACGACCCAAGGGGCCATCTACTCTACCATAGACGACCCAAGGGGTCATCTACTTTACAGTAGACGACCCAAGGGGCCATATATTATACAGTTGAGTAGACGGCCCTTTGGGTGCACTACTGTCGAGTATATGCCCCTTCTACCGTAGAGTAGATGGCCCCTTGGGTCGTCTATTGCAGACTAGATGGCCCATTGGGTCGTCTACTGTAGAGTTGATGGCCCATTGGGTCGTCTACTGTAAAGTGATTGCCCTCGGGGTCGTGTAAATGCCCTTTTTGGTCGTTTAGAGTGTAGTAGATGGGTCACCCACTGTAGAGTACAGTATTTTTTTTTTTTTTTTGAGGCTTACCACACTTCAATATAAGTATTGAAAGATTTTTGTTGTACATTTATGATCTCATCTCGTTTGTATTTAGTTCGTCTTTAGGCACATGGAAATTTTCAAACATAAACATACATACATTCACACATACGTTTACACAATAAATAAAAATAAAATTCACAGTTTGTTTTTCAAATCTTCTCCACCCTCAAATTAATGCCATGTCCAGCGCCCAAGAAATAAGTTTCTTTATTGAAAATGATTGGTATTTGTGTTTGGGGGCATGTGGAGAATTTGAAATGTTTCACCAGGTTGGCGAGGGCCAAAGAGGTTTGCATTTCTCCAAATCGTTTGCCAATGCAATTGCGTGGCCCCTCTCCGAAAGGCATGTAAACCACTGCATCACGTTCCTTGCACTTGGAGGGTAGGAAATTATCGGGATTAAATTCATTTGGTTGGGGGAAGTATTCTTCATCTCTGTGTAAGGCCAAAACGGGTATGAGAACATTCATGCCTTTTTTGATGAGATATTTTTCATCATATCCTGGTACCTGATAGTCTTCCAAACATTTGCGATTTAAAACGGGTACGGGTATGTAGAGGCGAAGGGTTTCTAAGGGAAAATATTTGGGAATTGAATGGTTTTATTTGTAAGAAAATTGTTGTACTACTTACCCTGTATAACCTGATGCAGATAGGACATTTCCTTTACACTTTCATAAGTAAATTCCTGGCCATATTTTTCCCATTTCTCCATGACCTCTTGACGCACACGATTTTGTATATCCTGATGTCTGGCCAGTTCGTAGAGAGCAAAGCCCACCGTTGTTGAAGAGGTCTCATAACCAGCCAAGAAAAATAACACAATTTGGGCGGCAATTTCTTCCAAAGTCAAGGATGTTCTATTCTGCCCATCTTCAGTTTTTTCCTTGCTCTCTTTTAGTTGCATAAGCAAGGCCAGAAAATCCTCCCTGTTGGTGGGATTTGCTTCTCTAGCTTCAATGGTCTTGGTGACCAAATCCATGAAAAATTCACTGATTTCATCAGGTATAACTTTCATGTGTAACTTTTTCACCAATTCCGGGAAATTAAAGGCCAAGGCATTACCCAGCTGACCATTGCGTGGTTCACTAAACAAACGTTGACCCATTATGTGGAATTTGGCCTCCGGATCGGACAGGCTATTGCAGTCAATGCCAAAGGCACAACAACCAATAACATCGGTGCCAAATCGTGCTAATAAATCTTTCATTTCCAAAACATTGTCAGAATCCTCCTCAGCCAGCTTCTTTTCCATGGTCTGTATCAAACGTCCGCTTAGGTTGTTCACCATGGAAAACATTTTGGCAATTTTCCCCGAACTAAAGGTAGGCGTCAACTTCTGTCTCAACGATTTCCACTTCAAACCATCCAAGAAAAATAAGTGTCCCGTCAATGGGTCATTTTCCTCGTTGTGGAAGAACCCACGATCCGTAAATTTATTAAAATCTCGAATGAGAATATTTTTAATAAGTTCTAAATCCATAACAAACACGGCTGGATGCGAGAACCAAAAAAATCCAGCAAATGGTCCAGTACCTTTAAATTTCTTATAGTAATTCATCCATATTTCGGGAAAGGAGTATGTTGTTCTCATCCCTTGGAAATTTCCCTGAAGCCAGTTAGGTTTTTCGCACGCAACGCCACGAAAATGCCAGTAGTTGAGGCGTTTCTGCATGAACAAAATCAAATAGCTTACCAGGCAGACAATGACGCCCAACAGAATGCCGAACACCAACATGTTGTCTTTGCCATGGAGGCGACAGCGATCTTATCCCCAAGAGCTATAGTTATACACTGAAAATGCAAGTTTTTTTTGTATAATAAATATTTTAATGCAAAATAAGTGAGCTTTCCGTGGAGAGCATTGGTGGAGAGAAATACTGAGAGAAAACAAAAAAATACTGCGTTTGGCCTGGTCGAACTTTTTAACCTGCACTAAAGATTTCTATAGAAAACGTCTGTCTCTGTTGCGGTTTTTTGAGTCAAAGGTTTCTGTAGAAATTTCGTAAACACTCTATGGAGTCTAAGGATTATTATAGGCATTTTTTAGAACTGCACATGTTCCAAAGATTTCTATAGAATTTTGCTGGGCCCTTTATATGATGATCTCTATAGACATTTTGCCCCACACGGTCGTCTACTGTAGAGTAGATGGCCCACAGGCTCGTCTACTAAAGATTAGATGGCCCACAGGCTCATTTACTGAAGAGTAGATGGCCCACAGGGTCGACTACTGTAGAGTAGATGACACACATGGCAGAGAAGATGGCCCACAGGGTCGTCTACTGTAGAGTAGATGGCCCACAGTGTCGTCAACTGTAGAGTAGATGGCCCATAGGGTCGTCTACTGTGGAGTAGATGGCCCACAGGGTCGTCTACTGTAGGGTAGATGGCCCACAGGGTCGCCTACTATATAGTAGATGGTCCACAGGGTCGTTTACTTTAGAGTTGATGGTCCACAGGGTCGTCTACTTCAGAGTAGATAACCCACAGGGTCGTCTACTGTATAGTAGATGGCCCACAGGGTCGTCTACTGTATAGTAGATGGCCCACAGGGTCGTCTACTGTATAGTAGATGGCCCACAGGGTCGTCTACTGTATAGTAGATGGCCCACAGGGTCGTCTACTGTATAGTAGATGGCCCACAGAGTCGTCTACTGTATAGTAAATGGCCCACAGGGTCGTCTTCTGTATAGTAGATGGCCCACAGGGTCGTCTACTGTATAGTAGATGGCCCACAGGGTCGTCTACTGTAGAGTAGATGGCTCACAGGGTCGTCTACAGGAGAGTAGATGGCCCACAGGGTCGTCTACAGAAGAGTCGATGGCCCACAGGCTCGTCTACTGTAGAGTAGATGGCCCACAGGGTCGTCTACTGTGGAGTAGATGGCTCACAGGGTCGTATACAGAAGAGTAGATGGCCCACAGGGTCGTCTACTGTGGAGTAGATGGCTCACAGGGTCGTATGCAGAAGAGTAGATGGCCCACAGGGTCGTCTACAGAAGAGTCGATGACCCACAGGGTCGTCTACTGTATAGTAGATGGCCCACAGGGTCGTCTACTGTAGGGTAGATGGCCCACAGGGTCGCCTACTATATAGTAGATGGTCCACAGGGTCGTTTACTTTAGAGTTGATGGTCCACAGGGTCGTCTACTTCAGAGTAGATAACCCACAGGGTCGTCTACTGTATAGTAGATGGCCCACAGGGTCGTCTACTGTATAGTAGATGGCCCACAGGGTGTCTAGATAGTAGATGGCCCACAGGGTCGTCTACTGTAGAGTAGATGGCCCACAGGGTCGTCTACTGCAGGGTAGATGGCCCACAGGGTCGTCTACTTTAAAGTTGATGGTCCACAGGGTCGTCTGCTGTATAGTAGATGGCCCACAGTGTCGTCTACTTTAAAGTTGATGGCCCACAGGGTCGTCTACTGTAGGCCCATAGGGTCGTCTACTGTATAGTAGATGGCCCACAGGGTCGTCTACTGTATAGTAGATGGCCCACAGGGTCGTCTACGGTATAGTAGATGGCCCACAGGGTCGTCTACGGTATAGTAGATGGCCCACAGGGTCGTCTACGGTATAGTAGATGGCCCACAGGGTCGTCTACTGTAGTGTAGATGGCCCACAGGGTCGCCTACTATAGAGTAGATTGTCCACAGGGTCGTCTACTTTAGAGTTGGTGGTCCACAGGGTCGTCTACTTTAGAGTAGATAACACACAGGGTCGTCTACTTTAGAGTAGATAACCCACAGGGTCCTCTACTTTAGAGTAGATAACCCACAGGGTCGTCTACTGTATAGTAGATGGTCCACAGGGTCGTCTACTTTAGACGG
This sequence comes from Musca autumnalis, assembly GCF_047663935.1. Lineage (NCBI taxonomy): Eukaryota > Metazoa > Arthropoda > Insecta > Diptera > Muscidae > Musca > Musca autumnalis. The sequence goes on along the minus strand of NW_027412088.1, from coordinate 192,780,926 downwards.
CCCACATGGTCGTGTACTGTAGAGTAGATGGTCCACAGGGTCGTGTACTGTAGAGTAGATGGCCCACAGGGTCGTCTACTGTAGAGTAGATGGCCCACAGGGTCGTCTACTGTAGAGTAGATGGCCCACAGGGTCGCCTATTGTAGAGTAGATGGCCCATAGGGTCGTCTACTGTGGAGTAGATGACCCACAGGGTCGTCTACTGTATAGTAGATGACCCACAGGGTCGTCTACTGTATAGTAGATGGCCCATAGGGTCGTCTACTGTGGAGTAGATGACCCACAGGGTCGTCTACTGTATAGTAGATGGCCCACAGGGTCGTCTACTGTAGGGTAGATGGCCCACAGTGTCGCCTACTATAGAGTAGATGGTCCACAGGGTCGTCTACCTTAGAGTTGATGGTCCACAGGGTCGTCTACTTTAGAGTAGATAACCCACAGGGTCGTCTACTGTATAGTAGATGGTCACAGGGTCGTCTACTGTATAGTAGATGGCCCACAGAGTCGTCTACTTTAGATGGCCCACAGGCTCGTCTACTCTAGAGTAGATGGCCCACAGGGATGTCTACTGTAGGTTAGATGGCCCGCAGGGTCGTCTACTTTAAAGTTGATGGTCCACAGGGTCGTCTACTGTAAAGTAGATGGCCCACAGGGTCGTCTTCTTTAAAGTTGATGGTCCACAGGGTCGTCTACTTTAGAGTAGATAACCCACAGGGTCGTCTACCGTAGAGTAGATAACCCACAGGGTCGTCTACTTTATAGTAGATAACCCACAGGGTCGTCTACCGTAGAGTAGATAACCCACAGGGTCGTCTACTTTAGAGTAGATAACCCACAGGGTCGTCTACTTTAGAGTAGATGACCCACAGGGTCGTCTACTGTAGAGTAGATGGCCCACAGGGTCGTCTGCTGTATAGTAGATGGCCCACAGGGTCGTCTACTTTAGACGGCCCACATGGTCGTGTACTGTAGAGTAGATGGCCCACAGGGTCGTCTACTGTAGAGACAGGGTCGTCTACTGTAGAGTAGATGGCTCACAGGGTCGTCTACAGAAGAGTAGATGGCCCACAGGGTCGTCTACTGAAGAGTCGATGGCCCACAGACTCGTCTACAGTAGAGTAGATGGCCAACAGGGTCGTCTACTGTGGAGTAGATGACCGACAGGGTCGTCTACTGTAAGGTAGATGGCCCACAGGGTCGTCTACTGTAGGGTAGATGGCCCACAGGGTCCTCTACTGTAGGGTAGATGGCCCACAGGGTCGTCTACTTTAAAGTTGATGGTCCACAGGGTCGTCTACTGTAGCGTAGATGGCCACAGGGTCGTCTACTGTAGAGTAGATGGCCCACAGGGTCGTCTACTTTAAAGTTGATGGCCCACAGGGTCGTCTACTGTAGAGTAGATGGCTCATAGGGTCGTCTACTGTGGAGTAGATGGCCCACAGGGTCGTCTACTGTATAGTAGATGGCCCACAGGGTCGTCTACTGTATAGTAGATGGCCCACAGGGTCGTCTACTGTATAGTAGATGGCCCACAGGGTCGTCTACTGTATAGTAGATGGCCCACAGGGTCGTCTACTGTATAGTAGATGGCCCACAGGGTCGTCTACTGTATAGTAGATGGCCCACAGGGTCGTCTACTGTATATTAGATGGCCCACAGGGTCGTCTACTGTATAGTAGATGGCCCACAGGGTCGTCTACTGTATAGTAGATGGCCCACAGGGTCGTCTACTGTATATTAGATGGCCCACAAGGTCGTCTACTGTAGAGTAGATGGCCCACAATGTCGTCTACTGTAGAGCAGATGACCCACAGGGTCGCCTACTGTAGAGTAGATGGATCACAGGGTCTTCTACTGTAGAGTAGATGGCCCACTGTGTCGTATACTGCACAGTAAATGGCCCACTGTGTCGTATACTGCACAGTAAATTGGTTCACAGGGTCGCTACTGTAGAGTAGGTGGCCCACAGGGTCGTCTACTGTAAAGTAGATGGTCCATAGAAATTTTTTGAGCACTTTGTGGGCTCTAAAGATTTCTATACAAATTTTTTAGCCCTACCTTGGCTCGAAAGATATTATACAAATTTGTTGAGGCATGTTTTGAGCCCTCCCTGGGCTCTAAAGATTTCTATAGACATTTTTTGGGCCCTCCCTGGCTCTAAAGATTTCTATAGAAATTTTTGAGCCCTGCCAGGTCTCTAAAGATCTCTATAAAAAATTTTTGAGCCCTCTCTGGGCTCTAAAGATTTCTATAGAAATTTTTTGAGAGCTCCCTGGGCTCTAAAGATTGCTATAGAAATTTGTTGAGCCCACCCTGGGCTCTAAAGATTTCTATAGAAATTTTTTGAGCCCTCCCTGGGCTCTAAAGATTTCTATAGAAATTTCTTGAACCCTCCTTGGGCATTTTAAACCTTCCTAAGGAAATGTGTTGAGCCCTCTAATGTCCTTATATGGGCCTGAAGATTTCTTAGAATTTTTTGGCTCTTGGTATTTAGCTGTCGGCAAGACCGACTGATTCTTAGATGATGAGTGTGCATAAATTCTATGGTGTAGGTCATGTATGAGAAATCTATATGAACTCTCCTATTTGTTAATAGTTAGTAATACATTCAAATATATACACATATATATAGATACACACATATATATATATGTTTTCGTTTAGCGTTGCAATACATAACAAATCGTTGTTTCCATATATCAATTAACGATATTTCTACAGTGTTTAAAATTCACTAAACGTTGCTATCTAATCACAAAATAAAATTCTGAAAGCAAATTCTATTGTCATTATATTTTATACATACATACATATGAATGTATATACAAACATTTTTTAGTAACTCTAAGTAATTTCGATTAATTATTGTTTATCTTTATTTTGACAGTTTATGTTTTGGGCTATTCCAACTAACAGCAAAATTCGTATAGCTATTTTCACATAGGACCTTTCCTACCAACAGTAGGTTCGCCATCAAATGACTTTTAACTTATTTTAAATGTTTCATTAAGAATGTCCTTCAGAAAGATCACAAGGAGTCTTTTTATTATTAACCAAACTAATTTTCTTTATACACATATCATAAACCCCTCACAAACCCAAACCACTACCCTTGACAACTTTATCTACCCAACAAAAATTAGTGAGTAATTATTAAATAAAACCACTTAAATTTCTAATAGCTATCTATCAAGCGTTAAATAAAACGATCACTACATTACAAGGCAAATTTTTGTTTTGTATTGAATTTTTTATTTCACAATATAATTACATTTTATTTATTTGTTTTTGTTATTATTTCTTCGTAAATACATATTTATTTTGAATTACGTTTTATATTTTTTCCACCTTTAGATAAATACCCTTATCGGTGCTTATTAGAAACGATTGTTTACTATAGGTGAGAGGTATTTGGGTTTCCTTGCAAACAGAGAAACGGAAATTCTTCAGAAGTAATGCCAAGCCCACCATTGCTTGCATTTTACCAAAACGCAAGCCAATACAATTGCGTGGTCCTTCACCGAAGGGTAAAAACAATATGGAATCACGTTCGGCAACTTTATCATGGGAAAAGTTATCCGGATTGAAGGTATTGGGATTGGGATAGTAACGTTCATCGCGATGTATGGCTCCAGCGGGAATTAAAATTTGCATACCTTTTTTGATTACATATTTCGGATTGCCAGGCACAACATAATCTTCCAGGGCCATGCGATTTAGGATGGGCAGGACTGTGTACAAGCGGAGGGTTTCTGAAAGGAAAATAAAAAATAATAAAATATCAAAGGGCCAGAACATGTAAACGGTTAAGAAATGTGTGTGGAATCCCTTGAGCTAGTAGAAATATAAAAAATGTTCTAAAGAAATCTACAGTGACCATAAGGTGCACAAATAATCTTTATAGACATTTCTAGAGAGAGGACTCAAAAAAAAAATCTATAGAAATATTTATAGCCCATATAGGAATAAGGCATTTTCTGTACAAATCCTAAGAGCCCATAGAGGTCTAAAAATTTTGAGAATATATAAAGCCGATAGAGGACTCAAACAATTTCTAAAAAAATCGTTACAACCCATAAACGGCTCAGTCAGTTTTATAGACATTTTAGACCTTATAGATGTTCTAAAATATTCTGTAAAAATCTTTGGAAATCTATAGGGCACATAGAAGGTCCAACAAGTTTCTGTGGTAATCCTTGGAGCACATAGAGTAATCAACAAATCAATAAATTTTTTAACGGAATATTAGGGCCTATAGAGGGCTCAAAACAATTGTATAGAAATCTATATAGCCTATGGCGTTGTCAACAATATTTTATAGAAATGTGTATAGCCTCAAAGAGGCTCAAAAAATTCTATTTAAATTTATTAAGCCCATAGAAGGCAAAGAGCTCTTCTATAGAAATCTGCAGAGCCCACGGAAGGATCAACAACAATTCATAAGATATGTTTAGAACCCAAGAAGGCACAAACAAATTCTATGGAAATCCAGATAGCCCAGAAATCTTTAGAGTCGATAGAGGGGTCAATCTATCCCTTTAGAAATATTTGATCCCATAGTGGGCTCAACGTATTTCTCCAAAAGAGGAACATTTCAAAAATACTTAAGAAATATTCAGAGCTCAAGGGGGCTTCAACAATTCTAAAGAAATTTTTGGAGCCTATGGAGGTCGCACAAAGAAAAAAAATTCACAAAAATTGGAAAATTCTAAAGAAATTTTTATAGCCCAAAAAGGGCTCCAAAAATTCTGAAAAAGTCTATTGAGACCATGGGGACTCAAAAAATTTATATTGAGATCTTGTGAACCCATTTTTTACTTTTATAGAGGGCTCAAAAATTTCTTTAGAAATCATGTGAGCCCATAGAGCACTAAAAAAATTCTATGGAAATCGTGTGAGTTTTTAGAGCCATAGAGGCCTCTCATAAAAATTCAAAAAAATATTGTGAGTCCATAAAGGGCTCATGAAATTTCTTTAGATATATTTAAGAGTCCATGGAAAGTTTAAAAACAAGTCTACACAAATCTTTGGATCCCATAGGTCTCAAAAAATCTCAAAAAAAAAACTCTAAAATATCTTTAAACAAATTCTTTTAACCCATTGAAGGCTTTAAAAAATTATTCAGAAGTTTTAAGAGCCCATAAAGGGCCCCAAAAAATTTACAGAAGTTTTAAGAATCCATAGAGAGCTTCAAAAAATTTTAAAGAAAACTTTAGAGCCCATAGAAGGCTCAAAAATATTCTAAAAAAATCTTTAGAGTTTTTGAAGTCCCATAGAGGTCTCCAAAAAATTCTTATGACATCTTTAGAGCCCATAGAGGCCTCTATAAAAACTAAAAAAATCTTTGGAGCCCTTAGAGGCCTTCAGAAACTTCTTAAGAAATTTTGGAGTCCATAATGGGTTCCGAAAATTCAAAAAAATATTAAAAGCCCATAGAAGCGAAATTTTTGGAGTGTATAGAGGGTTTTAAAAATTATAAAGAAATCCCTAGAACCCAAATATAACTTCCAAATATTCAAACTAAATCTTTTGAGCCCATAGAGGACTAAACAAATTTCGATGGAAATCGTGTGAGTCTTTAGAGTCATAGAGGCCTCCCACAAAAATTCAAAAAAATATTGTGAGTCCATAGAGGGCTCATAACATTTCTATAGAAATATTTAGAGTCCATGAAAAGCTTAAAAACATGTCTACACAAATCTCGAAAAAAACTCCAAAAAAAAACTCTAAAAAATCTTTAAAGAAATGTTGGTAACCCATTGAAGGCTCTAAAAAATGAAATTTTAAGAGCGCATAGAGGGCCCCAAAAATTTTTGCAGAAGTTTTAAGAGTCCATAGAGGCCCCCAAACAATTCTACAGAAGTTTTAAGAGTCCATAGAAAGCTCAAAAATATTCGAAAAAAACATTAGCTCAAAAATTTTAAAGAAATCTTTAGAGCCCATAGAAGGCTCAAACAAATTCTAAAGAAGTGTTAAGAGTACAAAGAAATTTTTAGAGCCAATATAGGCCTCCATCAAAATTAAAGAAATCTTTAAACATTTTAGAGTCCATAGAGAGCTCCGAAAATCCAAAACAATATTACGAGCCCATAGAGGGCTCCAAAACTTCTAGAGGAATCTATAGAGGGCTTAAACAATTCTAAAGAAATCTTTAGAACCCAAATATAACTTCCAAATATTCAAAATAAATCTTTTGAGGCCATAGAGGGCTCCAAAGATTCTAACGAAATTTTTAGAGCCTATAGAGGGTTCCAAAAAATTCCAAAGAAATCTTAAAAGCCCATAGAAGGCTCCAAAAATGACTAAAGCAATATTTAGAGCCCATGTCGGCTCCAAAAAATCTAAAGACATTTTTTGAGCTCTAAGAGGACTTTAAAATATTCTAACGTAATCTTTAGAACCCAGAGAAAACTTCCAAAAATTCCAAATACATATTAAAGGCCTCCAAGAAATTCTAAAAAATCTTAAGAGGCCATAGAAGGCTCAACAGATTCTGAAGAATTGTTAAGAGGCCATTGAGGGCTCCAAAAAAACTCTAAAACAATTCTAAAGATATCTTTAGATCCCGAAAAGGGCACCAAAAATTCTAATGAAATCTTCAAAGCCTACAGAGGGCTCAAAAAAATTCCAGAAAAAAAATCTTAAAAGCCCATAGAAGGCTCCAAAAAACTCTAAAACAGTTCTAAAGATATCTTTAGATCCCATAAAGGGCTTCAAAAAATTCTAAAGAAATCTTTAGAGACCATAGAGGGCTACAGTAATTCTAAAGAAATTTTAAGAGCTCGTAGAAAGTTCCGAAAAAAATCTAAGACATTTTATGGCCCACAGCGGGCTCGAAGAAATTCTAAATAGATCTTTAGAGCTCGTAGATGGCTCCAGAAACACCAAAAATTCTAAAGAAATATTTAGAGCCTATAGAAGATTCCGAAAAATTCTAAAAAGAAATCTGTGTGGAATCCAAAGGGCTCCAAAAATTCTAAAGAAATCTTCAAAGCCTATAGAGGGCTCCAAACAATTCAAAAAAAAATCTTAAAAGTCCATAGAAGGCTCCCAAAAATGCTTAAGCGATATTTAGAGCACACTTCGGGCTCCAAAAAAGTCTTAAGACATTTTTAGAGCTCTAAGGGGGCTTTAAAAATTCTAACGAAACCTTTAGAACCCAAAATTACAAATAAATTTTTAAAGGCCATAAAGGGCTCCAAAAAACTCAAAAGAAATATTTAGAGCCCATGGAAGGCTCAAAATAATTCTAAAGAAGTCTTAAGAGCCCATAGAGGGATCCAAAAAATTTTAAAGAAATTCTACAGAAATTCTAAAGAAGTCTTAAGAACACATATAGGACCCCAAAAAAATTCTAAAGCTATATTTATAGCCCAGGTCGGGTTCCAAAAAAATCTAAAGGACTTTTTTAGAATTCTAAGAGGACATTAAAATATTCCACTTCCCTAAAATAAATCAATTTTACGGAAATTCTAAAGAAGTCTTAAGAACACATATAGGACCCCAAAAAAATTCTTAAGCAATATTTATTGCCCACGTCTGGTTCCAAAAAATCTAAAGGCATTTTTAGAGCTCTAAGAGCGATTTAAAATATTCTACTTCCCTAAAATAAATCAATTTTAACTATACCCACTTTAAAAAATTTTTAAAATTTGAAAACAACAAATCTGTGTTCAAGCTGGGCTTACTTAAAAATAAAAAATCTAACGAAATCTGTAAAACCCAGAGAGAACTTCCAAAAATTCCAAATATATCTTAAATACCATAAATGGCTCCAAAAAATTCTAAAACATCTGTAGAGCCCATTGAAGGCTCAAATAATTCTAAAGAAGTGTTAAGATTAAGAGGCCATTGAGGGCTCCAAAATATTCGAAAAAACCTTTAGTGCCCATAGCAGGCTCAAACAAATTCTAAAGAAATATTTAGAGCCCATATGGTTCAATTCTTAAGAGCCAATAGAGGGCTCCAAAAAATGCTAAAAAATCTAAGCCCCATACAGGGCCATAAAAAATTCTAAAATAATCTTAAGAGCCCTGAGAATATTCCAAACAAACTATTGAATGCTCTAAAAATTCGAAAGTTGTTTAGGGTAAAGAGTCTTTAAAAAATTTTAAATAAATCTTAAGAGGGCTCCAAGAAATTCTTACCAAATCCTTAGAGCCCATAGAGAGCTTTAAAAAATTCTAAAGAAATCTTTAATTGGCAGTAGAGAGCTACAAAAATTCGAAAGAAATATTGAGAGCTCATAAAAGGCTCCAAACAAATTCTAAAGAAATCTTAAAAGCTCATAGAGGGCTCCAAAAATGTCTAAAAAATCTTTTGAGCCCATAGAGGGTTCCACAAACTCTAAAGAAATCTTTAGAGTCCATAAAAAATTTTAAAGAAATCATAAGGGCCCCTAGAAGGCTCCAAAAAATTATAAAGAAGTCTTTAGAGTCAAAGGAGAGCTTCACAAAACAAAATCTAAAGAAATCGTAAAAAAATTCTAAAGAAATCCTTTAAGCTCATTCAGGGCTTAAAAAATCTAAGTAAATTTTTAGAGCTCATAAAGGGTTTAAAATGTCTAAATAAATATTTAGAGCCTTTAGTGAGCTCCAAAATATTCTAAAGAAATCAAATGAAATCTTTAGAGCCCAAAGAAGGTTCCAAAAAAATCTGAAAACATTTTTGTAGCCCGTAGAGAAATCCCAAAAATTCTAAAGAAATAAATCTTAAGATCCCATAGATGGCTTCAAGAAATTCTTAAAATATCTTTAGAGAGGGCTCCAAGGAATTCTAAAAAAATCTTTAGAGTCCATAAATAAATTCTAAAAAAAATCTTAAGAGTTCATAGAGGGCTCTTAAAAATTCTAAAAAATTTGGAGCCCATAGAGAGCTTAAAAAATCTAAAGAAATCTTGAGAGTCCATAGAAGGCTGAATCAAAATTCTAAAAAATCTTTGAATTTAGTTTCAACAAAAATCTAAGTCATTAGAGTCCATATTCTGCCTCAAAGATTCTAGGATATGAGGGATCCAGAGAAATTCTTTTGGAACTGTCAACACTCTTTGCAGTGGAAAACATGTATTCAATATCTTACCCGACAATATTTGCTCCAAATAGCTCATCTCTTTCATACACTCATAGCTTAGTTCCCCTTGATATTTCTCCAATTTCTCCAACACCTCTTTCCTGGCTCTGTCTTGTATCTCTTGATTTTGAGCCAATTCATACAGAGTAAATCCCAAGGTGGTCGATGACGTTTCAAAGCCAGCATTAAAGAAAACAACAGCCTGAGCTGCAATTTCTTCTAGCGATAAATTTCTCAACTCATCACCATGTTCCGATTTCATCAACTTCTTATTTTTCAAATCGATTAACATGTCCATGAAATCGTTACGTCTGATGTTATTCTTTTCACGATATTCCACCGTTTCTCTGACAATACGCATAAAGAAAGCCTCAATGTCATCGGGGGTCTGCTTCAAATGTAATTTCCTTGCCAAGTCGACAAAACTGGCCATAAAGGCAATCACCAAACGATTGTGCCGTTGTTGTACCAATGACTTCTTACCCATCACACGGAATTCGACATTGGGATCTTTCAGGCTACTGCACTCAATGCCAAATGCACAGGTTCCAATGACATCTGTGGTGAAGCGGGCCAAGAGATCTTTAACCTCCAGCACGCTACCATCCTTTTCCACCATTTTGTCCAGAACTTCTATGAACTCATTGCCCACTTTGGTGACAGTGGGAAACATAAATTTCATTTTTCCCGAAGTGAATGTGGGCGACAGTTTGCTGCGCATATTTTTCCATTTCGTACCATCGAGTAGAAACAATTGCCCCGACAAGGGGTCGTCTTTTTCGTTGTGATAAAAACCGCGATCCGTGAATTTGGTAAAATCTTTAATTAGGATATTTTTTATCAATTCCGGGTCCAGTGCAAACACCGCAGGCCTAAAGAACCAGTAGAATCCAGCAAAGGGTCCAGAACCCTTGAAGCGGTTGTAATATTGTTCCCAAATTTCCCAAAAGCCTCGCTTTGTTTGCAAACCCCACAAACTACCGAATAGGAAATGTGGCTCCTCACAAGGGATATCCAATGATTGCCAATAGGAACGTTTCTTATTTAAAACACTGAACAGATAGGCCAGTAGGCCACACACGATCGTAAATAAAATAAACGACAAAGACATTGCGTTGTTTTAGCGACAACGACGAAGATAGCGACAACCGTTCAGCAAAGATTCACGACAACACTCACCGCCCGACTGATCTGTAATGGTGATATGGATCTTTGTTAGTCAAACTATCAGCTCTCAGACATGCTAAAGCTTACCGGAACACACAAATGTTGAGAGTAACTATGAAAACTTATTTCGCTAATTGTGGTTCAGTGACAGTGTTGGTATTGTCAGAAACTGGAATATTTTTGACATACTTTGGCGAACTAAAGAGACAAATTCCTGTAGAAATACAGGACTCAAACATTTTCTATGGGAACCTAGGAGCCCATAGAGGACACAATAGACCTGTAGAAATCTTTGGGTTCACAAAAAATTCATATAAATGTATGTTTACATTTATAGCCGATAGAGGACTTTTAACATTTCAAAAAAAATGTTGGAAGCCATAGAAGTCCCAAAAAAATCTATAGAAAATGTTTGAGCCTATAGAGGGCTAAAATAATTTTTATAGAAATTTGTAAGGCCTGTAGGGGTCTTGTACAATTTCTATGGGAATCTTTGGAACCCATAGAACCCCAAAAATGTCTATAGACATATTTGGAGCCCATAGAGTATTCAACAAATTTCTATAGAAATCTTGGGAGCCCATGGAGGGCCCAAAATTTTTTCTATAGAAACTTTGAAATTCCTCTTGAAATCGGTGGATCCCACAAAGGGCTCAAACATTTCTATAGACTTTTTAGAGCCCATAGAGGGCTCACAAAAATGTGTATACAAATCTTTAAAGCCATAAAGGACACAAACATTTTTTATACAAATCTATATAGCCCAAAGAAAACAACAAATTGCTATTGGAATCTTGAGACTTCATAGAGGGCTCAAAAAATGAATATAGACACATTGAGAGCCCTTGGTTGGCTAAAAAAGTTCTATAGTAAAGCTCAAACATGTCTATAGAAATCCGTAGAGCCTATTGAGTGCTCTACAAATTTCTATAGAAATCTTAAGAGACCACGAAGGTCTTAACAAATTCCTATGGAAGTCGTTAGAGGCCAAAAGAGGGCTCATAGAAGGCTCATGACATTTCTAAAGAAATCTTGAAAGGCTCAGCGGGCCGAATAAAATTCTATAAAAATCTTGAGACCCTTAGAGAGCTTAAAAAAATCTTTAGAAATAATAAGAGCCCTTAGAGGGCTCAAACAATTTTATAGAGAACTTTAGAAATCTTCAGACCCAAACGAAGGCTCAAACATTTTCTGTAGGAATCTTAAAACTCCACAGAGACCCCTAGAAAACAAATTCTATAGAAAATATTAGAGCCTATACAGGGCTCATAAAATTTTTATGGAAATCTTTAGAGTACATAGAAGACTAAACAATTCTCTATAGAAATCTTTAGAGCCCCTAGAAGACTCAAACAAAGTCTGTAGAAATTTCTATAGATATTGTAAGAGCCAAAGTAGGGCTCAAAACTATCTGCAGAAATCTTAAATGCCCATTGAGGTCTCAAAAAGTTTCTACAGAAATTTTTAGACCCCATAGTGGGTCTACAGGAATCCTTAGAGGCTATACATGGCACAAAAAAATTTCTTTAGAAATCTTTAGAGTCCATAGATGGCTCAATAAAATATTTAGAGACCATAAAGGGCTACAATAATTCTAAAGAAATTTTAAGAGCTCGTTGAAAGTTCCGAAAAAATTCTAAAGAAATTTGTATGACCCACAGCGGGCTCGAAGAAATTCTAAAGAGATCTTTAGAGCTCATAGATGGCTCCAGAAACACCAACAATTCTAAAGAAATCTTCAAAGCCTCTAGAGGGATACAAAAAGTTCCAAAAAAATCTTGAAAGCCCATAGAAGGCTCCAAAAAATGCTAAAGCGACATTTAGAGCCCACTTCGGGCTCCAAAAAAGTCTTAAGAAATTTTTAGAGCTCTAAGAGGGCTTTAAAAATTCTAACGAAAGAACCCAAAGAGAACTTCCAAAATTTTAAATACATTTTTAAAGGCCATAAAGGGTTCCAAAAAATCCAAAAGAAATATTTAGAGCCCATGGAAGGCTCAAAATATTTCTAAAGAAGTCTTAAGAGCCCATAGAAGGGTCCAAAAAATTCTAAAGAAATTTAACAAAATATCTTAAAAAGTCTTAAGAGCGCATAGAGGACTTCAGAAAATTATAAAGAAATATTTAGAGCCATAAGACTCAAACAATTCTTTGGAAGTCAATGGAGAGCTTCAAAAAATCTAAAGAAACCTTTCGGGCTCATAGAGGGCCCAAACAATACTGAAGAAATCTTTAGAGCCCATAGAGAGGTCCAAAAAATGCTAAAGAAATCTATATTGGAGGTAAAGAGCTAAAAAAAAACTCTAAAAAAATATTGAGAGCTTATAAAAGGCTCCAAACAAATTCTAAATAAATCTTTAAAGCTCATAGGGGGCTCCAAAATTCTGGAGGGCTTTAAAAAATTCTAAAGAAGTCTTAAGAGCCCATAGGAGGCCCAATTAGAATCTAAAGAAGACTTAGAAGCTCATAGAGGGCTAAAAAAAGTCTAAAAAAATAGGGTTCGAAAAAAACACTATTGTATCGTACCGTACAAAGGTGGATAGATACACTCGATAGTGTACCGCTCCGGAACACAAACACTAAAAAATATTTTAGTGATACTGTACCGGAACACAACGATAATCGTAGTGTACCGCATGCCGGACACGTTGCGAAATTTGGTCAGAAATATGAAAGAAGCCATATTTATACCCTACACCACACTGTGGTTAGCCTATTGGGGATATACATATAATAATTTTCTGAGTCGATTTATGCCTGTCCGTCCGTCCGTCTGTCCATGTATTTTTGTTCGCAACGTACAGGTCGCATTTTTTGTCCGATTCAGCTGAAAATTGGGGACTACATTTTTTTAGCCATAGAAAGAACGCTATTGATTTTGGTGAAAATCGGTTCAGATTAGTATATAGCTCCCATATATATTTTCGGCCGATTTCACGTATTTTCTGTACCAAACACGCTATATATTTCCGATTTCAATGACATTTGGAATGTGTGACTGAATTCGCTCTAGAAATAAGTGTACCAAATAATATCGAAATCGGTCCCGATTTGTATATAGCTCCCATATATATTTTCGGCCGATTTCACGTATTTTATATACCAAACACGCTATATATGTCCGATTTCAATGAAATGTGGAATGTGTGACTGAATTCGTTCCAAATTATGTGCCAAATTATATCGAAATCGGTTCAGATTTGGATATTGCTCCCATATATATTTTCGGCCGATTTCGCGTATTTGCTGCACCAAACACGCTACATAAGTCCGATTTCAATGATATTTGGAATGTGTGACTGAATTCGGTCTGGAAATAAATGTGCCAATTAATATCGAAATCGGTTAAGATTTGGATATAGCTCCCATAAATATTTTACATATTCACAGTGGTGTAAGGTATCATATAGTCGGCCCCGCCCGACTTTGATCCTTTCCTTACTGGTTAGTTCTTGTCGTGTTTCGACTGTCGGTAATGCACCATACATGCATTTATTATGATTTCTAAGGAAATTAAATATATTATATATATTTTTCAATAAATAAAAATTAAAAGAAAATGTGAAAAACATCTGATTTGGTTTTTGGACAATGAAGCACTAATAATCGTAGTGTTCGACTGCCGGAGCATTAAAAATCGTAGTGTTCCGACTGCCTAAAACTAAAAATCGTAGTGTACCACGTGCAAAACAATAAGGTAATGTACCATACATGGGTTTATTATGATTCGTGAGGAAAGTTTAATATTTTATGTTTTTTTTTTTTTAATAAATACAAATTAAGAAATAAAAATTAGTAGGAAATGTGAAAAACATCTGACTGGTTTTTGGACAATGGAGCAGTAAAAATTGTACTGTTCGACGTTTAGGTAATCATCTGTTTATTATGATTTGTGAGGAAAATTAAATATTTGATGGCTTTTGGGATAAGTAAAAATTAATAAATACAAATTAAGATGAGCATTTTATATCTATGTACTTAAAATTAAAATTTGAGAACTTTAGTAGAAAATATGACAATATGTATGTGGTACAAATTTTTATAAAACTCTATATATAACATTTTTTGTTATATATAATTAAAACAAGTAAGTAAAGGCTATAGTCGGACGGGGCGGACCATGTGATACCCTACACCACAACCACTAGGAATTAGCTATGTGCAAACGCCTTGCACGCTGAATGCCCGGTTTCGATTCCCAGGCCTGGCCACATACAATTTTCAACGGTTGCGAAATACCCCTTTGTGATGTTGGCGATATTTCCTGAGTATTTCAGCCATGAAAAACTTCTCTACAAGTGGCAACTTAGGGCACGCCTTTCGGATTCGGCAATAAAAACTAGGTCACATATCAATGATCTAATATAAATCCATTGATATAAGAGAAGCCCCCATTGTCATTACTGGGATGTTTGTGGAACAATTATATAAATTATACATTTCTAAAACATATGCCAAAATTGGAAAATTCACTTTTATTAGAAACTCCTGCTATATCTTTAAATTGTCTTTAAATATCTGGTTCCTTTTTGGAATATACTTAATATACATCTTTGTGTTTATTTCAGCTTTAGTCCATATTTTGTTGTATTCAAGTATTTGAATAACAACAAAATGTTTTACAGTGGATATGAAATTGATTAGTTGCGGGCGGAGGGTCGGGAATACTATAGTTTCAGTTGTCACCAAACAACTTCATCAGTTCCCTTTTCCGCCGACTCTGTATTTTCTTTAGTTCGACTCAAATTGTAGGGTAATCAGTTTTAGGGCCATATAGCAAATTTCTCATTTTGTTTAATTTGCTGGATGGGCTTATTGACCTGTTTATCGATACAGAGTCGGCGGAAAAGGGAACTGATGAAGTTGTTTGGTGACAACTGAAACTATAGTATTCCCGACCCTCCGCCCGCAACTAATCAATTTCATATCCACTGTAAAACATTTTGTTGTTATTCAAATACTTGAATACAACAAAATATGGACTAAAGCTGAAATAAACACAAAGATGTAAAATTCTGCAGTCCAACAATAAAAAACGCCAACAACTATACTTAATATAAATAAATATATCGTCACCATAAATGCCCGAAGACGTAACCCACAAAATCAAAAGTTTACAGGAGAAGCAAAAAACGTTATAAAATGAAAAACTGTTTTATGGAATATAATTCTTATGAGGGCGAGTATTCGGGATATTATCAATCCTATACGAATGGGAGTAATAAATGAAACCAAAACAGTGGAAACGCTTGGTTTTGGTATTCGTCATTACAATAAAATCTGCAATATTATCCCATTTTCCGAAATGCCATTACTTGAATAGGATCGTTGTTTTTGAACGTAGAAGCTTGAAATTTTGCCAGAACATGTATTTTTAAACTTTATGTATCAGATCCTATCAAAAAAACGATAGTCGATTTGCGTGTGGGTTTCGACATCGGGCATTTTTGGTGACGATATATACAATGCAATTTGCCATATCTCTGATATTTGTCAGTAAGAGAGACAGATGAACGGACAGGGCTAAATCGACTTCAAATTGTCTGAAACGAATTTTGTCCAACCATACTTGGGGTCTAAAACCATTATTTCGATGAGGTACATCTTTGGTGGTATTTTGTATATATTCCCTTTATCCTAAAGGCTGAGGGTATGCTCTAATATCACTGTGCAACATTTTTAAGGTGATCTTGTGCAAACAATTCGAACTGAGGATTTTTTGAAAGTACAGACCCAAACGACAAGAAACCCTAGTTGGGTTTTGTTGTGTCAGATCCAGTTCGGATTTTATGGCACCATCTAAACATGGTTAAATATTGAGTTTTTAAAGGAATTCGGGGCTATATCTCTGAAACCAATGCGACTCTTCTTCTGACCTCTGAATAGAGCTGGAAAAAAATCGATGGCACTATCGATAAAATCGATTGTTTTTTAAAAATTAAATATCGATAGATAGTTTTGCCTATCGATATTATCGGAACAAAAACCCCAACCCAAAAGTCATTAAAATAAATAGAAATTTCGCTGCTTTTCGGTTTTGTGTGTGTGAGAAAATAAGCCCGTAGTCACACGTACATATTTTTCGGAAAGGCAAAATGTATTTTTTTTAATATTTTTATAAGATGAAAGCAATTTTTTATTCTCCTTTGCATTTCTGTGAACTACTTGTGCAAAATGTCAAGAAAAGCATTGACATTTCCGCCATTTTCATCTCCAAATTAATGGTGTTGACAGCTTACCGATAATATCGATAGTAATCGATATTTTAAACTATTATATCGAAAATATCTAATGTTGGGAATATCGATGGTTTGCCAGCTCTACCTCTGAAGCAAATTTGTAGGTTAGGACAAGAATAAAATATTTGGAGAAATAATGAACTCGAAAAACTACATTTATTGTCTCAAATTTCAAAACATATGCAAAAATGCCACAATTTTTATACATTTCGCACCGTATCTCCAAAACCGTTAATTTTTTCTGAATATTTCCTGAATATTTCCAACGACGAATTAATAAAAATGTCAATAAAGTAGTGAAATCCGAAATGCGAGAATAAACTGTTGGTGTGAACTGTGTTTAAAATACTTGTTGTAAAAGATATGATGCAAAATACCGCTGAAAAAACATGAAGTAAGCATTTTAGAGTTTCAGAATGTTCTAAGGAATTAATGAGAACTTTCCTTGGAAGATTTTTGTAAAAGGTTACTTGGTTCAACTCCCAATAGTTTAGCGGATACGGAGCAGAATTTCAGCAATTATGTAAAATTTTCTATAAATTTTTTAAAAGACAAGTTCTACCAGTTTAGGGATACAATATTGCTAAAGAGAGCAAGGCCAAATTTCTATACGTTTCTGAGGTAAAGGCCTGATAAATGCATAAAGTGTAGATTTAGCCCGGTTTAGATGAGGCCATAAAATCCGAACGGGATCTGACGGGACAAAACCCCACTAGGGATTTTATAATCTAAATATGTACTTTCGAAAAATGCATACTAGAAGTTGTTTGCATTTTCAGTGTTGAATAGTGTATTTGTAAAGGGTGTTTTTTTTTAAGCTAGATAGAACTTTAAATTGTAAAAATAACACAAAAATTGTTGATGAAATTTTTTTTTTTTATTTGTTTCAGTATACTCTGACAAATCATCATGAATAGACTCACGCTTGAACAACGCTACGAAATTATCCAAATTTACTTTGAAAATCAGTCGTCGATTCGCGCGGAGCAGTTGGCAAATGACCCGTTGTTTTATCGCAAAATTGTGTTCAGCGATGAGGCGCATTTTTGGCTTAACGGGTTTGTTAATAAGCAAAATTGCCGCATATGGAGTGAGACCAATCCACAAGAGACCCTATAGACTCCATTACATCCAGAAAAATGCACCATATGGTGCGGTTTTCACGCTGGTGGCATCATCGGACCTTATTTCTTCAAAAATGAGGCCGGAGCTCGCGTTACGGTCAATGGAGATCGTTACCGCACCATGATCAATGATTTTTTGTTTGAAAATATGGATGACATTGATCCGAAGGAGATGTGGTTTCAACAGGATGGCGCTACGTGCCATACGGCGAACGCAACCATCGACTTATTGAAATCAAAATTTGGCGATAAGTTGATTTCGACAAGTGGACCTGTCAATTGGCCTCCAAGGTCGTGCGATTTGACACCTCTCGATTATTTCCTGTGGGGCTACGTGAAGTCACTGGTTTATGCTGATAAACCAGCAACAATTGATGCCTTGGAGGCCAGCATTGTTCGTGTTATTCGTGACATACGGCCAGCAGTGCTCGAAAAAGTGGCCAAAAATTGGACGTCCAGAATGCACTTCGTCAAGAACAGCCGCGGTGCCCATATGCCCGAAGTCATTTTCAAATGTTAATGTCACGTATTGATCTTTCGAATAAAAAAAAATTTGATTACAATTTAATTCTTTGTGTTATTTTTTACAATTTCAAGTTCTATCGGGCTTAAAAAACACCCTATATAAAAATCCAATTAGACAACTGAACTGAAAATTTCTCTGTCATGATAGAGGCAATTTGTAGTATGGGAGGAAATTGTGGTTCTCTACACAAAACCCATTATATATTAGACAGTAGGCCCGTTATCTAGCAGACACATTATTGCAATTTGCATCAGGGGATATATCAGTAGTTATTTTTCCATATGTAGGCTACTTTACCGGTATATGCCATCCAGGACTTAAAATATAGACCAAAAATAAAATTTTTATAGTGGTCCATTTAACACACTAGATAATATGAGAGCATCATTCAAAATTGTAGGCATGTTCTTCGATCTAAACTCTTACATCGTGCAAAATTTCGTGACTATTGAGCTATAATTGCGACCTCTAGCGTGCTTCTGATTACACTACAAACAATTAACTGAATATATTAGACTGTAACTCTGTTATCTGTGCACGTAAATCAACATAATTGGCATCAACGGAAAGATCAAGAGATCGTCTTCCAAGTGTAGCTTACTTGCCTGGAATGTCTCTTCCAGGAATAAAGATATAAGCTGTATATTAAAAATTTTCCAAAATTTCACACAAAAGTTTTGGTTCTCTAAATATTATCTGATCGCCATCTCATATTGCAAACTTCTTCTATTATTGCGACCTACAGAGCCACTACAATATTGGATAAAAATTATATTTTTGGTCCATTTCACGATCATCGCCAATAAGAATATGTGTCTATTCTGGCCTAAGCCCGACCTCCATGCAAAATTTCGTCACGATCGATCAATAATTGCGGCCTGGAGTTTGATTACAATTTATAATGGACAGATGGACGGACGGACGGACGGACACACATCTCAAAATCGCTTTATCTCGTCGAGATATGAAGATTGGTATACCACATTGGGGGTCTCCGACGAATATTTCGCGGTGTTACATGAATTTTTTCCACAACAAACTTATACTACCCTCTCCACATAGTGGTGTAGGGTATAAAAACATCGAACTGGCAATAGTGGAACTATTCACCAAACATGGACGTCCTTTGTACATGGACGAAGATAGGGCCTTCATGGACGAAGATAGGGCCTTCAAAATTCTAAGTTTGCTTGGAGTAACCGCCAACGAACACAACATAATGGAAAGAATAATAGCTTTTTCCAAAAATATTAAAACGAAAATATGTATGTGATGATTTGAAGGGGATATTACCCTCTCTGAAGATTGATGTGGCAACCAGATTGGATTTCAGCGTGCTCGGTATCAATGTACAATACATCAAAGATGGGAAACTTGTTATTAAAACGTTGGCAGTAAAAGAGCTTAAGTCCAGACATACTGCTGAATACCTTAAATCGATTATATTGGAAGTTCTAAAAGAATATGGAGTGGACACCCGCAACATTTTGAGTATAACAACCGACAACGGATCAAACATGATAAAAACTGTTAATAATTTAAACTCCGATTTACAACTGATGTGGATTGCCAAGCAGCTATTAATAATATTGAGTCCATTGACTTTAATACATCTTCTTACCAAAATAATTAACATTCGTTGTGGTGCCCATATGCTACAACTATGCGTCAATGATGTGTTAAAGCAACAGGCAATAAAAGAAAAAAAAAAATAGAAAACCTAAGAGACGTCGTCAAAAACCTTCGAACTAAAAAGTTTCTAAATATTCTGAACTTCACAAAAAAACCTATAATTGACTGTGTAACAAGATGGAATTCGACATACAATATGATCGAACGCTTATTGGAAATGGGAGAGATTGTAACTACATTAAGCGCGAATAATATGGAATTATTCCTCTGTTTTGATGACCTTCGCCAATGAATTTGCTGGAATATTTAAACTTATTTATAGAGCTACAATGAATCTGCAAACTGAACAACTGTGTTATAGTGAGTTATATATTATTACTAGCAAACGCCCGCTACTTCGTATGCGGAAAAGGAATATGGAAATGGTGAACATTGGACATTCCTATTGTACTAAAACCTGTGGGTCACCAGTCCCGGACTTTCCTAGTCTAACTGGTAGTAGTCTCTGGCTACGAAGTTGGCAGAGGCTTTTCTCTGTGGGTTACCAGTCCCGGACTCTTGAATCCTACTGGTAGTAGTCTTTGGCTACGAAGCTGGGCAGAGGCTATATTCTGTGGGTTACCAGTCCCGGACTCTTGAGTCCAACTGGTAGTAGTCTTTGGCTACGAAGTGGGCAGAGGCTTTTCTCTGTGGGTAACCAGTCTCGAACTGTTTGGAGTTCAACTGGTAGTAGTATAGTTTGTATACTACGAAGCCTGACCGGAGGCTATATTCTGGTACCGCGGGTGTCAGGAGCCCCTAGGTCCAAAAAGATCTAGCCTGGCAGTTTGGTGCAGGCCCCTATTGCGGTGGCTGTGGTTTATACCCAAATCGCGGGTAGAGTTTCGGCTCAAATGTGGAGTTGCATTATCAACCGGGTGCCTGACCCATAGCAAGGCAGGAGTGTTAGATAGGCTCCGCCCCAAACCAAGGGGGTGAACACGTCCAAATGCGTGGAATCGAATTGGAACTCGTACTCGTGCGTGGAATCGAATTGTGTTGAGGGCGCCGATGGACGCATTATTTCCATCCGCTGTGCAGAACACCGTGGGGTTAGACCGGAAGGTAGGTACCCACGTTAATCACGTCATATCTGTACTAAAACCTATTTTCATTGCCAATATTTAGCTGATTTTATTCATTTTAGTACGGTACGGCAGTAGTATGGCACCCCTACACAGCTACCCCTATTTTTAATATCACAGACATACACCAACAGTGAATAACATTCCAAATTTTAGAATTCTGGTTTTTCCCTTTCACTAACACATCATTGCCTTCCGGTACGAACTTACAACCTCTAAGCCTTATCTCACCCCTTCACACCAAAAATAACGCACATTCAAAATTCAAAGTTCCAGTCAATAAACCGAATAGGTCCGTAAAATTTTCGGTATTCTAAATGGGCATAAGAATCCAACTTTTCAAGACCTCGACTTATGGAATTTTAAAAATAGAACAAAGCGTTCAGAGCACAAAAGAAAAATTTTTTCTTGAAAAAATACTTCATGTTTGACTATTAATTTCAGTACATTATTCAGTACAATTTTTCAAACTCAGGACTTTGTCTCAAATTTTAGAATGACCTTCATAACAATTATATTGGCCTTTTGTATTTTTGTACAATTATATAATCCCAGCTGTGTTCCTGCAACCATTTAGCACTTTTCGTTCCTCTATAGTGGCTATTTCTAAAACTCCATAACTCGGCCCACAGCGATATCAATCTTACCTAAACACAAACACTGACCCTAATACAGAAATTCGGAATTCCAGCACTATCATTTTAAGCAATACCAAAATCTCACCAAATGTTGTACTTTTTGTAAACACAGGTAAAACTTTCAAAAAGTACCTCCATCCAACCGCAATTCACTAATTATAGTACTATTTAGTACTTTCATAAGTACGAATTTTCAAAACCTCCTCCCTACCTCTACTCTAAACATCAATTTCTATTCTAATACAACTTTTCAAAATTCCACTCGCTTAACACTATGACAAATTGTACCAAATTCGGTACCATTTAGTACTTTTCGTACACATAAAATCTAATTTCCGAAATTTCTTTCTTATCACCGTTCTACAAACAAACAATGATCCTTATTTGTACCATTTAAGAAATTTTGTACCATTTAGCACTTTGCATACACGACATTTCAAAAACTACTTTCATATCTCCGTTCACCTAAATCCAAATTATTGGCAATGTAGTACCATTTAGTACTTTTCGTACACATAAGTACGAATTTCCAAAACTACCTCAATCCTACACTCCAGCAGTAATCTTATTTCCAAATTTCAGGATACAACTCTATCACTTCACGCAAATACAAATTACACCGAATTTAGTACTGTTTCGTACACATAAGTACGAATTTCCACAGCTACATCCTTATCGCAATTATATATTCCAACAGCAATCTTAATTCCAAAGTTCAGGATTTCATCTCTATCCGTTCACCCAAATCCAAATTGTACTAAGTTCAGTACCATTTAGTACTTTTCGTACACTTATAGTTCGGATTTACAAAAACCTTTCTTTGATACTCTCCATCAGTGAACCACATTCCAAATTTTTGGATTCCAGGATTATCCGTTCACCCAAATCCAAATTGTACTAAATTAAGTACCATTTAGTACTTTTCGTACACTTATAGTTCTAATTTCCAAAAACATTCCTTTGATACTCTTCATCAGTGACTCTCGTGACAAATTTCAGGATTACAGCTCTATTCATTCACCCATATCTAAATTGTACTAATTTAGTACATTTCGTTCACTTATAGTTCGAATTTTCTTTGTTACTCTCCATCAATGAACCTTATTCCAAATTTCAAGATTTCAGCTCTATTTGTTCCCCCATATCCAAATTGTACTAAATTTAGTACCATTTCTTACTTTTTGTACACTTATAGTTCGAATTTCCAAAGATCTTTCTTTGTTACTCTCCATCAGTGACCCTCATTCGAAATTTCAGGATTTCAGCAAAATTTCAAGTTTCTAGCGTAAGCCGTTTCGCCTGGGCGTTGATGAATCAGTCAGTCAGTGAATCCTTCACCTCACTGTTCTTTTATATATATAGATAATGGATATAACATTTCAAAGTGGCGCTTTGCCAAACTCGGAAATGAAAACTCTACTAAAAGGGTCCTTGAAAACACGAACCGATAAACTTTTTGATAACGAGCTCTTCAATGCAGCCGTTTTTTTTTTTTTTTGGATCCACGTGTTGAAGTCTGTATAACAAGTGAACAGAAGCAAAGAGCGAAAACAGTTCATAGTGTCGTTATATAAACGCATGAACTCAATAGAAGAAGGTAAGTTTGCTAAATGAATGCCAAACAATACATTTTTACTGTAATCACAGTTTTATATTTCAGAATCCACCGCAGATAACACAGTCTACACAATGTTAAATGATATGCCGTCAACAAGCAGGGCCAGTACAGTATTCCTACATATACTACAGTCGAAATCGATTATAACGTCGTCGTTTATAACGACATATCGATTATAACAACAAAATACAAAACTCACAAATCTCTGCTACCCTTTATAGCCCATACAAAACAAATATCGCTTATAACGACATATCGGCCGCATTCTGCAAATCTTGTAAATCCTGAATGCGAGTTCCCAACAGTCTAGATTACCACTGAACGGAAATGGACTAAATTCCTGCTGAGGTAGTATTATGTTTATTTATAATACAATTTTTATGTTAAACTTTTAATGTTTATATGTATTTATTAATTTGAATTAAATATAAATAAATAAAATTTATTAAAATCTGTTATACATTTGGGATACAATTAAAGGAACAGGAGTATAATGTACCATAAATCAAAACTTACTTCCAATTTTTCTAAACCAAAGCCAAAAATATTTAACTTTAAGATATTAAGTTTGTTTTTCCGTTTTTAACGCATTGAAATACTCATTTGCGACCCTATAAAGTATATATATTCTTGATCAGGGTAAAATTCTGAGTCGATCTGTGCACGTCCGTCCGTCCGTCTGTGGTAAACACTCTAGCATCCAAAAAAATGGAGATAGAACGCTGAAATTTTGGGAAAATGCGTCTTTTGTTTGCAGGCAGGTCAAGTTCGATGATGGGCTATATCGGTCCACGTTTTGGTATAGCCCCCATATAACGGTACCCCCCGATTTACGGTATTTTGCCGTTTTTAGCTACATTTTCAGACCGATTTAGCTATAATTTGACATTTAGGGTTCTTAAGTGTCAATAAACTTATATAACAAAAGTTGTGAACATAGGTCCACGTTTTGGTATAGCCCCCATATAACGGTACCCCCGATTTACAGTATTTTGACGTTTTTAGCTACATTTTCAGACCGATGTAGCTATTATTTGGCATTTAGGGCTCTTAAGCGTCACTAAACTCATATAACAAAACTTGTGGACATAGGTCCACGTTTTGGTATAGCCCCCATATAACGGTACCCCCCGATTTACGGTATTTTGACGTTTTTAGCTACATTTTCAGACCGATTTAGCTATAATTTGACATTTAGGGTTCTTAAGTGTCAATAAACTTATATAACAAAACTTGTGGACATAGGTCCACATTTTGGTATAGCCCCTATATAACGGTACCCCCGATTTAGGGTATTTTGACGTTTTTAGCTACATTTTCAGACCGATTTAGCTATAAATTGACATTTAAGCTTCTTAAGTGTCAATAAACTTATATAACAAAACTAGTGGACGTAGATCAATGTTTTGGAATAGCCCCCATATAACGTTACCGCCCGATTGCAGATATTTTGACAATTTAAGTCGCATTTCTAGACCGAATTAGCTATAATTTGATATTTAGGGTTCTTAGTGACCAAAAAACTTATATTCGAAAAAATTATGAACACAGGTACATGTTTTGGTATAGCCCCATATAACGGTACCTCCTGATTTTCGGTATTTTGAGATTTTTACCTACAAGTTTTAACCGAATTAGCTGTAATTTGAATATTTGACATTTGAAGTTCTTAGTGGTCACCACACCTCGCCACCAAAATTGTCTGAAATTTTGGGAAATGCGTCTTTTGTTTGCAGGCAGGTCAAGTTCGATGTTGGGCTATATCGGTCCACGTTTTGGTATAGCCACCATATAACGGTACCCCCGATTTATGGCATTTTGACGTTTTTAGTTACATTTTCAGACCGATTTAGCTATAAATTGATATTTAGGGTTCTTAAATGTCAATAAACTTATATAACTAGTGGACATAGGTCCATGTTTTGGAATAGCCCCCATATAACGTTACCGTCCGATTTCAGGTATTTTGACGTTTAAATTCACATTTCTAGACCGAATTAGCTATAATTTGATATTTAGGGTTCTTAGCGATCAAAAAACTTATATTTGAAATAATTATGAACGTAGGTCCATGTTTTGGTATAGCCCCATATAACGGTACCTCGGTATAACGGATTTCGGTATCCCCATATAACGGATTTTCGGTATTTTGAGAATTTTGCCTACAAGTTTTAACCGAATTATCTGTAATTTGAACATTTGACATTTGAAATTCTTAGTGGTCACCACACCTCTCGAGGTATTGATAAAGCTCCCATATAAAAGTACCTCACGATTTTCAGTAATTTGATGATTTTAGCTACAATATTAAACCGAACTAGCAGTAATTTGACATTTGAAGTTCTTAGTGGTCACAACACCTCTCCATAAAAAATTGTCAACATAGGTCCATGTTCGGATATAGCTCCCATATAACGGTGCCTCCCAATTTTCAGTAATTGGCAATTTTAGCTACAATTTTTAACCGAACTAACTGTAATTTGACATTTGAAGGTTGTAGTGGTCACCACACATCTGCATCAACAATTTTCAACATAGCCCCAATATAACGATACTTCCCGATTTTCGGTACTTTGAAGATTTTACTTAAAATGTTTAACCACGTAGGTCCATGTTTTGGTATAGCCCCAAAACAAACCTCCCGATTTTCCGTACCTTAGCTTTATTTTTTGGACGAACTTTCTGTAATTTGACATTTAAAAGTCAACAAAAATTGTTCATTTAAGTTCATATTTTCGTATAGCCCACATACCTCCGAACTAGCTGTTAATGACATTTGAAGTTCCCACGTTATGTACCGATATTCGGTATTTTGAGGATTCTAGCTACAATTTTTAACCGAATTAGGAGTTATTTGACATTAAAGGCTCCCATCAAAAACTGTCAACATAGGTCCAAGTTTTATTATAACCCCTATATAACGGTACCTCCCAATTTCTAGCCCACCAAAAATTGTCAAGAAACATAGTTAGATATAGGCACCATAAAAAAGGGCCTAGCGAATGAAACATTTTATGTACATTATCTGACATTTTAACGTACCCACTTAAAGTTGGGGACAGGAATGAAAACTAATTATTCCATTTTAGTTCAGAATATTTTATGGTGGAGGGTATGAAAAGTTCTTTTTTACTTTTTTTTCAAATTTTCTACTAACACCTCGACTGGCAAATAGTAACGTCACAAGAACGTCGTAGTGAAGATTCACCAAAACGCGACAACATCAAACGCATTGCCGGTAATGATGGACCATCAACAAGCACCAATAAGTTTAGCTTACTTCAGAACAATGATGTTGAAGAAACACAAGAAATAAAAATCAATGAACCAAAACCACCACCGATCATACCTGACGTTGGTGATATGAAAAAAAATTATTGAGGATATTTTAATGGTAATTATGCCTCAAGAATTTACATACAAGTCAATAAAAGACGGCCATATTTGGCTAATGACAAAATCTATAAACGCGTATCGAACTTTAGTCAAATATCTTGATGTAAAGAAAAAATATTCCATATACTTATATTGTGCTCATACAAATTAAGTCACCTTATAAGAGTGTCGCCCACAATATTTCCATCAATACCCGCTTGCGACGAAAATTCCAATTGTCGCAATTTAAGTAGTCCAAAACTAGTTCTAATCAGTACTAGTACAAATATTGACCCTTAGTAATGCGAAGGGAACCAATTGACACCTTTTTATCCCCAAGTAAACGATGAGGCGTCAGTTGCGATTTAATTAACTTAACTTAAACGACGAGTTGTATAAATAATTCACATTTACATTTTCTTCATAACTTTAATATAAATGAAGCATCCAATAACAGAAACTAGTGTTGATGGATTGAATATATTCGTACATATTATTCATATTGTTCTGGTATAAAAAAGGAATACGAAGGAAATACGAAAATTGCCCTCTTCTTCTCTCTACCCGCTAGCAATTCCAATTGTCGCAATTTAGTGGTATTAGTTCACAATTGACCCATAAGTAATGCGAAGGGAACCAATTGACACCTACAGTGGTGTGAAAAATAATAAGGACACTTCAATCCATAACCAAGATTACATTGAAAACTGACTAAAAAAGTGAAAATTACATTAGTTTATAAAATTTATTGTTTTCTTAAAATGTAAAGAAAAGTATTATAACAATATTTTGATTGCTTGTAACCATATTTTATCTATCTTTTATATTTTATGCGAATTGTCGTAGTTTGGTGTGTGAAAAATAATAAGGACACTTCATGACATCTTTCAATAAGGACCAAACTTGAAAGAAATGAATGCAGTTTTTTACTAAATAATGGTAGATAAAGTGTTTCAGTTCCATTAGTACTTTGTAGACGAGCTATTGTTTTCTAAAACGGAAGCGCATCGTCTAGGCATCGAGTCGACCAAATTTTGGCACTTCTCTACTGGTATCGCGTCCTACGCAACCTGTATAAGTTGCTAAAGGTCGCCATAATTTGATGGACACTTTCTCCTGCTTGATTTTTTAACTTCGTTCCACAACATTTTTCAATCGGGTTCAAATCAAGGGATTGTATGGGCCATTCTAACAACTTAACTTAATTATCCTGGAACACCTTTTTTTCATTTTGCCGTCATTTTTGGGTCATTAACCTTGCTGAAGACTCATTTGAGAGGCACACCTCCTTCAGCCTACGGAAGAATTATATTTTTCAAAATTTCAATATAATCTGGTGATTTCAAAAACACTTTGAATACTGTATAGAGACCCCACAGCATAGTAAGAAAATGAGCCCCACACCATGCTGTTACCTCTGCCATATTTAGCCGCCTTTCAGAGTATATTTTGGGTTATATTATTGATTTTTAGGTCTTCAACCCTGATAAACTCCTCTATCGGAACAAAAAAATATATTTGGTTTCATCAGACCAAAGAATGGTACGCAATTTTTCTTAGACCAAGCGATGTGATTTCTAGCAACCTGTATTATTTGCTGAATATTTTTATACCCTACACCACTACGTAGGAAGTGTATAATTTTTCGATTAAAATGATACTTTTCTGACACTGTGAGCTCTAATGTGGCCACCACAGAGTGTTTTAGGAGTTGTTGATGCGTCAAAATTAATATTTAAGTAGTTTTTTATTTGTAAAGATGTTGTAAAAGGATATTTTTTAATCATCGAATAATGCATTTATTATTACAGGTGCAATTTTTGGATTTCTGCTACGACTTTTATCTTTGAAGTTCACTTAGCTGCATCCTCCACCATCGTTTTTAAAGATTCTAAGCTTTTTCTGTAACTTTTCTGTATGAATTTCCTTCTTTATGAAACATTTAATGATTTCTCGAGTAGCGTGATAACAATGCGTATTTTTACCCATATTTGCAAAGAAAAACTAAAAAATACCGGTAGATTTAACATTTAATGGATAGAAATTAATTCATTTTAAACTTTTGCTTACAGGAAAGAATCACAAAAAAATAATATCAATTTATTTTTACTAAAACGAAAAACTGTCCTTATTATTTTTCACAGCAGAAATCACGGATTTTACGAAAAATATTTGTTTTGTATAAAAACTAAACAGAAAGAAAACAAAATCGTAACGGGATTTCTTATTGCAATACATGTACATTTTCAAAAACAAATTTCCATCGCAAATTCTTCCATTTTACACATTTTAGGAGCGACCAAAAGTTGTGAATGTCACTGTCCTTATTATTTTTCACACCACTGTATATATCCCCAAGTAAACGACGAAGCGTCAGATGTGACTTTTTACCACCACTTTTTTATAAATAAACTGGTGTATGACTGTAAACCTGGAACTAGTACAATACCACCTACAGGTAATGCATAGGGTGTCAATTGGTTACCTCCTATGACATCCCCATGTAAAAGTTTACAGTTGATTGCACTGTGAGGGGTCAGAAGTGGAACTAGTTACTGTAACGCTGAGAATCGACGAGTTTCCGATGCCGAACTAGTCCATCTCCCAAGCGGGTACTAAAGCATGTGCATGCATGGGTGAAAAAAACAATAACCACATGATGTTCATCGTTTGTTATGTACACGTACACTGTACGTGAGAGAGAGAAGCAAATGCAAAAACAACTCAGTGGGCGACCTCACTATACACCTTTGCAGAGACAGCGCGTCTCTGCCCTATAATGACATCTCAAAATATTGAATAAAAGTATAACGGCTTATTTTTACATATGTATTTTCTTTTGGTTGGTAGATTTGTTGTTGTGAGTTCTAATAATTGTGAGCATAGTTTACAAAACAATTGAGTGCTTTGCTACACCGTTACATTTGCTTGGTACATCCTCATTTTTTTCGTGCTCACATAATTATGTCATTCTTACTTAAGTCGCTCTTACTTAAAACGAGCCAGTAGATCACCAATAAACACTTTTAAGATCAGTTTCTTCAAGCTTCTCAGAAAAATGGGTAAGAAACAGAGTTCAACTCCTTGTGAAAGGAAAATAATATGGGAACTCTTCGAAAAACACCGAACTGTTGCTGAGGTCTTTCGAATTTTGAACTTTTTCCGTGGAAAAGTCAATAATGCGATCCAGCATTTTAGAAATCATGGAACCTGTGAGAATATACCCCGTAAGAAGCCAAGAAAGGCTACATCTGCTGATGATAGGAGATTGGTTATGCTAAGTAAAGCTTATCCGTTTATCACATCTACAGAGATTAGAGCACAGATGGAGGAATATTATAGACTGTCTGCCGACGCTTGCAAGAAAATTCGTTGAATGGAAGAATTGCACGACGTAAACCCAATGTGTCAAAAAGAAATATTATAAAAAGACTGTCGTTTGCTAAGCAGCACCTCCATAAGGGATACGAATTCTGGAATTTAATCGTTTGGAGCGATGAATCTAAATTTAATGTGTTCGAAAATGATGGTAAACCGTATGTTAGACGTCCTCCACTACAGAAATTAAATCCAAGATACACAAAGAAAACAGTTAAGCATGGAGGTTCTTCTGTAATGGTATGGGGATGCTTTACGGCATCCGGCGTGGGTCCAATTGTCCAAATGGAAGGTAAAATGACCGGTGTTATGTACAGGGATATCCTGGAAGAACATCTATTAAACGACTATGCAGATGATTTACCGTTGGCCTGGATATTTCAACAGGGCAACGACCCCAAACACTGCTCACGAGTAGTAAAAGACTGGATTGCTGCTAATTATATTAAAACCCTTGAGTGGCCACCACAAAGCCCGGCCGTAAACCCCATCGAAAACCTTTGGGGTATCATAAAAAGAGCCGTCGCAGTTAGAAAACCAGCAAACAAAGCATGGTACAAATTCACTCCTGCGCAATGTTCCACACTCGTCAGTTCAATGGGGAAGAGATGTGAAGAAGTCATAATACGAAAGGGATTTCTAACCAAATATTAGCAATACTTAAGCTTATAAAGTGAAAATTTTTATTTATATTGACGAATAAGCTATTTTCGTCCTTTATGTGAGCAGCGAAAAATGGAGTTAATTTTGTTTTTTTTTTTCTTAAATTATGTTTATTGTATGTTAAAATACTTTGGAAATGTGTTATTTTAGTGAATTTGTGTCTTTTTTTCTATTTTCATAATAAAGTTATTCTTATTCTGCATTTGTAGTTTGGTTTCAGTGACTTAATTGTATGAGCACAAGTGTATATCAATTGATACAAGAAAGATCATACAGAGTAATTGTCAAAAACTTACATCATACAGCACCCTTTGCTGACATTAATGATGCCATTAATAAGGAAGGTCATAAAGTCAAAACTGTTATGAATCTTAAAAGTAAAATAACTAAAAAACCCATGTCTATTTTCATTGCGGATTTAGAACCCCAACCAAACAATGCTGACATTTATAAAAATTGAACCCCCCATAAAATCGAATGATATTGTACAATGCCACAGATGCCAACAATTCGGTCACACGAAGACATATTGTAGAAACACTTATGTATAAATGCGTTAAATGTGGATTAAGTCACCCAACCAATGAATGATGCTATAGACAATGGTGAGCAAAACAGAATGCCAGTGGATGCCCGTGCACACCATTGCTATAGAACATCTCACCAGAGCAAACCCTGAATCGGCTCTCTTAGCAACGCCAACACACCCCGCCATTCAGCGAAGCAATTTGAAAGTATCATACGAAATATGACAACTAATAAGCGGAAAAAGAAGACTTCGAAAAATCTGGCAAACTACGATTTAATAGGTCATGTAGAGAGTTGAAAAGGATTCTCTCTGAATTTAAAAATGAGTCTACAGCTACTTTTCTGGAGAAAATAAATAACTCAAAATATGATGAACGCTTATTGTGGAAAGCAACAACATGTCTAAAATGGCCCGTCAAAAGAAATTACGTAATCAAGAACGCTGATGGAAAATCTTTCCAGGAAATGTGTAATATTCTTAACATACATATATAACTCAATGTTGCGACTGGACTACTTTCCAACTAAATGGAAAATCGCAGAGGTAGTCATGATTTTGAAACCAGGAAAACCTGAGCACATGCTATCTTCATTTAGGCCGATATCTCTTTTCCTCGATGTACAACAAGCTTTTGATTGTGTGTGTGGCACGAAGGATTGTTGTACAAAATAAAACAACTCCTACCAGCTCCATATTACTTATTTTTCAAAAGTTATCTTTCGCAGAGAAGCATTTACGTGAGAGTTAAAGATGAAAAATCAGCCACAATTGAAATTAAATTGGGAATCGCCCAAGGTAGTGTACTAGGCCCAATTTTATGCACACTATACACTGCCGATATGCCAATATCCTCTAGCGCGACTGTTGCTACCTACGTTGATGACACAGCTATTGTCGCAGTTAATGAATGTCCACAAAAAGCATCCATAGTTATACAACGGGAATTGCATGATCTTGAAAAATGGTATAAACGATGGAATATAAAAGTGAATTCTGAAAAATCTAGTCATGTCACATTTTCCCTACGAAGAGGAGATTGCCCTACAGTTATCATCAACAATGAACCAATTCCCAAGCAAAATACGGTCAAGTACCTGGGAATGACATTAGATCGCCTAAAAATATTTAAATATTTACGCTAAAAATATTTTGGTGATAATGTACTCGGAGCGGTACACTATGTTAGTGTACTGTTTGTTTTCGAACTCTGTTAAAAAAGCTTTGGAGCCGATAGAGGGTTCCAATAATTCTAAAGAAATCTTTAGAGTCCATAAAAAAACTCTTAAGAAGTCTTAAGGGCCCATAGAGGAGAAGAAGCCTTAAGAGTCCAAGAAGAGCTTCCAAAAATCCTAAAGAAATCATTAGACCCATATTGGGATCCAACAAATTCTAAAAAATCTAAAGACCCAAAAAAAAGCTAACAAAATTCTAAAGAAAACGTAAAACAGAAGCCTCAAAAAATTCTAAAGAAATCTTTAAAGCTCATATAAGGCTTAAAAATCCAAGTAAATTTTTAGAGCCCATGAAGGGCTAAAAAAATCTAAAGAAATATTTAGAGCCTATAGAGTGCTCCAAAATATCCTAAGGAAATCAAATAAGATCTTTAGAGCCAAGAGAAGACGCAAAAAAAATCTGAAAACATTGTTGTAGCCCATAGAGAAATCCCAAAAATTCTAAAGAAATAAATCTTAAGAGACCACAGAGGACATCAAGAAATTTTTAAAAAAATTTTAGAGACCATAAACGGTTCCATGGAATTCTAAAAAAATCTTTAGAGTCCATGAAGGGCTACAAAAATGCAAAAAAAAAAAATCATCAGAGTTCATAGAGGGCTCTAAAAATTCTAAAAAAAATTGGAGCCCATAGAAAGCTTAAAAAAAATTAAAGAAATCTTGAGAGCCCATAGAAGGCTGAAGCAAAATTTATAAAATCTTTGGAGCCCATAGTAGTTTTAATGAAACTCTAAATAAGTCATTAGAGTCCATACTGTGCCCCAAAGATTCTTACCAAGTCTTTAGAGCCTATAGAAAGCTCCATAGAAATTCCTTGGGAACTTTAAACACCCTTTGCAGTGGAAAACATGTATTCAATATCTTACCCGACAATATTTGCTCCAAATAGCTCATCTCTTTCATACACTCATAGCTTAGTTCCCCTTGATATTTCTCCAATTTCTCCAACACCTCTTTCCTGGCTCTGTCTTGTATCTCTTGATTTTGAGCCAATTCATACAGAGTAAATCCCATGGTGGTCGATGACGTTTCAAAGCCAGCATTAAAGAAGAAAGAAGCCTGAGCTGTAATTTGTTCCAACGACAAATTTGTCAAGTCATCACCATGTTCCGATTTCATCAACTTCTTATTTTTCAAATCGATTAACATGTCCATGAAATCGTTACGTCTGATGTTATTCTTTTCACGATATTCCACCGTTTCTCTGACAATGCGCATAAAGAAAGCCTCAACATCATCGGGAGTCTGCTTCAAGTGCAATTTCCTCGCCAAATCCACAAAAGTGGCCATAAAGG
Source organism: Musca autumnalis (assembly GCF_047663935.1). NCBI lineage: Eukaryota > Metazoa > Arthropoda > Insecta > Diptera > Muscidae > Musca > Musca autumnalis. The sequence goes on along the minus strand of NW_027412088.1, from coordinate 192,747,320 downwards.
CGATCACCAAACGATTGTGCCGTAGTTCAACCAAAAACTTTTTACCCATGACACGGAATTCGGCATTAGGATCTTTCAGGCTACTGCACTCAATGCCAAAAGCACAGGTTCCTATGACATCTGTGGTGAAGCGGGCCATGAGATCTTTAACCTCCACCACACTGCCATCCTTTTCCACCATTTTGTCCAGAACTTCTATGAACTCATTGCCCACTTTGGTGACAATGGGAAACATAAATTTCATTTTTCCCGAAGTAAATGTGGGCGTCAGTTTGGTGCGCATATTTTTCCACTTCGCACCATCGAGTAGAAACAATTGTCCTGTCAATGGGTCGTCTTTTTCATTGTGATAAAAACCACGATTCGTGAATTTGGTAAAATCTTTAATTAGGATATTTTTTATCAATTCCGGGTCCAGTACAAACACCGCAGGTCTAATAAACCAATAGAATCCAGCAAAGGGTCCAGAACCCTTGAACCGGTTGTAATATTGTTCCCATACTTCCCAAAAACATCGCTTTGTTTGCATACCCCACAAACTACCGAATAGGAAATGTGGCTCCTCACAAGGGATATCCAATGACTGCCAATAGGAATGTTTCTTCTTTAAAACATGGAGGAGATACGCCAGTAGGCCACACACGATCGTAAATAAAATAAACGACAAAGACATGGCGTTGTTTCAGCGACGATGACGAAGATAACGACAACCGTTCAGCAAAGATTCACGACAACACCCACCGCCCGACTGATCAGTAAAGTGGAAATGGATTTTTGTTAGTCAAACTATCAGCTCTCAGACATGCTAATGCTCACCGGAAGCACACAAAATTATAGAAATCTTTAAAGCTCATAGAGAGCTATAAAATATTCGATAGAATTTGTTTTAATGCTTATGACTTCTACAATTTTTTCAATTAAAAAGAATAGCAGAAAACTTAAAAGCTCTGCATACAGACCATCACTGCTTTATTTTTTAGTCTGCTTATGTCATAATCAAGTAGCGTTCTGAGATGATGCGTGTGTTGGTAGTAAGAGATTCGAGACTCTCTCGACTTAATTAAAAACGACTAATTCATACAGAACGTGAGAATTAATGTGACGTGTTGTCACAAATATGTTCACGGCTGGTCATCGTTGTTATAAACTGGTAAATTGTGCTGACCCTTTTTTATAGTGATCAAGAAGGGGAGAGGCGTTATCCAAGTAAGTAATATACAAAGCAAGTTGTTTACAAACAAATCCATACATATGTACATATTTTGCAAGTTTTGTTGATTTTCTGAAATCGATGTTTTTAAGGAAGATGATTTCTGTAGAATGACTATTGTCTTTAACGCGTGCAGATTTTGGCTTTGGAATCAACACCAAGCATAAATGAAGCTATAGGCTTGGTGTTTGAGTTGAGGGCAAACAAGGTCATTTGGAAAAAAAATCTTATGGAGCGGACTATATGGGCTCCAAAAAATTTTAAAGAAATCTGCAGTGAGGGATCAAAAAATTGGAAAGAAACCTTTAGAGCTCTTAGAGATTTAAAAAAAATCTAAAAATATCTTTAGAGCCTATAGAGAGCTCCAATAAATTGTAAAGACATCTTTGGAGCCCATAGAGGTCTCCATGAAATTCTAAAAAACATCTTTAAAGCCAAAAAAAATCTTTAAAGATCATAGAGTTCAACAAAAAATTCTAAAGAAATTGTTTGAGGTTGTAGAGGGCTCCGAAAAATTTCTAAAGAAATCATTATAGCCCATAAATGCTTATACATATTCTAAATAAACCAAAGCCAATTGATAATTCCCCTTCAAAAGAAATATTTAGAGCCCATTGAGGGCTCAAAAATGTCTAAATATATGGATTATAGAGAGGGCTCAAAAAAAAACTAAAACATTTGGAGCCCATAGAGAGCCCAAAAAATTCTAAGAAAAATCTTTGAAATCCATAGAGCGCTCCAAAAGCTCGAAAGGAGTATTTAGAACCCATAGAAACAAGGCTCCATAAAAATTCTAAGAAATTTTTAGAGCGCAAAGAAATCATTAGAGCAAGTAAAAGGCTCCAAAAATCTTATAAAGAAATCTTTAGAGCCCAAATTCTAAAGAAGTCATTAAGTTTTTTAGTGCTCGTAGAAGGCTCTGAAATAATTCGAAAGAAATGTTTATAGCCCATAGAGGGCTCTAAAAATTCTAAAAAAATTGTTGGAGCTTATAGAGAGCCCCAAATGTTTACAGCCCATGTAGGGCTCCAAAAATTCCAAGGAAATCTTTAAGGGTTCGAAGAAAGCCAAAGCAATCTTTTGAGCTAATAAAAGGCTCCAGAAAACTGCAAACATTCTAAAGGAATATTGATAGCCCCTAGAAGGTTCCGAAACAAAAAATTCTAAAATATCTTTGGAATCTATAGAGAAGCTCTAAAAGTTTTTAAGAATTCTTTAGAGCTCTCAGAAGGCTCCACAAAAATTCTAAAGATGTCTTTAGAGCCCATAGAAGGTTGCGCAAAAATTCTAAAGAAATTTTTATAGCCCACAGAGGCTCGAAGAAATTCTGAAGAAATGTTTAGAGTTCATAGTCTGTAGCCTATAGAGAGCCCGAAAATATCTAAAAAAATCTTTAGAGCCCATAGCCTCCAAAAAATTTAAACAAACCCTTAGAGCCAACAAAAAAAGCCCCAAGAAAACTTTTAAAGAAATCTAGAGAGCACATAGATGGCTTAAAAAACAAACCAAAAAAATATTTAGAGACCACAGGGGCCCCAAAAAAAATTAAAAAAAAATCTGTGGACCCCGTAAAGTGCTCCAAAAAATTCTTTAGACCCTATAGAGTGCTCAAAAAAATCTAAAGAAATCGTTAGAAAATCTAAAAAATCTAAAGAAAAATCTTTGAAATCCATAGAGCGCCCCAAAAGCTCGAAAGGAATATTTAGAACCCATTGAAGGCTCCACAAAAATTCTAAGAAATCATTAGAGTCCATAGAGTGCTCAAAAAAAATCTAAAGAAATCGTTAGAGCTAATATAGGGCTCCAAAAATTTTCTAACGAAATCTTGAGAGCCCAAATTCTAAAGAATCTTAAAATTTTTAGACCTCATAGACTTCTGAAAAAATTCGAAAGAAATTTTAATAGCCCACAGAGGGCTGTGGAACCCATAGACGACTCAAAAAAGTCTAAAAAAATTGTTGGAGACCATAGAGAGCTCAAAAAATTCTAAAAAAGAAAATTTAGAGACCATAAAGGGCTCCAAAAATTCTAAAAAATCTTTTGAAACCATAGAGAGCTACAATAGTTCTAAAAAATGTTGAGCTCATGGAGGGCTTCAATAATTTTAAGGAAATCTTTAAGATTTTATAGCCCATAGAGGGCTCGAACAAATTCTAAAGAAATCTTTAGAAATCCAGAAAACGCCAAAAGTTCTAAAGGAATATTGATAGCCCATGGAAGGCTCCAAAAAATTCTAAAAAAGTCTTTAGAGCCAATAGAAGGTTGCGCAAAAATTCTAAAGAAATTTTTAGAGCTCATAGAAGGCTCCGATAATATTCTAAAAAAAGTTTATAGCCCACAGAGGCTCGAAGAAATTCTGAAGATATCTTTAGAGTTCACAGAGGGCTCCAGAAAACTACAAAAAGTCTAAAGAAATATTTAGAGCCCGTAGAATGAATGCTACGAAAAAAAAACTAAAATATATGTAAAGGGCTCGAAAAGCAATTCTAAAAAAATAGGAGCTCATAGAGAGCCCAAAAGATTCTAAAGAAAACTTTAGTGCCCATAGAGAGCTAAAAAAATTCCAATTATAACTTTAGAGCCCTTAAAGGGCTCCAAAAATTTCTGAAGAAATTTTTATAGACCACAGAGGCTCGAAGAAATTGTAAATAAACGTTTAGAGATCATTGAAATTCGAAGGGAATTTTAAGAGCCCTTAGAAGGCTCCGAAAAAATCTAAAAAAGGGGTTCCCTAAGAGGGCTACAAACTCAAAGAAATTCATAGAGTCCATAAAGGGCTCCAAAAATTCTAAAGAATTTTTTATGGTATCCTCTTCTCAATGCATTATGAAAATTTCAGAAAATGTTCAGAAGACTGCAAACAAATTGTAAATAAATCTTTAAAACCCAAACAGAGCTACAAAAAATTCTAAAGAAGTCTTAAAAGTCCTTGGAGTTCCAAAAATGCTAAAGAAATTTTTATAGCCCATGGAAGGCTTTAACAAATTCTAAAGAAATCTTTGGAGCTCAAAGAGGGATCCACCAAAATTCTAAAGAAATATTTTGAGCCCACAGTGACCTTCAAAAATTCTAAAAATATCTTTAGAGCCCATAGAGAGCTTCAAAAAATTCCAAAGAAATCTTTAGGGCCCATACAGGGCAACAAAAATTTCTTAAGGAATCTTTAGAATCCATAGAAGGCTCAAACAAAATTTTAAAGGAATTATTAGAGCAAAAAAAAAAAATTAACCAAATCGTTAAAGGCCATAAAGGGCTCCAAAAAATCTAAAAAAGGCTCAAAAAATTCTTACGAAATTCTAAATATGTCTTAAGTCTTAAAAATATTCTACAGAAATTCTAAAAAAGTCGTAGGGGCACCAAAAATTTTTGAAGAAATTTTAAAGAGGTCTTAGGAGCCCATAGAGGCCCCAAAAAAATCTAAAGAAATCTTAAGAGCCCTTAGAAGACTCCAAACAAATTGTAAGAAATCTTTAAAGTCCATAGAGGGCTACAAAAAAATTCTAAAAAAATTTTTGGAGCCATAGAGGTTTCCAAAAAATGTTAAAGAAATCCTAAGAACCCACAGACGGCTTCAAATAATTCTAAAGAAGTCTTAAAAATCCATAGAGAGCTAAAAAATTCCTTTGGAAATGTTTATTGCCCATAAAAGGCTTTAACAAATTCTAAAGAAATCTTAAGAGCTCATTCAGGTATACAAAAATTCTTAAGAAATCTTTGGAATCCATTGCAGGCTCAAACAAAATTCTAAAAAAGTTTTAAGAGTCCATAGAGGGTTCCAAAAAATTCTAAAAAAATATTTGGAGCCATTGAAGGCTCCACAAAAATTCGTAAGAACCCATAGAAGTCTGCAAATAATTCTAAACAAGTCTTAGAAGCCCATAGAGAGCTCCACAAAAATTCTAAAGAAATCTTTTGGTCCACTTATACCTCCAAAAATTATTAAGAAACCTTTGGAAGGCTCAAACAAAATTCTAAAGAAGTTTTAATAGCCTATACATGGCGCTAAATAATTCTTAGGAAGTCTTAGGAACACATAAAGGGCTCCAAAAAATGCTAAAAAAATCTTTGGAGCCCATAGAGAATTCCAAAGGAAATTCTATAGGATTTTTTAAAGCCCATAGAGTACTACAAAAAATTCTGCCGAACAGGATATGTGGCTCCTCACAAGGTATATCCAATGACTGCCAATGGGAACGTTTCTTATTTAAAACACTGAACAGATATGCCAGTAGGCCACACACGATCGTAAATAAAATAAACGACAAAGACATTGCGTTGTTTCAGTGGCGGCGACAGCAACCGTTCAAGCAAGGACTCACGACAACACTCAACGCCAGACTGATCACTGAACATGACACTTAATTTGGTTAGCCAAACTTTCAGTTCTCAGAGATGTGATTGCTTACTGGAACACAAAGTTGGGAGTGACTTTGAAAGTTTAGTTCGCTAAATGTGGGTTATGGATAGTGTTGGTATGTCAGAAACTGGAACAGGCTTGGCTCATACTTTTTTTCATGTTTTTTTTTTTATTAAAAAATGCTATAGAAAATTTTAGAGCTCATAGAGGGCTCAAAAAATATTCTATAGAAACCTTAGAGCCATGAGAGGCCTGAAACAATATTTTATAGAAATTTTAAAGCCCATAGAGGACTCGAAGCATTGCTACAGAAATCTTTGAATCCCATAGAGAGCAATTGATATAGAAACCTTTAGAGAACACAGAGGGCTCAACAAATTCACATAGAGCCAACGTTTGCCTCAAAAAATTATGTATATAGAAATTTTTAGAATTTGTAGAGGCCTCAAGCAATGTATATAGAAAACTTTAGGGCGAATAGTGGATCGAAATATCTTTGCAGCCCAAAAAGGGCTCCAAACTTTTTTATAAAAAAATCGTTAGAGCCCATACATGGCTCCAGAAAATTCAAAAAAAGAAAATTAAAAACGTTTTAATAGAACTTAGAGGGCTCTAAAAAATCTGAACAAATAATTTTTATAGTTCATTGAGGTCTACAAAAAATTCTAAAAAAATCTTTGGAAGCCATAACGCCGATAGAGGGCTCCAAAAATGCTAAAAAATCTGTAGAAAAAAATTCCAAAAATTCTAAGGAAATTTTTGTAGCTTATAGAGGGCTCCAAACATTTCAAAAAATCCTTAGAGCCCACACAGAGCTCAAAAAATTTGATGGAAATCTTTAGAATTCGTAGAGGGCTCAAACAGTTTATATAGAAAGCTTTAGAGCAAAAAGTGAGATCGAAAAATGTGTATAGACATCTTTGGAGCCCATAGAGAGCTCCTGAAAATTCAAAAAAAACAATTAAAGACGTTTTTATAGGCCATAGAAAAAAATCAAATTATAGTTCACAGAGGTTTAAAAAATGTCTAAATAATTTTTGGAACCCATAGGGCTGATAGAGGTCTTCAAAAAATTCTAAAGAGATCTTTAGAGCATAAAGAGGGATTCAAAAAATTTTAGTTAGAACCCATAGAGAGCTACCGATAATTTTCAAAAAATTCTTAAGAAGTTTTTATAGCATACAGAGGGCTCTAAAAAACTGAAGAAATTTTTATAGCTCAAAGAGGGGTCAAAAAATCCAACGATATCCTTAGAACGAAAAAATGTCTAAAAAATCTTATAGAGCTACAGAAAATTACAATAATTCTAAAAAAATTGTATAGCCTATAGGGTGCTTCGAAAAAATCGCAGAAGATCTTTAAAGCCCATAGAAGGCTCCAAAAAATCTAAAGAAATCTATAAAGCCCATAAAGGGCTGCAGAAAATTGCGCAAAAAATTAAAGAAATGTTTATAGCCATATAGGGCTCAAAAACATTTTTAAAGTCCACAGAGGGCTACATAAAATTTGTACAGAAATCTTTAGGGCCCAAAAATTCTAAAAAAAAATCTGTAGAGCCCCAACATTTTAAAGAAATCTGTAGGGCCTTTATCGGCCCTAAAAATTCTAAAATTTTTTTTAGAAAATTCTAAACAAATTGTATAACCTCTAAATGGATCCAAAAAAAATTTAATGAAATCTTAAGAACCCATATAATGCTCCAGAAAATTCTAAATAAATTATTTATTGCCCATAGAGGCTTTCATTTGAATGGCACATTTAGGGTCCATAGGGAGTTCCAAAAAAAAAAATCTAAAGAAATCTTCAGAAAAAAAAAAATCTTAAGAAAATGTTATTGCCAATAGAGTTTGCCAAAAAATTATAAAGAAATATTCTAAAAAAATCTTCAGAGCCCAAAAATTTTAAATAAATCGCGATTTAAGTTCACATTTTTAGGGGTTCTTAAGGTTTTCACGATTTTGCTTGGAAACCGCGAGTTCTATGTAAATGGGTCTAAAGAAAATGTTGTAGCAGAGAAAATTCTCCACAAGATTGGCCTTTATGATATTTTTGTAGGTTTTACCATTTTTGAGATATGGATGTTCAAATTGGGACAATGCACTGACTGTATCGTCCCCTTATAAAACAATATTATGCGCAGTGCCCCTTAACTAACTTTTAATGGAAACCGCTTACATATGGGATGTTTTTACGGATTCTGAAACAGCAATGTTCATAGATAAGAAAAATAAAAAAAAAAACAGAAAAAATCGCCGGAGGGATTTTTAAATAAATCGCGATCAAAAATCACAATTTTAGGGTTTATTAGGTTTTCACGATTTTGCTTGGAAACCGCAAGTCGTATCGAAATGAATCTAAAGAAAATGTTGTAGCTGTGAAAATTCTCCACAAGATTGATCTTTATGATATTTTCGTAGGTTTTACCGTTTTTGAGATATAGAGGTTCAATTCAAATTTGTAGGTTTTTTTCTTAAATCTTCACAGTTTTGCTTGAAAACCGCAAGTCATATCAAAATGGGACTAAACAAAATGTTGAAGCTGAGAAAATTCTCTACAAGATTGGCTGATTTTTTTTTTTTGCTAGGTTGTACCATTTTCAAGATATATAAGTTTAATTTGGGAAATTGCAGTAATGACATTGTTTTATAAGGAGGCGATACAGTCCCTGCGTTGTCTCTATTTGAACTTCTATATCTCAAAAACGACAAAACCTACGAAAATATCATAAAGACCATTCGTGTGGATAATTTTCTCTGCTACAACATTTTCTTTAGACCCATTTACATAGAACTCGCGGTTTCCAAGCAAAATCGTGAAAACCTTAAGAACCCCTAAAAATGTAAACTTAAATCGCGATTTATTTTAAAATCCCTCCGGCGATTTTTTTTTTGTTTCTTGATATTTCTCATCTACGAGCATTGTAGTTTCAGAATCAGCAAAAACTTCCGAGGTGTAAGCACCTTCCATTTAAATTTGTTAAGGCACACCGCGGGCCCCATTAAAATTAAAAAAAAAAAAAAACAATTACAAAAATGCTAAAAAACTTTTGTCCATAGACGGCTTGAAAAAATACGTAACAGATCCTTCAACACATAGAGAGCTCAAAAATTCGAAAAAAAATCTGTAGAGCTCTTAGAGAGCTCGAAAAATTTTACAGAAATTGTAATGGCCTATAGAGGACTCTAGAATATTTTTAAAGAAATCTTTAGAGCCTATACAAAATATTGTATTGAGTACTTTAAATGATCCAAAATTTCTACAGAATTTTTTATAGCCCGTAGAGGGCTCCAAAAAGCTAAAGATATTTTTATAGTCCACAGAAGACCAAAAAAAAACCATAGGTATCTTTAGAGCCAATAAAAGGTACCAAAAAATATCTAAAAAATCTTTGGAGCCCATATAGTGCTGCAGAAAAATTACAAAAATTCTAAAGAAATTGTATAGCCCATAGAGGGCTTCCGAAAATTGGTAAGAGATCTTTAAACCCCATAGAAGGCTCCAAAAAATCTAAAGAAATCTACAAAACCCATAGAGGACTCTAGAAAATTGTACAAAAATTATAGAAATGTTTATGGGCCATATAGAGATAGCCCATAGAGGGTTACATAAAATTTGTATCGAAATCTTTAGAGTCCAAAAATTCTAAAACAAATCAGTTGAGCCTTTAGAGAGCTCCAAACATTTTAAAAAAATCTTTAGGCCCGATTGAGGGCACATAAAAATTCAAAAAAAAAAAATCTCTAGAAAAAAGAAATCTTAAGAAAATGTTATTGCCCACAATAAATTAAAAAGAAATATTCTAAGCCCAAAAATTTTAATAAATAGACCACTCCGGAATATTTCAAAAATTTTAATAAATTTGTATAGTCCATGGAGGACTCCTCGATAGAGGGCTCCGAAAATGTCTACAGAAACCTCTAGAGCCCATAGAAGGCAAAAAATCTAAAGAATTCTATAAAGCCCATAGAGGGCTCTAGAAAATTGTACACAAATTAAAGACATGTTTATAGGCCATATAGAGTTCTAAAAAAATACTAAAAAAAGTATAGCCCATAAAATTTGTATCAAAATTGTTAGAGTCCAAAAATTGTAAAAAAAAATCTGTTGAGCCTTTAGAGAGCTCCCAACATTTTAAAGAAATCTTTAGGGTCGATTGAGGGCATATAGACATTCCAAAAAAAATTAAGCCCTCTGTGAGGCCCATATAGAGTCCCAAAAAGTCTAAACAAATCTTTAGAAAAAAGAAACCTTAAGAAAATTTTACTGTCCACAAAAAATTTAAAAGAAATATTCTGAAGAACACTCCGGAATATTTCAAAAATTCTAAATAAATTTTTATAGTCCATGGAGGACTCTAAAAATTTAAAAGAAATTTTTAGATCCCACAGAGGGCTCCGGAAATTTCTATAGAAATCTTTAGAGTTGATAGAGGGCTCCGAAAATTTCTACAGAAACCTTTAGAGCCCATAGAGGACTCTATAAAATTAAAAAAAAACTGTAGAAAATTAAAAAATTCTAAAAAATATGGTCCATCGACGGCTTCAAAAAATACGTAATAGAGTGCTCCAAAAAATCTAAAAAAATCTGTAGAGCCCTTAGAGAGCTCGAAACATTTTAAAGAGAACGTTACGCCCTATAGAGGATTCCAAAACATTTTTAAAGAAATCTTTAGAGCCTATACAAAAAATTTTAATGAATTCTTTACTGCCCATAAAATGATGCAGAAAATTTCAAAATTTCTAAAGAATTTTTTATAGCCCATAGAGAGCTCCAAAAACTAAATAAATTTTTATAGTGATATTTGAATTAATTTTCTTTCCAGTTGTGCTGTTATGACCTAAGAGATAAATTGCAAAATTATAAATCCCCCGAAGGACCTCACATTCAACCATTATGCTACTTTTCACGGGTGGTTATGTCTGATCATATTAGAATATTACTTTAATGGGTGGAAAATCATAATGGTTGAATGTGGGGTCTTCGGGGGATTCCTAATTTTTCAATGTACCTCTAAACAGCTCATCTCGAAAGAGAATTAATCGGTGTAGCTGATTTATTCAGACATTTGTTTTGATTTTAACTAAATCAAAGTCCGGTTATTTATTTTGTGTTTTTGTTTATCTACTTCGCAATTAAATTGCCATTGTCAAATAAATATTTTTGGCTAAAAACAAATGACTTGGCTTTATCTCAAAGCTCCACCAAAACAAAAAGCTAACAATTAGTTGACATTTAACATTAGAACAGAATCGATCGGAAGTTTTGTGTTGCTGAAAAAATGGGTTTATCGTTTATTCTATTAACCATACTAAGCGCTCTTATTGCCTACGTGATTCATCGTTTGAACAAAAATCGCTTCTACTGGCAATCCTTGGGTATAGCCTGCGAGGAGCCCCACTTTTTCTTTGGCAACTTAAGAGGCATACAGGCTACTCGTGGCTTTTGGGAGGTATGGCAGGAATACTACCAACGTTTTAAGGGCACCGGTCCGTTTGCCGGTTTCTATTGGTTCTTTAAGCCGGCGGTATTTGTATTGGAGCCGGACCTAATAAAACACATATTGATCAAGGATTTCCATAACTTCTCCGATCGTGGTTTCTTTCACAATGAACAGGATGACCCCTTGTCGGGTCAATTGTTTCTCTTGGAAGGTGTCAAGTGGAAACATATGCGTCAAAAGTTATCGCCCACCTTTACCTCGGGGAAAATGAAATTCATGTTTCCCTCTGTTGTCAAAGTGGGTGGTGAACTTATTGAGGTTCTCGACAAGTTACTGGTGGAGAAGAAGGGTGCCAGTGTATTGGAGATCAAGGAACTTATGGCCAGGTACACCACAGATGTCATTGGCAGCTGTGCCTTTGGCATTGAATGCAGCAGCCTCAAAGATCCAAATGCTGAATTTCGTCTTATGGGCAGCAGATCCTTGGTGGAGCATAAACATAATCGCCTATTTATTGGATTTATGGCCAGCTTTTGTGACTTGGCCCGTAAGCTGCATATGAAGCAGACACCCGATGACATAGAGGCCTTTTTTATGCGCATTGTAAAAGAAACAGTCGACTATCGTGAAAAGAATAATGTGCGAAGGAATGACTTTATGGACATGTTAATTGATATGAAAAATAACAAAATGATGAAATCCGAGCATGGTGATGTGCAGACAAATCTAACGTTGGAAGAAATTGCAGCCCAGGCTTTTGTATTCTTTAATGCAGGGTTTGAGACATCTTCAACAACATTGGGTTTTGCCCTCTATGAATTGGCTAAAAACCAGCAGATACAAGACAGGGCCAGGAAAGAGGTGGTGGAGAAATTACACAAATTTGAAGGTGAACTAAGCTATGAGTGTATGAAGGAAATGGTCTATTTGGAGCAAATTCTAATGGGTAAGTCAAACGCGCAACAATATTTTGAAGAGTTCATTTTATTATTCTCTTTTGTAGAAACTTTACGTTTATATACCGTCCTGCCGGTGCTAAATCGTGTTGCCCTAGAGGACTATGTGGTGCCGGGAAATCCAAAATATGTTATCAAGAAGGGCATGCAGGTTCTAATACCCTCCGGAGCCATACATCGTGATGAGCGATATTATCCCAATCCACTGGAATTTAATCCTGACAACTTCTCCCCTGAAAATGTGGCACAACGTGATTCCGTTTTATTTTTGGGTTTCGGTGAAGGTCCTCGCAATTGCATTGGCTTGCGCTTTGGTAAAATGGAAGCCATAATTGGCTTGGCTCTGCTTTTGAAACATTATCGATTTTCTATTTGTGAGAAGACCCAAATACCCCTGACCTATGGTAAGGTTTCGTATTTGATTGGCACCGATAGGGGTATCTATTTGAAGGTTGAGAAAATATAGAAAAAAACATAATAAAACACTTGCCCAGTAAAAATTGAAATAAAAAATAACGGCATTATTTCGTATTTAGCAAGGTAACCATAACTATTTATAAATCAACTTACTGGCCCATTATTTCGACAGAGGCATGTATCAGGTACATCTATGGTGAACACAATAATTTATAAGATAAGTAACCGAAACTTTTCAAATCATAATATTCCAGATCTAAGAAACTCTATAAAGGTCAATTCTTCAGATTACGGATGCTCAAGGGTCGGTTTAAAAATTTCACCAAATGCAGTTCTTCTGGTAATGTTCCGACATTTTAAACAATAAGAAGATTTGGTGATCTTCAATAAGAAGATTTTCTGATCTTCAATAAGAAATCCTGGTTCTCTTCTAAAAGAAGTCATGGTGGTATCTTATAAGAGAACGTTGTGGCCTTCTAAGACCTGACTTTCTTCAATAAGGAGACTTCTTGATTTTCAATAAGATGATTTTCAAAAGGAAGACAAGGTTGTTTTCACCAATGAGTCTTGGTGGTCTTTTATAAGAAGACCTTGTGGATTTTTTTAAGAAGACCTGGATGTCCACACTGGGAAGACCTGGTGTTATTCTAGAAGGAGATTTGGTTGTCTTCTATAAAAAATACTTGATGTTCTTCTCTAAGAAGTCCTGGTCGTCTATAAGAATACCTGATGGTCTTCTCTGGTTTTCTCATACAAGACCTGGTGGTCACCTGGCGGTCTTCTACAAGTAGATCTGGTAGTCATTTATAGGTAGGAGACCTGCTGACTTTGTATGAGAAGATCTGGTGAGATTCTATAAGAATACATAATGGTCTTCTATAAGAAAACATTGTTGTCTTCTATAAACATTGGTGTCTTGAATCATCTAAAAGACGTTTTGGTCGTCTTCTATAAGAAAACCGAGGGGCTTTCTTTTAATGAAATTAAAATGCTTACAATTTCGGTATTTAACGATATTATTCGGTAAGTTAGCGACCAATAAAAAGTAGTCATAAAGTTCTACCGATAGCAACAGTGCTTTCAACTTTTATTTGAACTTTACATTCATAATTTTGCGTTCTAATGTTACCGACTTTTGTCGGTAACTCAAAAAATGAGTTAGAGAATCGCACTACTGGTGCTCATCAAGTCCTTGTGGTCTTCAATAAGAAAACCTGGTTGGCTTCTGCAAGAAGTTCTTTTTCCTATAATGAGGTCTGATGGTGCTCCAAAATGACCCGCGTGTTTTCTACAAGCGATCTTACTTGTCTTCTATAACAAGATCTGGTAGTGCTCTAAAATCCGTTGGTCTAAAAAATTAACTGGGGGTCTTCTACAAGAGCATCTGAGGCTCTCCTCAAAGAAGACGTGGAGTCTTCTACACGAAAACTTTGCGGTCTTCTATAAGAAGGCCTTGCCCTCTATAAGAACAGCTTGTGGTCTTCCACAAAAAGACCTGGTGGTCTTAGGAAGCACCCTTTCTGCAAGAAAGGCTTTTAAGAAGCACACTTTCTTCACGAAAGGGTCTAGGAAGCATCCTTTCTTCAAGAAAGGCTTTTAAGAAGCACACTTTCTTCACGAAAGGGTCTAGGAAGCATCCTTTCTTCAAGAAAGGGTCTTAGGAAGCACCCTTTCTTCACGAAAGTGTCTTAGGAAGCATCCTTTCTTCACGAAAGGGTCTTAGGAAGCACCCTTTCTTCAAGAAAAAGGTTTTAGGAAGCACCCTTTCTTCAAGAAAGGGTTTTAGGAAGCAACCTTTCTTCAAGAAAAAGGTTTTAGGAAGCTCCCTTTCTTCAAGAAAAAGGTTTTAGGAAGCACCCTTTCTTCAAGAAAGGGTTTTAGGAAGCACCCTTTTCTTTAAGAAAAAGGTTTTAGGAAGCACACTTTCTTCAAGAAAAAGGTTTTAGGAAGCACTCTTTCTTCAAGAAAAGGTCTTTGGAAACACCATTTCTTCAAGAAAAGGTCTTTGGAAACACCCTTTCTTCAAGAAAGGGTCTTAGGAAGCACCCTTTCTTCAAGAAATGGTCTTAGGAAGCACCCTTTCTTCAAGAAAGGGTCTTAGGAAGCACCCTTTCTTCAAGAAAAGGTCTTAGGAAGCACCCTTTCTTCAAGAAAGGGTCTTAGGAAGCATCCTTGCTTCAAGAAAAGGTCTTAGGAAGCACCCTTTCTTCAAGAAATGGTTTTAGGAAGCACCCTTTCTTCAAGAAAGGGTTTTAGGAAGCACCCTTTCTTCAAGAAAGGGTTTTAGAAAGCACCCTTTCTTCAAGAAAGGGTTTTAGGAAGCACCCTTTCTGCAAGAAAGGGTTTTAGGAAGCACCCTTTCTTCAAGAAAGGGTTTTAGGAAGGACGTTTTCTTCAAGAAATGGTTTTAGGAAGCACCCTTTCTTCAAGAAATGGTTTTAGGAAGCACCCTTTCTTCAAGAAAGGGTTTTAGGAAACACCTTTTCTTCAAGAAAGGGTCTTAGGAAGCACCCTTTCTTCAAGAAAGGGTCTTAGGAAGCACCCTTTCTTTAAGAAACGGTCTAAGGAAGCACTTTTCTTCGAAAAAGGGTCCTAGTGGTCTCCTGCCAAAAGACCTGGTGGTCTCCTACAAGAAGACCTGGCGGTATTCTCTACGAAGACCTGGTGGTCTT
This sequence comes from Musca autumnalis, assembly GCF_047663935.1. Classification (NCBI taxonomy): domain Eukaryota; kingdom Metazoa; phylum Arthropoda; class Insecta; order Diptera; family Muscidae; genus Musca; species Musca autumnalis. Next base: position 192,732,268 of record NW_027412088.1, on the reverse strand, counting down.
CTATAAAAATGCCTGAGAGAAATCGGATTGATTTCGTTTCGTATCGAAATTGAAAACATTAGGCTGTTTGAATGGATTTTTTCCAATATTTTGTTCCGAAATTTAAAAAAAAATTAAACGAGATTTTTCTCTTACGGAATTCAAATAAAAATCGCAACGAAATCGACCTCAAGAGGATAAATTCCCAGCAACTGAATTGAGCCCTAAAGCTGAGAGTGTAAAAAGCTCTCATTGGAAACAAGTATGCACATTCCAAGTCCAAGCCACGGATAATGTCTCTTTGTATGTTTGCCATCATCTGCCACATTTCCCCTCTAGCGATTTATTGTTTTGTTTATACCCTCGATACTGTGTCAATATATAAGCCATATGGTATGAAATTATTTCATGCCGATCAATATTGCGTCATTGTTCTAATAAACAACGATTCACTTTTCTCTGTACATTTCTCGCACTCCATTTTCCCATGACGTAACAATTTTATTCAATTGTCAGCAGGCCAATGCGGTATGTATTACATTTGAAATTAATAATAGAATTCGTTATTTGAGACAGATAATAAAATAAACTACAAATATAATGACTTTTCGTATAGAAAAGTTTATCGGAGATGACTTTTCGTATGGGAAAGCTTATCGGTGATGACTTTTCGTATAGAAAAGTTCATCGGAGATGACTTTTCGTATAGAAAAGTTCATCGGAGATGACTTTTCGTATAGAAAAGTTCATCGGAGATGGCTCTTCGTATAGAAAAGTTCATCGGAGATGACTTTTCGTATAGAAAAGTTCATCGGAGATGACTTTTCGTATAGAAAAGTTCATCGGAGATGACTTTTCGTATAGAAAAGTTCATCGGAGATGACTTTTCGTATAGAAAAGTTCATCGGAGATGACTTTTCGTATAGAAAAGTTCATCGGAGATGACTTTTCGTATAGAAAAGTTCATCGGAGATGACTTTTCGTATAGAAAAGTTCATCGGAGATGACTTTTCGTATAGAAAAGTTCATGGGAGATGACTTTTCGTATAGAAAAGTTCATCGGAGATGACTTTTCGTATAGAAAAGTTCATCGGAGATGACTTTTCGTATAGAAAAGTTCATCGGAGATGACTTTTCGTATAGAAAAGTTCATCGGAGATGACTTTTCGTATAGAAAAGTTCATCGGAGATGACTTTTCGTATAGAAAAGTTCATCGGAGATGATTTTTTTCGTATAGAAAAAGTTCATCGGAGATGATTTTTTTCGTATAGAAAAAGTTCATCGGAGATAATTTTTTTCGTATAGAAAAAGTTCATCGGAGATGACTTTTTTCGTATAGAAAAGTTTATCGGAGATGACTTTTCGACTTTTCGTATAGAAAAGTTCATCGGAGATGACTTTTTTCGTATAGAAAAAGTTCATCGGAGATGACTTTTTTCGTATAGAAAAAGTTCATCGAAGATGACTTTTTTCGTATAGAAAAGTTCATCGGAGATGACTTTTCGACTTTTCGTATAGAAAAGTTCATCGGTGATGACTTTTCGACTTTTCGTATAGAAAAGTTCATCGGTGATGACTTTTCGTATAGAAAAGTTCATCGGTGATGACTTTTCGTATAGAAAAGTTCATCGGTGATGACTTTTCGTATAGAAAAGTTCATCGGTGATGACATTTCGTATAGAAAAGTTCATCGGTGATGACTTTTCGTATAGAAAAGTTCATCGGAGATGACTTTTCGTATAGAAAAGTTCATCGGAGATGACCTTTCGACTTTTCGTATAGAAAAGTTCATCGGAGATGACTTTTTTCGTATAGAAAAAGTTCATCGGAGATGACTTTTTTCGTATAGAAAAAGTTCATCGGAGATGACTTTTTTCGTATAGAAAAAGTTCATCGGAGATGACTTTTTTCGTATAGAAAAAGTTCATCGGAGATGACTTTTTTCGTATAGAAAAAGTTCATCGGAGATGACTTTTTTCGTATAGAAAAAGTTCATCGGAGATGACATTTTTCGACTTTTTTCGTATAGAAAAAGTTCATCGGAGATGACTTTTTTCGTATAGAAAAAGTTCATCGGAGATGACTTTTTTCGTATAGAAAAAGTTCATCGGAGATGACTTTTTTCGTATAGAAAAAGTTCATCGGAGATGACTTTTTTCGTATAGAAAAAGTTCATCGGAGATGACTTTTTTCGTATAGAAAAAGTTCATCGGAGATGACTTTTTTCGTATAGAAAAAGTTCATCGGAGATGACTTTTTTCGTATAGAAAAAGTTCATCGGAGATGACTTTTTTCGTATAGAAAAAGTTCATCGGAGATGACTTTTTTCGTATAGAAAAAGTTCATCGGAGATGACTTTTTTCGTATAGAAAAAGTTCATCGGAGATGACATTTTTCGTATAGAAAAAGTTCATCGGAGATGACTTTTTTCGTATAGAAAAAGTTCATCGGAGATGACTTTTTTCGTATAGAAAAAGTCCATCGGAGATGACTTTTTTCGTATAGAAAAAGTCCATCGGAGATGACTTTTTTCGTATAGAAAAAGTCCATCGGAGATGACTTTTTTCGTATAGAAAAAGTTCATCGGAGATGACTTTTTTCGTATAGAAAAAGTTCATCGGAGATGACTTTTTTCGTATAGAAAAAGTTCATCGGAGATGACTTTTTTCGTATAGAAAAAGTTCATCGGAGATGACTTTTTTCGTATAGAAAAAGTTCATCGGAGATGATTTTTTTCGTATAGAAAAAGTTCATCGGAGATGATTTTTTTCGTATAGAAAAAGTTCATCGGAGATAATTTTTTTCGTATAGAAAAAGTTCATCGGAGATGACTTTTTTCGTATAGAAAAGTTTATCGGAGATGACTTTTCGACTTTTCGTATAGAAAAGTTCATCGGAGATGACTTTTTTCGTATAGAAAAAGTTCATCGGAGATGACTTTTTTCGTATAGAAAAAGTTCATCGAAGATGACTTTTTTCGTATAGAAAAAGTTCATCGAAGATGACTTTTTTCGTATAGAAAAAGTTCATCGAAGATGACTTTTTTCGTATAGAAAAGTTCATCGGAGATGACTTTTCGACTTTTCGTATAGAAAAGTTCATCGGTGATGACTTTTCGTATAGAAAAGTTCATCGGTTCATCGAAGATGACTTTTCGTATAGAAAAGTTCATCGAAGATGACTTTTCGTATAGAAAAGTTCATCGAAGATGACTTTTCGTATAGAAAAGTTCAGAAAAGTTCATCGAAGATGACTTTTCGTATAGAAAAGTTCATCGAAGATGACTTTTCGTATAGAAAAGTTCATCGGAGATGACTTTTCGTATGGAAAAGTTCATCGAAGATGACATTTCGTATAGGAAAGTTCATCGAAGATGACTTTTCGTATAGAAGAGTTCATCGGAGATGACTTTTCCTATAGAAATGTTCATCGGAGATAATTTTTCCTGTGGAAAATTTATTCGAAATTATAGAAGAAAACTATTTAATGAAATTATTTATTATTCTACTTATATTTTCTCCACCTTCAAAGGTATACCCTGCTTACCAGGACACAATATAATGCCCTCTTTACTATAGACCATCGGTACAGGTGTTTCAGAACAAACGGAAAATTTGAAATTTCGTAAAAGCAACACTAGACCAACAATAATTTGCATTTTACCAAAACGCAGACCAATACAATTACGAGGACCATCACCGAATGGCATGTGGAGTACAGAATCACGTTCGGCCATATTTGCTGGCGAGAAGTTTTCAGGATTGAAAACATCGGGTTGAGAGAAGTAACGTTCATCACGTTGTAAGGCTGCTGTGGGTATTATGACAGGCATACCCTTTTTGATGATGAATTCCGCCGGGTGATTAGGCACAGGGAAGTCTTCCAGGGCCACACGATTTAGAAACGGAGCAATGGAGTGGATGCGCAGGGTTTCTAGAAAACAAATTCGGTTAGTTCTTTGAAATTTCGTTTTATTAATTGGGAAATTTTAGTCACCATTCATAACCTGTTCCAAGTAGGTCATTTCCTTCATACATTCATAGGAAAACTGTTGCTTATGTTTGTCCAACACCTCTGAGATTTCCTTGCGCACCTTTTCCTGGAAATCTTCATGACAAGCCAGTTCATAGAGTATAAAAGCCAATGAGGAGGCAGATGTCTCATAACCAGCCAATAAAAACAAAAATGCCTGGGCAGCAATTTCTCCAAAACTCAATTTTGTCAACTCCTCTCCATTTTCCGATTTTGTTAGCGGATTATTTTTCAAGGCGATTAACATATCCATAAAATCATTACATCTGATGTTGTTCTCTTCGCGATAATTTACAGTGTCCCTAATGAGACCCATAAAATATTTCTCCACTTCGGGTATGGTCTCCTTGAGATGCCAGCGCCTTGCCAATTGGGGGAAATTTAAACGAAATGCCACACCCAAGACTCCACCACGATATTCCACCATTGCCCTGCGGCCCATTGTGCGAAATTCCGATTTGGGATTTTTCAGGCTATTTGTTTCAATGCCAAATGCACAGCTACCAATCACATCGGAGGTAAAACGAGCCATTATATCGGCTACTTCAATGATGTCTGTGTTTGTTAAGTTCTCCTCAAACACCCTTACCACTTCTTGGCCCAACTTCTCCATAAGAGGAAATATTAATTTCATTTTTCCCGAAGTAAATGCCGGTGACAGTTGGGCACGCATATTCTTCCATTTGGGACCATCCAAATTAAACAACTGCCCCGACAATGGATCATCTTCGGGATTGTGAAACATACCACGGTCACTGAATTTGGCGAAGTCTTTTATCAAAATTTGTTTTATTAGCTGGGGATCCACAACCATGGCCGAGGGTTTGGTAAACCAATAGAAACCAAAACACGGCCCCGTGTTTTTGTATTTGTCATACACTGTCTGAACACATTCGGCAATTGAACGATTTTCCGTAAGACCCTTAAAGTTGCCCAACATCCAGTGAGGAGGATCATGGGCTACATTTCGTCGCTTCCAATAGTTATAGTGTTCGCGTATTTTAGTGACCACATAGCCAACTAATATTGCGAAAGCAGCGATAAATAGCGTTATAAACAACATTTCGATAATATTTTTGTTCTCGAAGCTTTCTGTTCAGCCCAACATTTAAAATATAACTAACTAATGCAACAACATACATTTGGCGTAAGATTGTGGTGTTGACACACATCTACAGTGGAGGGTGCTCAGCGTTGAGTGTTGATAAGAGACTCTCTTTCATTACCTCAACAAAGGCCAATATTAACTGGGAGGCAATGTTGGTATTTTGTTCTGCGTCGAAAAGGGCTGTTCATGCATCACAGAGAGAGCGGCATTTTCGTGAGCTTTCCAATATTTGCCGAGAGGCAGGAAGCCATAATTCAGCAAGATAGCTATAGATCGCATGTCACAGTGTTTCAAAATGATTTTAATTAATATAAAAATATTTTTAATGATTTTACGGTCAGATAGATCTCTCCGGAGAATTATCTGTAGACTTAAAAAAAATCACGACTATTTGTCTCAAAAATAAATTAAAAAATCCACGACTATTTGTCTCAAAAATAAATTAAAAAATCCACGACTATTTGTCTCAAAAATAAATTAAAAAATCCACGACTATTTGTCTCAAAAATAAATTAAAAAATCCACGACTATTTTTCTTAAAAATTGTTTAAAAAATCCACGACTATTTGTCTTAAAAATTGTTTAAAAAATCCACGACTATTTGTCTGAAAAATTGTTTAAAAAATCCACGACTATTTGTCTGAAAAATTGTTTAAAAAATCCACGACTATTTGTCTGAAAAATTGTTTAAAAAATCCACGACTATTTGCCTCAAAAATAAATTAAAAAATCCACGACTATTTGTCTCAAAAATAAATTAAAAAATCCACGACTATTTGTCTCAAAAATAAATTAAAAAATCCACGACTATTTGTCTCAAAAATAAATTAAAAAATCCACGACTATTTGTCTCAAAAATAAATTAAAAAATCCACGACTATTTGTCTCAAAAATAAATTAAAAAATCCACGACTATTTGTCTCAAAAATAAATTAAAAAATCCACGACTATTTGTCTCAAAAATAAATTAAAAAATCCACGACTATTTGTCTCAAAAATAAATTAAAAAATCCACGACTATTTGTCTCAAAAATAAATTAAAAAATCCACGACTATTTGTCTCAAAAATAAATTAAAAAATCCACGACTATTTGTCTGAAAAATTGTTTAAAAAATCCACGACTATTTGTCTTAAAAATTTTTTAAAAAATCCACGACTATTTGTCTCAAAAATAAATTAAAAAATCCACGACTATTTGTCTTAAAAATTGTTTAAAAAATCCACGACTATTTGTTTTAAAAATTGTTTAAAAAATCCACGACTATTTGTCTGAAAAATTGTTTAAAAAATCCAGGACTATTTGTCTGAAAAATTGTTTAAAAAATCCACGACTATTTGTCTCAAAAATAAATTAAAAAATCCACGACTATTTGTCTCAAAAATAAATTAAAAAATCCACGACTATTTGTCTCAAATATAAATTAAAAAATCCACGACTATTTGTCTGAAAAATTGTTTAAAAAATCCACGACTATTTGTCTGAAAAATTGTTTAAAAAGTCCACGACTATTTGTCTGAAAAATTGTTTAAAAAATCCACGACTATTTGTCTGAAAAATTGTTTAAAAAATCCACGACTATTTGCCTCAAAAATAAATTAAAAAATCCACGACTATTTGTCTTAAAAATTGTTTAAAAAATCCACGACTATTTGTCTCAAAAATAAATTAAAAAATCCACGACTATTTGTCTCAAAAATAAATTAAAAAATCCACGACTATTTGTCTCAAAAATAAATTAAAAAATCCACGACTATTTGTCTCAAAAATAAATTAAAAAATCCACGACTATTTGTCTCAAAAATAAATTAAAAAATCCACGACTATTTGTCTCAAAAATAAATTAAAAAATCCACGACTATTTGTCTCAAAAATAAATTAAAAAATCCACGACTATTTGTCTCAAAAATAAATTAAAAAATCCACGACTATTTGTCTCAAAAATAAATTAAAAAATCCACGACTATTTGTCTCAAAAATAAATTAAAAAATCCACGACTATTTGTCTGAAAAATTGTTTAAAAAATCCACGATTATTTGTCTGAAAAATTGTTTAAAAAATCCACGACTATTTGCCTCAAAAATAAATTAAAAAATCCACGACTATTTGTCTTAAAAATTGTTTAAAAAATCCACGACTATTTGTCTTAAAAATTGTTTAAAAAATCCACGACTATTTGTCTCAAAAATAAATTAAAAAATCCACGACTATTTGTCTGAAAAATTGTTTAAAAAATCCACGATTATTTGTCTGAAAAATTGTTTAAAAAATCCACGACTATTTGCCTCAAAAATAAATTAAAAAATCCACGACTATTTGTCTTAAAAATTGTTTAAAAAATCCACGACTATTTGTCTTAAAAATTGTTTAAAAAATCCACGACTATTTGTCTGAAAAATTGTTTAAAAAATCCACGACTATTTGTCTTAAAAATTGTTTAAAAAATCCACGACTATTTGTCTGAAAAATTGTTTAAAAAATCCACGACTATTTGTCTGAAAAATTGTTTAAAAAATCCACGACTATTTGTCTTAAAAATTGTTTAAAAAATCCACGACTATTTGTCTGAAAAATTGTTTAAAAAATCCACGACTATTTGCCTCAAAAATAAATAAAAAAATCCACGACTATTTGTCTTAAAAATTGTTTAAAAAATCCACGACTATTTGTCTTAAAAATTGTTTAAAAAATCCACGACTATTTGTCTCAAAAATAAATTAAAAAATCCACGACTATTTGTCTCAAAAATAAATTAAAAAATCCACGACTATTTGTCTCAAAAATAAATTAAAAAATCCACGACTATTTGTCTCAAAAATAAATTAAAAAATCCACGACTATTTGTCTCAAAAATAAATTAAAAAATCCACGACTATTTGTCTCAAAAATAAATTAAAAAATCCACGACTATTTGTCTCAAAAATAAATTAAAAAATCCACGACTATTTGTCTCAAAAATAAATTAAAAAATCCACGACTATTTGTCTCAAAAATAAATTAAAAAATCCACGACTATTTGTCTGAAAAATTGTTTAAAAAATCCACGACTATTTGTCTCAAAAATAAATTAAAAAATCCACGACTATTTGTCTCACAAATAAATTAAAAAATCCACGACTATTTGTCTCCAAAATAAATAAAAAAATCCACGACTATTTGTCTTAAAAATTGTTTAAAAAATCCACCACTATTTGTCTCAAAAATAAATTAAAAAATCCACGACTATTTGTCTCAAAAATAAATTAAAAAATCCACGACTATTTGTCTGAAAAATTGTTTAAAAAATCCACGACTATTTGCCTCAAAAATAAATTAAAAAATCCACGACTATTTGCCTCAAAAATAAATTAAAAAATCCACGACTATTTGTCTGAAAAATTGTATAAAAAAATCCACGACTATTTGTCTCAAAAATTGTTTAAAAAATCCACGACTATTTGTCTGAAAAATTGTTTAAAAAATCCACGACTATTTGCCTCAAAAATAAATTAAAAAATCCACGACTATTTGTCTCAAAAATTGTTTAAAAAATCCACGACTATTTGTCTGAAAAATTGTTTAAAAAATCCACGACTATTTGTCTGAAAAATTGTTTAAAAAATCCACGACTATTTGTCTGAAAAATTGTTTAAAAAATCCACGACTATTTGCCTCAAAAATAAATTAAAAAATCCACGACTATTTGTCTTAAAAATTGTTTAAAAAATCCACGACTATTTGTCTCAAAAATAAATTAAAAAATCCACGACTATTTGTCTCAAAAATAAATTAAAAAATCCACGACTATTTGTCTCAAAAATAAATTAAAAAATCCACGACTATTTGTCTCAAAAATAAATTAAAAAATCCACGACTATTTGTCTGAAAAATTGTTTAAAAAATCCACGATTATTTGTCTGAAAAATTGTTTAAAAAATCCACGATTATTTGTCTGAAAAATTGTTTAAAAAATCCACGACTACTTGCCTCAAAAATAAATTAAAAAATCCACGACTATTTGTCTTAAAAATTGTTTAATAAAATCCACGACTATTTGTCTGAAAAATTGTTTAAAAAATCCACGACTATTTGTCTTAAAAATTGTTTAAAAAATCCACGACTATTTGTCTGAAAAATTGTTTAAAAAATCCACGACTATTTGCCTCAAAAATAAATAAAAAAATCCACGACTATTTGTCTTAAAAATTGTTTAAAAAATCCACGACTATTTGTCTTAAAAATTGTTTAAAAAATCCACGACTATTTGTCTTAAAAATTGTTTAAAAAATCCACGACTATTCGTCTCAAAAATAAATTAAAAAATCCACGACTATTTGTCTCAAAAATAAATTAAAAAATCCACGACTATTTGTCTCAAAAATAAATTAAAAAATCCACGACTATTTGTCTCAAAAGAAAAATTGTTTAAAAAATCCACGACTATTTATCTCAAAAATTGTTTAAAAAATCCACGACTATTTGTCTGAAAAATTGTTTAAAAAATCCACGACTATTTATCTCAAAAATTGTTTAAAAAATCCACGACTATTTGTCTGAAAAATTGTTTAAAAAATCCACGACTATTTGTCTGAAAAATTGTTTAAAAAATCCACGACTATTTGCCTCAAAAATAAATTAAAAAATCCACGACTATTTGTCTGAAAAATTGTGTAAAAAAATCCACGACTATTTATCTCAAAAATTGTTTAAAAAATCCACGACTATTTGTCTGAAAAATTGTTTAAAAAATCCACGACTATTTGTCTGAAAAATTGTTTAAAAAATCCACGACTATTTGCCTCAAAAATAAATTAAAAAATCCACGACTATTTGTCTCAAAAATAAATTAAAAAATCCACGACTATTTGTCTCAAAAATAAATTAAAAAATCCACGACTATTTGTCTCAAAAGAAAAATAAAAAATCCACGACTATTTGTCTCAAAAATAAATTAAAAAATCCACGACTATTTGTCTCAAAAATAAATTAAAAAATCCACGACTATTTGTCTCAAAAATAAATTAAAAAATCCACGACTATTTGTCTCAAAAATAAATTAAAAAATCCACGACTATTTGTCTCACAAATAAATTAAAAAATCCACGACTATTTGTCTCCAAAATAAATAAAAAAATCCACGACTATTTGTCTTAAAAATTGTTTAAAAAATCCACGACTATTTGTCTTAAAAATTGTTTAAAAAATCCACCACTATTTGTCTCAAAAATAAATTAAAAAATCCACGACTATTTGTCTCAAAAATAAATTAAAAAATCCACGACTATTTGTCTGAAAAATTGTTTAAAAAATCCACGACTATTTATCTCAAAAATTGTTTAAAAAATCCACGACTATTTGTCTGAAAAATTGTTTAAAAAATCCACGACTATTTGTCTGAAAAATTGTTTAAAAAATCCACGACTATTTGCCTCAAAAATAAATTAAAAAATCCACGACTATTTGTCTGAAAAATTGTGTAAAAAAATCCACGACTATTTATCTCAAAAATTGTTTAAAAAATCCACGACTATTTGTCTGAAAAATTGTTTAAAAAATCCACGACTATTTGTCTGAAAAATTGTTTAAAAAATCCACGACTATTTGCCTCAAAAATAAATTAAAAAATCCACGACTATTTGTCTCAAAAATTGTTTAAAAAATCCACGACTATTTGTCTGAAAAATTGTTTAAAAAATCCACGACTATTTGTCTGAAAAATTGTTTAAAAAATCCACGACTATTTGTCTGAAAAATTGTTTAAAAAATCCACGACTATTTGCCTCAAAAATAAATTAAAAAATCCACGACTATTTGTCTGAAAAATTGTTTAAAAAATCCAGGACTATTTGTCTGAAAAATTGTTTAAAAAATCCACGACTATTTGTCTGAAAAATTGTTTAAAAAATCCACTACTATTTGTCTCCAAAATTAATAAAAAATCCACGACTATTTGTCTTAAAAATTGTTTAAAAAATCCACGACTATTTTTCTCAAAAATAAATTAAAAAATCCACGACTATTTGTCTCAAAAATAAATTAAAAAATCCACGACTATTTGTCTCAAAAATAAATTAAAAAATCCACGACTATTTGTCTGAAAAATTGTTTAAAAACCCACGACTATTTGTCTCAAAAATAAATTAAAAAATCCACGACTATTTGTCTCAAAAATAAATTAAAAAATCCACGACTATTTGTCTGAAAAATTGTTTAAAAAATCCACGACTATTTGTCTGAAAAATTGTTTAAAAAATCCACGACTATTTGTCTGAAAAATTGTTTAAAAAATCCACGACTATTTGTCTCAAAAATAAATTAAAAAATCCACGACTATTTGTCTCAAAAATAAATTAAAAAATCCACGACTATTTGTCTCAAAAATAAATTAAAAAATCCACGAATATTTGTCTCAAAAATAAATTAAAAAATCCACGACTATTTGTCTCAAAAATAAATTAAAAAATCCACGACTATTTGTCTCAAAAATAAATTAAAAAATCCACGACTATTTGTCTCAAAAATAAATTAAAAAATCCACGACTATTTGTCTCAAAAATAAATTAAAAAATCCACGACTATTTGTCTCAAAAATAAATTAAAAAATCCACGACTATTTGTCTCAAAAATAAATTAAAAAATCCACGACTATTTGTCTCACAAATAAATTAAAAAATCCACGACTATTTGTCTTAAAAATTGTTTAAAAAATCCACGACTATTTGTCTTAAAAATTGTTTAAAAAATCCACCACTATTTGTCTCAAAAATAAAAATAAAAAATCCACGACTATTTGTCTCAAAAATAAATTAAAAAATCCACGACTATTTGTCTGAAAAATTGTTTAAAAAATCCACGACTATTTGCCTCAAAAATAAATTAAAAAATCCACGACTATTTGTCTCAAAAATTGTTTAAAAAATCCACGACTATTTGTCTGAAAAATTGTTTAAAAAATCCACGACTATTTGCCTCAAAAATAAATTAAAAAATCCACGACTATTTGTCTCAAAAATAAATTAAAAAATCCACGACTATTTGTCTGAAAAATTGTTTAAAAAATCCACGACTATTTGTCTGAAAAATTGTTTAAAAAATCCACGACTATTTGTCTGAAAAATTGTTTAAAAAATCCACGACTATTTGTCTGAAAAATTGTTTAAAAAATCCACGACTATTTGTCTGAAAAATTGTTTAAAAAATCCACGACTATTTGCCTCAAAAATAAATTAAAAAATCCACGACTATTTGTCTGAAAAATTGTTTAAAAAATCCACGACTATTTGTCTCAAAAATAAATTAAAAAATCCACGAATATTTGTCTCAAAAATAAATTAAAAAATCCACGACTATTTGTCTCAAAAATAAATTAAAAAATCCACGACTATTTGTCTCAAAAATAAATTAAAAAATCCACGACTATTTGTCTCAAAAATAAATTAAAAAATCCACGACTATTTGTCTCAAAAATAAATTAAAAAATCCACGACTATTTGTCTCAAAAATAAATTAAAAAATCCACGAATATTTGTCTCAAAAATAAATTAAAAAATCCACGACTATTTGTCTCAAAAATAAATTAAAAAATCCACGACTATTTGTCTCAAAAATAAATTAAAAAATCCACGACTATTTGTCTCAAAAATAAATTAAAAAATCCACGACTATTTGTCTCAAAAATAAATTAAAAAATCCACGACTATTTGTCTCACAAATAAATTAAAAAATCCACCACTATTTGTCTCAAAAATAAATTAAAAAATCCACGACTATTTGTCTCAAAAATAAATTAAAAAATCCACGACTATTTGTCTCAAAAATAAATTAAAAAATCCACGACTATTTGTCTGAAAAATTGTTTAAAAAATCCACGACTATTTGTCTCAAAAATAAATTAAAAAATCCACGACTATTTGTCTCAAAAATAAATTAAAAAATCCACGACTATTTGTCTCAAAAATAAATTAAAAAATCCACGACTATTTGTCTGAAAAATTGTTTAAAAAATCCACGACTATTTGCCTCAAAAATAAATTAAAAAATCCACGACTATTTGTCTCAAAAATTGTTTAAAAAATCCACGACTATTTGTCTGAAAAATTGTTTAAAAAATCCACGACTATTTGTCTGAAAAATTGTTTAAAAAATCCACGACTATTTGTCTTAAAAATTGTTTAAAAAATCCACGACTATTTGTCTTAAAAATTGTTTAAAAAATCCACGACTATTTGTCTTAAAAATTGTTTAAAAAATCCACGACTATTTGTCTTAAAAATTGTTTAAAAAATCCACGACTATTTGTCTTAAAAATTGTTTAAAAAATCCACGACTATTTGTCTTAAAAATTGTTTAAAAAATCCACGACTATTTGTCTTAAAAATTGTTTAAAAAATCCACGACTATTTGTCTTAAAAATTGTTTAAAAAATCCACGACTATTTGTCTTAAAAATTGTTTAAAAAATCCACGACTATTTGTCTTAAAAATTGTTTAAAAAATACACGACTATTTGTCTTAAAAATTGTTTAAAAAATCCACGACTATTTGTCTTAAAAATTGTTTAAAAAATCCACGACTATTTGTCTCAAAAATAGTTTAAAAATCCACGTCTTTTTGTCTTAAAATTTTTTTAAAAAATCCACAACTATTTGTCTCAAAAATTGTTTAAAAAATCCACGACTATTTGTCTCAAAAATTGTTTAAAAAATCCACGACTATTTGTTTTAAAAATTGTTTAAAAAATCCACGACTATTTGTCTTAAAAATTGTTTAAAAAATCCACGACTATTTGTCTTAAAAATTGTTTAAAAAATACACGACTATTTGTCTTAAAAATTGTTTAAAAAATCCACGACTATTTGTCTTAAAAATTGTTTAAAAAATCCACGACTATTTGTCTCAAAAATAGTTTAAAAATCCACGTCTTTTTGTCTTAAAATTTTTTTAAAAAATCCACAACTATTTGTCTCAAAAATTGTTTAAAAAATCCACGACTATTTGTCTCAAAAATTGTTTAAAAAATCCACGACTATTTGTCTTAAAAATTGTTTAAAAAATCCACGACTATTTGTCTTAAAAATTGTTTAAAAAATCCACGACTATTTGTCTCAAAAATTGTTTAAAAATCCACGACTATTTGTCTGAAAAATTGTTTACAAAATTCACGACTATTTGTCTCAAAAATAAATTAAAAAATCCACGACTATTTGTCTCAAAAATAAATTAAAAAATCCACGACTATTTGTCTGAAAAATTGTTTAAAAAATCCACGACTATTTGTCTGAAAAATTGTTTAAAAAATCCACGACTATTTGTCTGAAAAATTGTTTAAAAAATCCACGACTATTTGTCTCAAAAATAAATTAAAAAATCCACGACTATTTGTCTCAAAAATAAATTAAAAAATCCACGACTATTTGTCTCAAAAATAAATTAAAAAATCCACGACTATTTGTCTCAAAAATAAATTAAAAAATCCACGACTATTTGTCTCAAAAATAAATTAAAAAATCCACGAATATTTGTCTCAAAAATAAATTAAAAAATCCACGACTATTTGTCTCAAAAATAAATTAAAAAATCCACGACTATTTGTCTCAAAAATAAATTAAAAAATCCACGACTATTTGTCTCAAAAATAAATTAAAAAATCCACGACTATTTGTCTCAAAAATAAATTAAAAAATCCACGACTATTTGTCTCAAAAATAAATTAAAAAATCCACGACTATTTGTCTCAAAAATAAATTAAAAAATCCACGACTATTTGTCTCACAAATAAATTAAAAAATCCACGACTATTTGTCTTAAAAATTGTTTAAAAAATCCACCACTATTTGTCTCAAAAATAAATTAAAAAATCCACGACTATTTGTCTCAAAAATAAATTAAAAAATCCACGACTATTTGTCTGAAAAATTGTTTAAAAAATCCACGACTATTTGCCTCAAAAATAAATTAAAAAATCCACGACTATTTGTCTAAAAAATTGTGTAAAAAAATCCACGACTATTTGTCTGAAAAATTGTGTAAAAAAATCCACGACTATTTGTCTCAAAAATTGTTTAAAAAATCCACGACTATTTGTCTGAAAAATTGTTTAAAAAATCCACGACTATTTGCCTCAAAAATAAATTAAAAAATCCACGACTATTTGTCTCAAAAATAAATTAAAAAATCCACGACTATTTGTCTGAAAAATTGTTTAAAAAATCCACGACTATTTGTCTGAAAAATTGTTTAAAAAATCCACGACTATTTGTCTGAAAAATTGTTTAAAAAATCCACGACTATTTGCCTCAAAAATAAATTAAAAAATCCACGACTATTTGTCTGAAAAATTGTTTAAAAAATCCACGACTATTTGTCTTAAAAATTGTTTAAAAAATCCACGACTATTTGTCTTAAAAATTGTTTAAAAAATCCACGACTATTTGTCTTAAAAATTGTTTAAAAAATCCACGACTATTTGTCTTAAAAATTGTTTAAAAAATCCACGACTATTTGTCTTAAAAATTGTTTAAAAAATCCACGACTATTTGTCTTAAAAATTGTTTAAAAAATCCACGACTATTTGTCTTAAAAATTGTTTAAAAAATCCACGACTATTTGTCTTAAAAATTGTTTAAAAAATCCACGACTATTTGTCTCAAAAATAGTTTAAAAATCCACGTCTTTTTGTCTTAAAATTTTTTTAAAAAATCCACAACTATTTGTCTCAAAAATTGTTTAAAAAATCCACGACTATTTGTCTCAAAAATTGTTTAAAAAATCCACGACTATTTGTCTTAAAAATTGTTTAAAAAATCCACGACTATTTGTCTTAAAAATTGTTTAAAAAATCCACGACTATTTGTCTCAAAAATAGTTTAAAAATCCACGTCTTTTTGTCTTAAAATTTTTTTAAAAAATCCACAACTATTTGTCTCAAAAATTGTTTAAAAAATCCACGACTATTTGTCTGAAAAATTGTTTACAAAATTCACGACTATTTGTCTCAAAAATAAATTAAAAAATCCACGACTATTTGTCTCAAAAATAAATTAAAAAATCCACGACTATTTGTCTGAAAAATTGTTTAAAAAATCCACGACTATTTGTCTGAAAAATTGTTTAAAAAATCCACGACTATTTGTCTGAAAAATTGTTTAAAAAATCCACGACTATTTGTCTCAAAAATAAATTAAAAAATCCACGACTATTTGTCTCAAAAATAAATTAAAAAATCCACGACTATTTGTCTCAAAAATTGTTTAAAAAATCCACGACTATTTGTCTTAAAAATTGTTTAAAAAATCCACGACTATTTGTCTTAAAAATTGTTTAAAAAATCCACGACTATTTGTCTCAAAAATTGTTTAAAAATCCACGACTATTTGTCTGAAAAATTGTTTACAAAATTCACGACTATTTGTCTCAAAAATAAATTAAAAAATCCACGACTATTTGTCTCAAAAATAAATTAAAAAATCCACGACTATTTGTCTGAAAAATTGTTTAAAAAATCCACGACTATTTGTCTGAAAAATTGTTTAAAAAATCCACGACTATTTGTCTGAAAAATTGTTTAAAAAATCCACGACTATTTGTCTCAAAAATAAATTAAAAAATCCACGACTATTTGTCTCAAAAATAAATTAAAAAATCCACGACTATTTGTCTCAAAAATAAATTAAAAAATCCACGACTATTTGTCTCAAAAATAAATTAAAAAATCCACGACTATTTGTCTCAAAAATAAATTAAAAAATCCACGACTATTTGTCTCACAAATAAATTAAAAAATCCACGACTATTTGTCTTAAAAATTGTTTAAAAAATCCACCACTATTTGTCTCAAAAATAAATTAAAAAATCCACGACTATTTGTCTCAAAAATAAATTAAAAAATCCACGACTATTTGTCTGAAAAATTGTTTAAAAAATCCACGACTATTTGTCTCAAAAATAAATTAAAAAATCCACGACCATTTGTCTGAAAAATTGTTTAAAAAATCCACGACTATTTGCCTCAAAAATAAATTAAAAAATCCACGACTATTTGTCTGAAAAATTGTGTAAAAAAATCCACGACTATTTGTCTGAAAAATTGTGTAAAAAAATCCACGACTATTTGTCTCAAAAATTGTTTAAAAAATCCACGACTATTTGTCTGAAAAATTGTTTAAAAAACCCACGACTATTTGCCTCAAAAATAAATTAAAAAATCCACGACTATTTGTCTCAAAAATAAATTAAAAAATCCACGACTATTTGTCTGAAAAATTGTTTAAAAAATCCACGACTATTTGTCTGAAAAATTGTTTAAAAAATCCACGACTATTTGTCTGAAAAATTGTTTAAAAAATCCACGACTATTTGTCTGAAAAATTGTTTAAAAAATCCACGACTATTTGCCTCAAAAATAAATTAAAAAATCCACGACTATTTGTCTTAAAAAGTGTTTAAAAATCCAAGACTATTTATTTCAAAAATTGTTTAAAAAATCCACAACTATTTGTCTCAAAAATTGTTTAAAAAATCCACGACTATTTGTCTTAAAAAGTGTTTAAAAAATCCACGACTATTTGTCTTAAAAAGTGTTTAAAAATCCAAGACTATTTATTTCAAAAATTGTTTAAAAAATCCACAACTATTTGTCTCAAAAATTGTTTAAAAAATCCACGACTATTTGTCTGAAAAATTGTTTAAAAAATCCACGACTATTTGCCTCAAAAATAAATTAAAAAATCCACGACTATTTGTCTTAAAAATTGTTTAAAAAATCCACGACTATTTGTCTTAAAAATTGTTTAAAAAATCCACGACTATTTGTCTTAAAAATTGTTTAAAAAATCCACGACTATTTGTCTTAAAAATTGTTTAAAAAATACACGACTATTTGTCTTAAAAATTGTTTAAAAAATCCACGACTATTTGTCTTAAAAATTGTTTAAAAAATCCACGACTATTTGTCTCAAAAATAGTTTAAAAATCCACGTCTTTTTGTCTTAAAAATTTTTTAAAAAATCCACAACTATTTGTCTCAAAAATTGTTTAAAAAATCCACGACTATTTGTCTCAAAAATTGTTTAAAAAATCCACGACTATTTGTCTCAAAAATTGTTTAAAAAATCCACGACCATTTGTCTCAAAAATTGTTTAAAAAATCCACGACTATTTGTCTTAAAAATTGTTTAAAAAGTCCACGGCTATTTGTCTTAAAAATTGTTTAAAAATCCACGACTATTTGTCTTAAAAATTGTTTAAAAAATCCACGACTATTTGTCTTAAAAATTGTTTAAAAAATCCACGACTATTTGTCTTAAAAAGTGTTTAAAAAATCCACGACTATTTGTCTTAAAAAGTGTTTAAAAATCCAAGACTATTTATTTCAAAAATTGTTTAAAAAATCCACAACTATTTGTCTCAAAAATTGTTTAAAAAATCCACGACTATTTGTCTGAAAAATTGTTTACAAAATTCACGACTATTTGTCTCAAAAATAAATTAAAAAATCCACGACTATTTGTCTCAAAAATAAATTAAAAAATCCACGACTATTTGTCTGAAAAATTGTTTATAAAATCCACGACTATTTGTCTGAAAAATTGTTTAAAAAATCCACGACTATTTGTCTGAAAAATTGTTTAAAAAATCCACGACTATTTGTCTCAAAAATAAATTAAAAAATCCACGACTATTTGTCTCAAAAATAAATTAAAAAATCCACGACTATTTGTCTCAAAAATTGTTTAAAAAATCCACGACTATTTGTCTTAAAAATTGTTTAAAAAATCCACGACTATTTGTCTTAAAAATTGTTTAAAAAATCCACGACTATTTGTCTCAAAAATTGTTTAAAAATCCACGACTATTTGTCTGAAAAATTGTTTACAAAATTCACGACTATTTGTCTCAAAAATAAATTAAAAAATCCACGACTATTTGTCTCAAAAATAAATTAAAAAATCCACGACTATTTGTCTGAAAAATTGTTTAAAAAATCCACGACTATTTGTCTCAAAAATAAATTAAAAAATCCACGACTATTTGTCTGAAAAATTGTTTAAAAAATCCACGACTATTTGTCTGAAAAATTGTTTAAAAAATCCACGACTATTTGTCTGAAAAATTGTTTAAAAAATCCACGACTATTTGTCTCAAAAATAAATTAAAAAATCCACGACTATTTGTCTCAAAAATAAATTAAAAAATCCACGACTATTTGTCTCAAAAATAAATTAAAAAATCCACGACTATTTGTCTCAAAAATAAATTAAAAAATCCACGACTATTTGTCTCAAAAATAAATTAAAAAATCCACGACTATTTGTCTCACAAATAAATTAAAAAATCCACGACTATTTGTCTTAAAAATTGTTTAAAAAATCCACCACTATTTGTCTCAAAAATAAATTAAAAAATCCACGACTATTTGTCTCAAAAATAAATTAAAAAATCCACGACTATTTGTCTGAAAAATTGTTTAAAAAATCCACGACTATTTGCCTCAAAAATAAATTAAAAAATCCACGACTATTTGTCTGAAAAATTGTGTAAAAAAATCCACGACTATTTGTCTGAAAAATTGTGTAAAAAAATCCACGACTATTTGTCTCAAAAATTGTTTAAAAAATCCACGACTATTTGTCTGAAAAATTGTTTAAAAAATCCACGACTATTTGTCTCAAAAATTGTTTAAAAAATCCACGACCATTTGTCTCAAAAATTGTTTAAAAAATCCACGACTATTTGTCTTAAAAATTGTTTAAAAAGTCCACGGCTATTTGTCTTAAAAATTGTTTAAAAATCCACGACTATTTGTCTTAAAAATTGTTTAAAAAATCCACGACTATTTGTCTCAAAAATAAATTAAAAAATCCACGACTATTTGTCTCAAAAATAAATTAAAAAATCCACGACTATTTGTCTCACAAATAAATTAAAAAATCCACGACTATTTGTCTTAAAAATTGTTTAAAAAATCCACCACTATTTGTCTCAAAAATAAATTAAAAAATCCACGACTATTTGTCTCAAAAATAAATTAAAAAATCCACGACTATTTGTCTGAAAAATTGTTTAAAAAATCCACGACTATTTGTCTCAAAAATAAATTAAAAAATCCACGACTATTTGTCTGAAAAATTGTTTAAAAAATCCACGACTATTTGCCTCAAAAATAAATTAAAAAATCCACGACTATTTGTCTGAAAAATTGTGTAAAAAAATCCACGACTATTTGTCTGAAAAATTGTGTAAAAAAATCCACGACTATTTGTCTCAAAAATTGTTTAAAAAATCCACGACTATTTGTCTGAAAAATTGTTTAAAAAACCCACGACTATTTGCCTCAAAAATAAATTAAAAAATCCACGACTATTTGTCTCAAAAATAAATTAAAAAATCCACGACTATTTGTCTGAAAAATTGTTTAAAAAATCCACGACTATTTGTCTGAAAAATTGTTTAAAAAATCCACGACTATTTGTCTGAAAAATTGTTTAAAAAATCCACGACTATTTGTCTGAAAAATTGTTTAAAAAATCCACGACTATTTGCCTCAAAAATAAATTAAAAAATCCACGACTATTTGTCTGAAAAATTGTTTAAAAAATCCACGACTATTTGTCTGAAAAATTGTTTAAAAAATCCACGACTATTTGCCTCAAAAATAAATTAAAAAATCCACGACTATTTGTCTTAAAAATTGTTTAAAAAATCCACGACTATTTGCCTCAAAAATAAATTAAAAAATCCACGACTATTTGCCTCAAAAATAAATTTAAAAATCCACGACTATTTGTCTGAAAAATTGTGTAAAAAAATCCACGACTATTTGTCTGAAAAATTGTGTAAAAAAATCCACGACTATTTGTCTCAAAAATTGTTTAAAAAATCCACGACTATTTGTCTGAAAAATTGTTTAAAAAACCCACGACTATTTGCCTCAAAAATAAATTAAAAAATCCACGACTATTTGTCTCAAAAATAAATTAAAAAATCCACGACTATTTGTCTGAAAAATTGTTTAAAAAATCCACGACTATTTGTCTGAAAAATTGTTTAAAAAATCCACGACTATTTGTCTGAAAAATTGTTTAAAAAATCCACGACTATTTGTCTGAAAAATTGTTTAAAAAATCCACGACTATTTGCCTCAAAAATAAATTAAAAAATCCACGACTATTTGTCTGAAAAATTGTTTAAAAAATCCACGACTATTTGTCTGAAAAATTGTTTAAAAAATCCACGACTATTTGCCTCAAAAATAAATTAAAAAATCCACGACTATTTGTCTTAAAAATTGTTTAAAAAATCCACGACTATTTGTCTTAAAAATTGTTTAAAAAATCCACGACTATTTGTCTTAAAAATTGTTTAAAAAATCCACGACTATTTGTCTTAAAAATTGTTTAAAAAATACACGACTATTTGTCTTAAAAATTGTTTAAAAAATCCACGACTATTTGTCTTAAAAATTGTTTAAAAAATCCACGACTATTTGTCTCAAAAATAGTTTAAAAATCCACGTCTTTTTGTCTTAAAAATTTTTTAAAAAATCCACAACTATTTGTCTCAAAAATTGTTTAAAAAATCCACGACTATTTGTCTCAAAAATTGTTTAAAAAATCCACGACTATTTGTCTCAAAAATTGTTTAAAAAATCCACGACCATTTGTCTCAAAAATTGTTTAAAAAATCCACGACTATTTGTCTTAAAAATTGTTTAAAAAGTCCACGGCTATTTGTCTTAAAAATTGTTTAAAAATCCACGACTATTTGTCTTAAAAATTGTTTAAAAAATCCACGACTATTTGTCTTAAAAATTGTTTAAAAAATCCACGACTATTTGTCTTAAAAAGTGTTTAAAAAATCCACGACTATTTGTCTTAAAAAGTGTTTAAAAATCCAAGACTATTTATTTCAAAAATTGTTTAAAAAATCCACAACTATTTGTCTCAAAAATTGTTTAAAAAATCCACGACTATTTGTCTGAAAAATTGTTTACAAAATTCACGACTATTTGTCTCAAAAATAAATTAAAAAATCCACGACTATTTGTCTCAAAAATAAATTAAAAAATCCACGACTATTTGTCTGAAAAATTGTTTAAAAAATCCACGACTATTTGTCTGAAAAATTGTTTAAAAAATCCACGACTATTTGTCTGAAAAATTGTTTAAAAAATCCACGACTATTTGTCTCAAAAATAAATTAAAAAATCCACGACTATTTGTCTCAAAAATAAATTAAAAAATCCACGACTATTTGTCTCAAAAATTGTTTAAAAAATCCACGACTATTTGTCTTAAAAATTGTTTAATAAATCCACGACTATTTGTCTTAAAAATTGTTTAAAAAATCCACGACTATTTGTCTCAAAAATTGTTTAAAAATCCACGACTATTTGTCTGAAAAATTGTTTACAAAATTCACGACTATTTGTCTCAAAAATAAATTAAAAAATCCACGACTATTTGTCTCAAAAATAAATTAAAAAATCCACGACTATTTGTCTGAAAAATTGTTTAAAAAATCCACGACTATTTGTCTCAAAAATAAATTAAAAAATCCACGACTATTTGTCTGAAAAATTGTTTAAAAAATCCACGACTATTTGTCTGAAAAATTGTTTAAAAAATCCACGACTATTTGTCTGAAAAATTGTTTAAAAAATCCACGACTATTTGTCTCAAAAATAAATTAAAAAATCCACGACTATTTGTCTCAAAAATAAATTAAAAAATCCACGACTATTTGTCTCAAAAATAAATTAAAAAATCCACGACTATTTGTCTCAAAAATAAATTAAAAAATCCACGACTATTTGTCTCAAAAATAAATTAAAAAATCCACGACTATTTGTCTCACAAATAAATTAAAAAATCCACGACTATTTGTCTTAAAAATTGTTTAAAAAATCCACCACTATTTGTCTCAAAAATAAATTAAAAAATCCACGACTATTTGTCTCAAAAATAAATTAAAAAATCCACGACTATTTGTCTGAAAAATTGTTTAAAAAATCCACGACTATTTGCCTCAAAAATAAATTAAAAAATCCACGACTATTTGTCTGAAAAATTGTGTAAAAAAATCCACGACTATTTGTCTGAAAAATTGTGTAAAAAAATCCACGACTATTTGTCTCAAAAATTGTTTAAAAAATCCACGACTATTTGTCTGAAAAATTGTTTAAAAAATCCACGACTATTTGTCTCAAAAATTGTTTAAAAAATCCACGACCATTTGTCTCAAAAATTGTTTAAAAAATCCACGACTATTTGTCTTAAAAATTGTTTAAAAAGTCCACGGCTATTTGTCTTAAAAATTGTTTAAAAATCCACGACTATTTGTCTTAAAAATTGTTTAAAAAATCCACGACTATTTGTCTTAAAAATTGTTTAAAAAATCCACGACTATTTGTCTTAAAAAGTGTTTAAAAAATCCACGACTATTTGTCTTAAAAAGTGTTTAAAAATCCAAGACTATTTATTTCAAAAATTGTTTAAAAAATCCACGACTATTTATTTCAAAAATTGTTTAAAAAATCCACGACTATTTATTTCAAAAATTGTTTAAAAAATCCACGACTATTTATTTCAAAAATTGTTTAAAAAATCCACGACTATTTACTTCGAAAATTGTTTAAAAAATCCACGACTATTTATTTCAAAAATTGTTTAAAAAATCCACGACTATTTATTTCAAAAATTGTTTAAAAAATCCACGACTATTTATTTCAAAAATTGTTTAAAAAATCCAAGACTATTTATTTCAAAAATTGTTTAAAAAATCCACGACTATTTATTTCAAAAATTGTTTAAAAAATCCAAGACTATTTATTTCAAAAATTGTTTAAAAAATCCACGACTATTTATTTCAAAAATTGTTTAAAAAATCCACGACTATTTATTTCAAAAATTGTTTAAAAAACCCACGACTATTTATTTCAAAAATTGTTTAAAAATCTACGATTTTTGTCTTAAAAATTCTTTAAAAAAATCCACACCTATTTGTCTCAAAAATTCTTAAAAAATCCACCACTATTTGTCTCAAAAATTCTTAAAAATCCACAACTATTTGTCGCAAAAATTCTTTAAAAAATCCACGAATATTTATCTCAAAGATTCTTTAAAAAATCCACAATTATTTTTCTCTTTTTTCTTTCATAAAGCATACTTTAAGGCTTGTGTTCGAATATATTATAACCACAATAAATTTTGGTGTTGATTGCAGCTTATGAGGATAGTCAATAACCTGATAAAAGAAAACGCGCGTCCTATTTCTGCAGAAGCTTTCTTTGAATTGAACACGATGATGTCTGATGTCGCAAATGTGTTATCATATCAGTTGTGCGGGGACATTTACATCGAAAGGAGGTTGAAGATGTTTGTAAACGAAATATTAATTGCAATAATTTCCATTCTGCTTTGTTACGTTTGTAGAATATTTTATAAAAATTTTACCTATTGGAGAAGACAAAACATACCCTGCGATTCACCCAATTGGATAGTGGGTAATTTAAAGGGCATCTCCATTACCAATTCATTTCGTCAGATATGGCAAGAATACTATGATAAGTACAAGGATAGTGGCTGTCCATTTGTGGGATTTTATTGGTTCACCAGGCCGGGGGTGTTTGTGTTAGATCCAATACTTATAAAACAAATACTCATTAAAGACTTCTCCAAGTTTTCGGATCGTGGTATTATGTATTGCAATGAAGAAGATGATCCATTGACGGGTTCACTGTTCAATTTATCTGGAGCGAAGTGGCGTTATATGCGTAACAAAATATCACCTGCATTTACAGTGTGCAAAATAAAGGCCATGTTTCCATTGTTTAAAAGGGAAGCCGAGGAACTTGTGAAGCTGTTCAAAGAGACCCCTTCCCTCGATCCCATTTTGGAAGTAAGAGACTTAATTTCCCGTTACACCGCCGATGTCATTGGCAGTTGTGCCTTTGGCATGGAAATAAATAGCTTGCAGCAACCTAATACCGAATTTCTCAAAATGTGTCGCAGAGCCTTGGTAGAACAACGTATGGGAATTGTTATACGTTTTAGCTATCCTGATATTGCCCGTCGTCTGCATGTTAAACACACCCTTGGTGATGTGGAAGAATATTTTATTGATATTATAAGGAACACATTGCAATGTAGGGAGCAAAGTGGTGTGAGGCGCAATGATTTTATAGATATTCTGCTGGATTTGAAAAATAACAATTTGGGAGAGGATGCCCAAAATTTGTCTTTTGGTCAAATTGCTGCTCAGATATTTTCTTTCCTTTTGGCTGGCTATGAAAGTTCTTCGACCGCTATGGCATTTGCTTTATATGAATTGGCCCAAAATCCCACAGAGCAGGAGAAGGCCAGGCAAGAGGTTATAGAAGTTATCGAGAGACATGATCAGTTATTTAGCTATGAGTGTCTCAAGGATTTGGTGTATTTGGAGCAAAT
This sequence comes from Musca autumnalis, assembly GCF_047663935.1. NCBI lineage: Eukaryota > Metazoa > Arthropoda > Insecta > Diptera > Muscidae > Musca > Musca autumnalis. The sequence continues at coordinate 192,706,726 of NW_027412088.1, read as the reverse complement.
AATGAAAGGTAAGGCAAAAGAAATTTATATTATATAACAAGTAAGAAACTATCAGTCAGCTGTGGTGACACAGATATAACCTCAGCTTCGGACTTATCTATCGGGATTTTTATTTGCACCAATTTCTCAGGAAGTATGGTTAAGTTGTTTAACAAATACTTTTTCAAATCGTAGATTTTTTAAGCGTGGATTTTTTTAAAAAAAATTTTTGCAAAGCGTAGATTTTTTAAAAAATATTTTTTAAAGGATGGATTTTTTAAAAAATATTTTTTAAAGCGTGGATTTTTTAAAAAATATTTTTTTGTTGAAGAAGTTATTGAAAAATAACTTCGGTGGAGAATATCCACAAACAAGAAACAAGGGAACTGATGAGATCCAGTGGCGTGGATCGAAACTATAGTATTCCCTGCCTTACCCCTTGGCGAACAATGCCAAATCTTTTCCACTAATAAAATAGTTGTTTTAAAATATTAAAACAACAACAATGGGATTAAGCCAGACTATTTTGAAAAAACAAAATTGCAAACGCTATCCCAATAAAAAAACGCCACAATGCTTCAAATTGAAGACACTGGCACGACGTGTGTTGTTTTTGCTGTAAAGCAGACCAACCAAATTTTGGTGTGTGCATTCGTCGAAAATTCGACGACACATACAAGTGGAAGAGGTTTGAATTGTTTTCGCAGACACTTTCGTCGGAGTTGTATGAGGTTGCCAAGGAAAAACTTCTCATTGAACTTTTTTCTTTGCTTACCTTTATACTTCGAGCTGACGATTGATGTTTGGGTATAAAAAGTTTCTTGTTGAAGAAGTTATTGAAAAATAACTTCGGTGGAGAATATCCACAAACAAGAAACAAGGGAACTGATGAGATCCAGTGGCGTGGATCGAAACTATAGTATTCCCTGCCTTACCCCTTGGCGAACAATGCCAAATCTTTTCCACTAATAAAATAGTTGTTTTAAAATATTAAAACAACAACAATGGGATTAAGCCAGACTATTTTGAAAAAACATTTTTCCAGATCTTTGATTTTTTAAACAATATTTTTAAAATCATGGATTTTTTAAAAAATATTTTGTCGTGGATTTAAATAAATGCAAATCGTGGATTTTTTAAAAAATATTTTTTCGTGGATTTAAATAAATGCAAATCGTGGATTTTTTAAAAAATATTCCTTCAAAGCGCGGATTTTTTAAAAAATATTTTTCAAAGCTTAGATTTAAATTTTTTTCGAAGCGTAGAATTTTTAAAAAATTATTTTTTTAAAACTTTGATTTTTTAATTGTTTCTTTCGAAGCGTAGATTTTTTTAATAATTATTTTTTTAAAACTTGGATTTTTTATTTTTTTTTTTCAAATCGTGGATTTTTTAAGAAATATTTCAAATATTTTTTGTTCAAAGCGAGGGTTTTTTAAAAATATTTTTCCAAAGAGTGGATTTTCAACAAATATTTCTTTAAAGCGTGGATTTTTTAACAAATATATTTTCAAAGCGGGGATTTTTAAAAAATTTATTTCCAAATCCTGGATTTTTTAAATTTTTTTTTTTCAAATCGTGAATTTTTTTAATAACAAAATTTTTTCAAATCTTAGAATTTTTAAAAATATTTTTTCAAATCGTGGAATTTTTTAAAAATATTTTTTCAAGTCGTGGAATTTTTAAAAAATATTTTTTCAAATCGTGGATTTAAAAAAAAATATTTTTTCAAAGCGAGGATTTTTAAAAAAATATTTTTTCAAAACGTGGATTTAAAATTTTTTTCGAATCGTTGATTTTTTTAAAAAATATTTTTTTAAAGCGTAGATTTAAATTCTTTTGAAGCGTAGGTTTTTTAAATTTTTTTTTAAATCGTGGATTTTTAAAAAAAATATGTGTTTCAAAGCCTGGATTTTTTACAAGAATATTTTTTCAAAGCTTTAATTTTTTAAAACATATTTTTTCCAAGATTTGATTGTTTAAAAAATATTTTTTGAAATCGTGGAGTTTTAAAAAAATATTTTTCAAATTGTGGATTTTTTAATTCTTTTTTCAAATATTGGATTTTAAAAAAATATTTCTTCAAATCGTGGATTTAAAAAAAAAATATTTCTTTAAATCTTGGATTTTAAAATAAAATATTTCTTCAAATCTTGGATTTTAAAAAAAAATATGTCTTCAAATCTTGAATTTAAAAAAAAAAATATTTCTTCAAATCGTGGAATTTTAAAATTTCCTTCATTTTTTACATTTTTTAACAAATATTTCTTTAAAATATGAATTTTTTTAAAAATATTTTTTTTTAAGTGTGAATTTTTTTAAAAAAATATTTTTTCAAAGCGTGGATTTTTTAAATAATATTTTTTCAAAGCGTGGAATTTTTACAAATATTTTTTTCAAAGCGTGGATTGTTTACAAATATTTTTTTCAAAACGTGGATTTTTTAAATAATATTTTTTCAAAGCGTGGAATTTTTACAAATATTTTTTTCAAAGCGTGGATTGTTTACAAATATTTTTTTTCAAAACGTGGATTTTTTACAAATATTTTTTTCAAAGCGTGGATTTTTTACAAATATTTTTTTCAAAGCGTGGATTTTTTTACAAATATTAAAAAAAACATTTTTTGTAGCTTAGATTTAAAAAATTATTTTTTCAAAGCGTGGACTTTTTAAATAATATTTTTTCATAGCGTGGATTTTTTAAAAAAATATTTTTTCAAAACGTGGACTTTTTAAATAATATTTTTTCATAGCGTGGATTTTTTAAAAAAATATTTTTTCAAAACGTGGACTTTTTAAATAATATTTTTTCATAGCGTGGATTTTTTAAAAAAATATTTTTTCAAAGCGTGGATTTTTTTTAAAAATATTTTTTCAAAGAGTGGATTTTTTAAAAAAAGGTTTTTTCACAGCGAGTGTTTTTTTAAATATTTTTAAAGCGTGGATTTTTTTAATATATTATTTTTTGAAAGCGTGGGGTTTTCTCAATATTTTTTCAAAGCGTGGATTTTTTACAAATATTTTTCAAAGCTTGGATTTTTTACAAATATTTTTTCAAAGCTTGGATTTTTTACAAATATTTTTTTCAAAGCTTGGATTTTTTACAAATAGTTTTTTCAAAGCGTGGAATTTAAAAAAAATATTTTTTCAAATCGTGGATTTTTTTAAAAAAAAATATTTTTTCATATCGTGGATTTTTAAAAAAATATTTCTTTAAATCTTGGATTTTTAAAAAAAATATTTCTTCAAATCTTGGATTTTTAAAAAAAAATATTTCTTCAAATCTTGGATTTAAAAAAAAAAAAAAATATTTCTTCAAATCTTGAATTTTTTTTTTAAGTGTGAATTTTTTAAAAAAATATTTTTTCAAACCGTGGATTTTTTACAAATATTTTTTTCAAAGCGTGGATTTTTTACAAATATTTTTTTCAAAGCGTGGATTTTTTACAAATATTTTTTTCAAAGCGTGGATTTTTTACAAATATTTTTTTCAAAGCGTGGATTTTTTACAAATATTTTTTTCAAAGCGTGCATTTTTTACAAATATTTTTTCAAAGCGTGGATTTTTTACAAATGTTTTTTTTTCAAAGCGTGGATTTTTTACAAATATTTTTTTCAAAGCGTGGATTTTTTACAAATGTTTTTTTTTTCAAAGCGTGGATTTTTTACAAATATTTTTTTCAAAGCGTGGATTTTTTACAAATATTAAAAAAAACATTTTTTGTAGCATAGGTTTACAAAAAATATTTTTTCAAAGCGTGGACTTTTTAAATAATATTTTTTCAAAGCGTGGATTTTTTAAAAAAATATTTTTTCAAAGCGTGGATTTTATTTAAAAATATTTTTTCAAAGATTGGATTTTTTAAAAAAATGTTTTTTCACAGCGAGTGTTTTTTTAAATATTTTTAAAGCGTGGATTTTTTAAAAAAATATTTTTTGAAAGCGTGGGGTTTTCTCAATATTTTTTCAAAGCGTGGATTTTTTACAAATATTTTTTCAAAGCTTGGATTTTTTACAAATATTTTTTTTCAAAGCTTGGATTTTTACAAATAGTTTTTTCAAAGCGTGGAATTTAAAAAAAAATATTTTTTCAAATCGTGAATTTTTTAAAAAAAAAATATTTTTTCAAATCATGGATTTTTAAAAAAAAATATTTTTTTAAAGCATAAATTTTTTAACAAATATTTGTTCAAAGCGTGGATTTTTTTACAAATATTTTTTTCAAAGCGTGGATTTTTTAACAAATTTTGTTTCAAAGCGTGGATTTTTTAACAAATTCTTTTTCAAAGCGTGGATTTTTTAGCAAATATTTTTTCAAAGCGTGGATTTTTTAACAAATATTTTTTCAAAGCGTGGATTTTTTAACAAATGTTTTTTCAAAGCGTGGATTTTTTAACAAATATTTTTTCAAAGCGTGGATTTTTTAACAAATAATTTTTCAAAGCGTGGATTTTTTAACAAATATTTTTTCAAAGCGTGGATTTTTTAACAAATATTTTTTCAAATCGTGGAATTTTTTAAAAAAAATTTAAATCGTGGATTTTTTAACAAATATTTTTTCAAAGCGTGGATTTTTTAACAAATATTTTTTCAAATCGTGGAATTTTTTAAAAAAAATTTAAATCGTGGATTTTTTAACAAATATTTTTTCAAAGCGTGGATTTTTTAACAAATATTTTTTCAAATCGTGGAATTTTTTAAAAAAAATTTAAATCGTGGATTTTTTAACAAATATTTTTTCAAATCTTTGATTTTTTAAAAAATCCACGATTTGAAAAAATATTTTTAAAAAAAAATCGTGGATTTTTTAAAATATATTTTTCAAATCGAGGATTTTTTAAAAATTATTTTTTCAAATCGTGGATTTCTTAAAATATATTTTTTCAAATCGAGAATTTTTTTAAAATTATTTTTTCAAATCGTGGATTTTTTAAAAAATATTTTTTCAAATCTTGGAATTTAAAAAAAAAATTTAAATCGTGGATTTTTTACAAAAATACTTTTTCAAAGCTTTAATTTTTTAAAAAATATATTTTCAAATCGTGGATTTTTTAAAAAATATTTTTTCAAATCGTGGATTTTTTAGAAATGTTTTATTAACCGTGAATTTTTTAAAAAAATATTTTTTTAAATCGAGGATTTTTTAAAAATTATTTTTTCAAATCGTGGAATTTTTAAAAAAAAATTTTAAATCGTAGATTTTTTAAAAAATATTCTTTTAAATCTTTGATTTTTTAAAAAATATTTTTCAAATCATTGATTTTTTTAAAAATATTTTTTAAAAAATCCACGATTTGAAAAAATATTTTTAAAAAAAAAATCGTGGATTTTTTAAAATATATTTTTTCAAATCGTGGATTTTTTTAAAATTATTTTTTCAAATCGTGGATTTTTTAAAAAATATTTTTTCAAATCGTTGAATTTTTAAAAAATATTTTTCAAATCGTGGATTTTTTAAAAAATATTGTTTCAAATCGTGGATTTTTTAAAAAATATTTTTTCAAATCGTGGATTTTTTAAAAAATATTTTTTCAAATCGAACATTTTTTAAAAAATATTTTTTCAAATCGAGGATTTTTTAAAAATTATTTTTTCAAATCTTGGATTTTATTTTTTCAAATCGTGGAATTTTTAAAAAAAATATTTGTTCAAATCGTGGATTTTTTAAAAAACAATTTTTCAATTCTTGGATTTTTTAAAAAAATATTTGTTCAAATCGTGGATTTTTTAAAAAATATTTTTTCAAATCGTGGATTTTTTAAAAAATATTTTTTCAAATCGTCGATTTTTTAAAAAATATTTTTTCAAATCGTGGATTTTTTAAAAAAATATTTTTTTCAAATCGTGGATTTTTTAAAAAATATTTTTTTAAATCGTGCATTTTTTAAAAAATATTTTCAAAAGCGTGCATTTTTTAAAAAATATTTTTTTAAAGCGTGAACTTTTTAAAAAATATTCTTTTAAAGCGTGAACTTTTTAAAAAATATTTGTTCATAACATGGATCTTTTAAAAAAATATTTTTTTAAAGCGTGGATTTTTTAAAAATATATTTTCATAATGTGGATTTTTTAAAAATATTTTTTCATAGAGTGGGTTTTTAAAAAATATTTTTCTAAAGCGTGGATTTTTTAGAAAAATATTTTTTCAAAACTTGGATTTCTTAAAAACAATTTTTTGCAAACCTGGATTTCTTAAAAAATATTTTCTCATAACATAGATTTTTTAAAAAGTATTTTTTTAAAGCGTGAACTTTTTAAAAAATATTTCTTCATAACATCGATTTTTAAAAAAAGTATTTTTTAAAGCGTGGATTTTTTAAAAATATTTTTTTATAATGTGGATTTTTTAAAAATATTTTTTCAAAGAGTGGATCTTTATAAAAATATTATTTCAAAGCGTGGATTTTTTAAAAAATATTTTTTCAAAGCGTGGAAGTATTATTTAAAAAATATTTTTTCAAAGCGTGGAAGTATTTTTTAAAAAATATTTTTTTCAAAGCGTTTTTCAAAGTGTTTGTACTGCACACAAGTCTCCCTTGATAACAATTTCCTTTGCCGTCTTATTTCTGTTCCTGGCTATTTGTGGTGGACCACAATATTATTTTACATATCATATATCTCCCACCTCTAACGTCTATCACATTTTAATAAATTTTACCTTTAATTCCTTTCCAGAAACTCTACGCCTCTATAGTTCCCTCCCTGTGCTCAATCGCATGGCCCTAGAGGACTATGTAGTGCCGGGACACCAACAGTTTATTATCAAAAAAGGTATGCCAATTTTTGTACCTGCCGCTGCAATTCATCGTGATGAACGCTACTACCCAAATCCTCATAAATTTAATCCTGACAATTTTTCTCCCGAAATGGTGGCTATGCGGGATTCTGTACTATATCTGGCATTTGGTGAAGGTCCACACAATTGTGTTGGAGTGCGTTTTGGTAAAATGCAAGTTATCATTGGTCTCGCATTACTCTTGCGCAACTTTAGATTTTCCGTTTGTGAGAGGACACAAATACCCATGGAATTTGATAAGAAAAGTTATATGACATCTCCCGCAAAGGGTATATATTTAAAAGTAGAAAAAAATTTAGATTAAATTGTATTATTTTTTAATTAAATAAATTGCCAAATCTTCTTTAAAGATCTGATCAATAGTGGCCAAATCTAGGTACCACTTAGTTGTCGGCATATTAATAGTTTGGAAAGGTTTTCTTTTGATGGCTTTAGCTCATCTCTGTAATAGTAAAATTTTCAGACTTCATTTTCACTCTTCTCCCAACACTTCTCCGAGAATGTAGGTTACTTTTCTCTGTTAAAGGTTTGAGCATGCGTTTCATTTTTCAGATAGGAATAGGTTATGAAGTAGATGATACAGAGGCCCATTCAGTGTGCCAACTTCAATCTCGAACCTGTATTCCTTCATTTTTGTTCTGTGACATTTTTGAAGCCGCTACTTTTGTATACTGGCAGCTGAAATTCTAATATCCATCATCTTTTGCCATATTAAAGTCAAACAAAACTAAGATTTGGATCCTATCGTGCGCTACTTTAGCCTTCTTTTCTATAAACCTAAAATTCAGCAAGTCCTGTATAATTTCCGGGGTAAAAGTTTCAAATATTACATTTTACCAAAAACAGGTTTTCCAATTTTTTTTTCCACTAATAGAGTCAACCTTCACACACTTACTTACTTAGCCGGCTTTTTACAGAACATATCGACACCTCCAAATAATAGTATGCTAAGTCTGAAAAGTTAGTTTTGCAGGAGAAGCTCTCAAAGTTTACAGTTTTCTTTGACCTTCACTACTATTCTGAGTAAACATTTCTTTATAACTTCTGTTCGGATTGACCGATCATTACCAAAATTTGACAGAATTTAAGTTAAAGGACGTAAAACGCAAAAATGTAAAGAACTTGAAAACATGCTAAGTCCACTTAGCATACTATTGTTTGGAGGCGTCGATATGTTCCATAACTCATAAATAACTGTTGTTAAAACGCTTTCAAACCCCAATCGGATTAGAACACATGACACGTCAATGTCAAGTGCAATGTAAAATTTAATGATTTTCAAACAAGTTTCAGCAAGAAATTTAGTTTAGTTTCGTATTCCAACTAAAGCGGATAACTTTTTAAAAATTTGCAATACGGAGGAAAAACAAAAAATTAAATTTAAATTAATATGACGTGGTCTTTAATATTTCTGGCTATTTTCTTAGTAGTTTTCCGCTGGCTGCGAAGGCATTTTTCATATTGGCAGATACGTGGAATACCTGTCGATAAGCCCAAGTGGGTGTTAGGAAATTTTAGCAGCGCCTTGGTCTCTAAATCTCTTTGCCAATTATTACGCGATTATTGTGAGAAATATAAAACGCGAGGACCCTTTGTGGGCTTCTATTGTTTTAGCCAGCCGACAGTGTTCGTGGTGGATCCCGAACTAATACGTCGAATACTTATAACAGACTTTTCGAAATTTAATACCCACATGATGTATTGCAACGAGCGTGATGATCCCCTAACGGGGCAATTATTTAACTTAACTGGAGATAGATGGCGTACCATGCGCCAGAAGCTGACACCCAATTTTACTTCGGGTAAAATAAAGGCCCTATTCCCCGTGATTGCCAATATTGGCATGAAATTTATGCAGGTCTTGGAGGAGGAATCAATGCAGAGTCAACAAGTTCTAGATATTGCCGATTACATGAATCGTTTTACCAGTGACGTTACCGGTTGCTGTTCCTTTGGCCTTGAAATAAATAGTTTGCGGAAATCCGACTGTGAATTTCGTCAAATGTGTCACAAGGCATTGGGTAAACATCGTTATGATTTGTTGGGTTATTTTGTGCTCCTGTGTTTTCCCAAATTATCGCAGAAGCTGCACATAAAAGAAACTCTAGCAGATGTTGAGAAGTTTTTTATGGGCCTTGTTGAGAGTACTGTAAAATACAGAGAAGAAACTATGCTGAGGCGTAATGATTTTATGGACATGCTAATTGACCTGAAGAAATCAGGGGATCTCACCTTAAACGAAGTGGCTGCCCAGGCATTTTTATTTATGTTGGCCGGTTATGAATCAACATCGAGCACATTGACCTATGCCTTGTATGAGTTGGCCCAAAACCAGGTGGTCCAACAAAAGGCACGAAATGAGGTTTTGGAAAGGTGAATTATGAATACCTAAGGGAATTGGTGTATTTGGAACAAATAATGCAAGGTAAAGACTTGCGGAATTTTCATAAAAAATCGGAAAAATCCCCCTAAAAATTCCATATAAAAAATGTTATAAATATTTTACAGATTTCTTCCCTTCTAAACATTAATTAAAACCTATTTCCCCCCTTTTCAGAAACTCTACGCTTATATCCCATTGCTTATGTATTGACACGCCAGACATTAGAGGATTATACCATAACCGATCTTCCCAACTTCTGCATCAAGAAAGGCACACCCATATTTCTACCGGCCGGAGCCATACAACGAGATGAACGTTATTTTTCTCAACCGAATATCTTTAAGCCAGACAATTTCAGTGCTGAAAATGTAAAGGCTAGACATTTCTGCCTTAACTTATCCTTTGGCCAGGGACCACGTAATTGCATTGGTTTGCGTTTCGCTAAAATGCAAACTTTAATTGGTTTAACGCTATTGTTGAGTAATTTCAAATTTTCAATTTGTAACCAAACCCCCATACCGTTGATTTATAAGAAGAGAAATTTTATGAATTACCCTGAGAAAAAGATTTTTTTGAAAGTGGAGAAAATCGAATAAAAACTGATTCAATACAAAACAAACGTGATAATTATTCAATCACCAACGCAGCAATCTTGAATTTTTAAGAATAATTCAATGGTCGGATAATTTTTAAAAAATATTTCTGCAATAATCGTGGATTTTTTTTAAAAATATTTTTTCAATAGTGGATTTTTTAAAAAATATTTTTTCCATAAGTGTGGACTTTTAAAAATATTTGTTCGATAATGGTGGATTTTTTTAAAAAATATTTTTTCGTAATCTTAGATTTTTAAAGAATATTTTAACGCAGTAAACGTGCATATGTTAAAGAATATTTTTAACGCACAGTAAACCTATTTTTTTGTTTAAATCGTGGATTTTTTAAAGAATATATTTTCAAAAATCCTAGATTTTTGTATGAATATTTTTTTCAGAAATCGTATATTTTTTAAAGAATAAAATCGTAGAATTTTTAAAAAATGTTTTTTTAAAATATATTTTTTTAATATCAAGGATTTTTTGAAGAATATTATTTCAAACTCGTTGATTTTTCAAAGAATGTTTTTAATAATTGTTATACTTTTCAAAAATTTGGGATTTTTTAAGGAATATTTTTAATAACTGTGAATTTTGTTGCGTTGATTTTTTCTTTCAAAAATCGTAAATTTTTCAAGAATATTTTTAATAATTTTTGATTTTTTAAAAAATATTTTTAAATAACTGTAGATTTTCGAAACAATATTTTTTTCATGTTTTAAGTAATATTTGTTTAAAAATTTTCAATTTTTAAAAAAAGTACTTTTCAATAATTGTGGACTTTTTTAAAAAAAATTCACTAATCGTGTTTTTTAAATATTTTTGCAATAATCGTGGATTATTGAATATATCTTTCAAAAGTCGTGGATTGTTTAAAGAATATTTTTTCAAAAACCGTGGATTTTTTTAAGAATATTTTTTTTCAAAAATCGTGGATTTTTTTAAGAATATTTTTTTTCAAAAATCGTGGATTTTTTTAAGAATATTTTTTTTTCAAAAATCGTGGATTTTTTTAAGAATATTTTTTTTTTTTCAAAAATCGTGGATTTTTTAAAGAACAATTTTTAAAAATGTTTAAGTTTTTGCCTTTTTAGGGGCGAAGGCCATTATTTATGAGATTTTAATTAATTTAATTAATCGAGCTCTATGACCTAAGGAGATTACATTGAAAAATTGATATCTAGCGAAGTCCTACACACACATCAACCGCTATGCGACGATCGTTTCGTTAGCTGGTTAGGCTAACATCCTCAGGCATATTAGATGTTGTTGTTGCTAGACAATTTTCGCCATTTGGAGTCCATATTTATACATCCAAGATTGCAAATTTGAAGCTTTTTATTTCCAAAGACGACTCATTTGTCCCCCTTCTATTCCAGAAATCAATTTTTCAATATTACATTCATATTACAGCCAATGGTTTTTTTCCATCGTGGACTGTATATGTCTTTTACATCGATAGAGTTTTAAGTGTATTGTGGTTTAAAACGCTAAGACGTCAGCAACATTGTCTGTTAGTTGGTGACGACCCAGGTTCGAATCCCACTCGGGCTCAGCTGAATTTTTATTTTTAAGTTTTTTCCTTTTTAGGGGCGAAGTCCATTATTTGTGAGATTTTAATTAATTTTAAAAATCGTGGATTTTTTTAATTTTTTTTTTCAATAAACTTTTTTAAAAAATATATTTTTTCAAAAATCGTCAATTTCTTAAAGAATTTTTTAAAGAATATTTTTTTCAAAAATTTTAGGTTTTTCAAAGAACAATTTTCAAAAATCGTTTATTTTTAAATAATATTTTTTCATAAATCGTGGATTAAAAAAAAACATTTTTAAATTAAAAAAATGCAATAATCGTGGCTTTAAAAACAACTTATTTTTTCAATAATCGTGGGTTTTTTAAAAAAAACTATTTTTTCAATAATCGTGGATTTTTTAAAAAAATATTTTTTCAATAAGCGTGGATTTTTTAAAAAAATATTTTTTCAATAATCGTGGATTTTTAAAAAAAAATATATTTTTTAATAATCGTGGATTTTTTAAACAAATATTTTTTCAATAATCATGGATTTTTAAGCAAATATTTTTTCAATAATCATGGATTTTTTAGGAAAATATTTTTTCAATATTCATAAATGTTTAAAAAATATTTTTCAATAGTCGTAGATTTAAAAAAAATATTTTTCCATAATCATGGATTTTTGAGAGAAATAAATATTTGTTCAATAATCATGGATTTTTTAAAAAAAATTATTTTTTCAATAATCGTGGATTTTTTAAAAAATATTTTTTCCTAATCGTGGATTTTTTAAGAAATATTTTTTCCTAATCGTGGATTTTTTTAAAAAAAAAGTATTTTTCAATAATCATGGATTTTATTAAAAACAAATATTTTTCAATAGTCGTGGATTTTTTAAAAATGTTTTTCCATAATCGTGGATTTTAAACAAATATTTTTCAATAATCGTGGATTTTTTAAACAAATATTTTTCAATAATCGTGGATTTTTTAAACAAATATTTTTTTCAATAATCGTGGATTTTTTAAACAAATATTTTTTTCAATAATCGTGGATTTTTTTAAACAAATATTTTTTCAATAATTGTAGGTTTTTTTAAACAAATATTTTTTCAATAATCGTGGATTTTTTAAACAAATATTTTTTCAATAATCGTGGATTTTAAAAAACAAATATAAAATATTTTTTCAATAATCGTGGATTTAAAAAAAAAAAATATAAAATAGTTTTTCAATAATCGTGGATTTTTAAAAAAAATATAAAATATTTTTTCAATAATCGTGGATTTTTAAAAAAAATATAAAATATTTTTTCATTTTTGTGGATTTTTTTGAAAATATTTTTCAATAACCGTGGATTTTTTAAAAAAACTTTTTTTAGTAATTGTGGATTTTTTAAAAAAACTTTTTTTAGTAATTGTGGATTTTTTGAAAATACTTGTCAATAATAGTGGATTTTTTAAAAAGTATCGTGTAATCGTGAATTTTTAAAGAACAGTTTTTCAAAGATCGTGGATTCTTTACAGAATAGTTTTTCAAAGATCGTCAAATATTTTTTTTAAATAATCGTGGATTTTCTAAAGATTATTTTTTCAAAAATCGTGAATATTTAAAGAATATTTTTCAAAAATCATAGTTTTTTAAGAACATTTTTTTTAAATCCTTGTTTTTTTTTTTAAATTTGTTTTTAATAATTGCGGATTTTTTAAAAACATATTTTTTCACTAATCGCGGATTTTTTCAAAAAAATGTTTTTCAATAAACGAAAAATTTAAAAATATTGTTTTCTTAAAATTCGTGGCTATTTTAAAAATTATTTTTCAATAATCGAAAAATTGAAAAATATTTTTTCAAAATTCGTGGCTATTTTAAAAATATTTTTTCACTAATCGCGAATTTTTTTAAAAAAATGTTTTTCAATAATCGAAAAATTGAAAAATATTTTTTTTAAAAAATTCGTGGCTATTTTAGAAATTATTTTTCAAAAATTTTTCATTTTTTAAAGAATATTTTTTTAAAAATTAAAAAAAAAATGTTTTTAATAATCGTGTATTTTTTAAAAAATATTTTTTCAATTATCGTGGATTTTTAAAAAATATTTTTTTCAAAAATCGTTGATTTTTTAAAGAATATTTTTTTCAAAAATCGTTGATTTTTTAAAGAATATTTTTTCAAAAAATCGTTGAAGTTGTTATTAATTTTGGATTTTTTAAAAAATATTTTTTTCAATAATTGTGGATTTTTTAAAAAATATTTTTTCAATAATCGCGGATTTCTTTAAAAAAATGTTTTTCAATAATCGTGGATTTTTTTTAAAATATTTTTTCAATAATCGCGGATTTCTTTAAAAAAATGTTTTTCAATAATCACGGATTTCTTTAAAAAAATGTTTTCAATAATCGTTGATATTTTAAAAATTATTAAAAATTAATTTTTTATAGAACAACTTTTTAAAAATAGTGGATTATTTTAAGATTTTTTTTAAATACATGGAATTTTTTTAATAGTTTTTCAAAAATCGTGGATTTTTTAAGAATTTTTTTTAATACGTGGATTTTTTAATTATAATTTTTCAAAAATCGCGGATTTTTTTTTGGATATTTTTTTAAAATTTGTTGATCCTTTATAGAATAGTTTTTCATAGAATCGTGGATTTTTTAAAGCATATTTTTCAAAATTCGTGGATTTTTAAAGATTGGTTTTTCAAAGATCGTGGATTATTTAAAGAATATTTTTCAAAAATCGTGGATTTCTTAAGGAATATTTTTTCAAAAATCGTGGATTTTTTCAAGGAATATTTTTTCAAAAATCGTGGATTTCTTAAGAAAAATTTTTTCAAAAATCGTGGATTTCTTAAGAAATATTTTTTCAAAAATGCTGGATTTTTTCAGAATATTTTTTTCTAAAATCGTGGATTTTTGAAAGACTATTTTTCAAAAATCGTGGATTTTTCAAATAATATTTTTTTAAATTCGTGGATTTTTCAAATAATATTTTTTTAAATAAATAAATAGTTTTTCAAAGATCGTGGATTATTTAAAGAATATTTTTCAAAAATCGTGGATTTCTTAAGGAATATTTTTTCAAAAATCGTGGATTTTTTCAAGGAATATTTTTTCAAAAATCGTGGATTTCTTAAGAAAATTTTTTTCAAAAATCGTGGATTTCTTAAGAAAAATTTTTTCAAAAATCGTGGATTTCTTAAGAAATATTTTTTCAAAAATGCTGGATTTTTTCAGAATATTTTTTTCTAAAATCGTGGATTTTTTAAAGAATATTTTTCAAAAATCGTAGATATTTTAAAGAATATTTCTTCAAAAATCGTGGGTTGTTAAAGAATATTTTTCAAAAGTTATGAATTTTTTAAAGAATATTTTTCAAAAATCATGATTTTTTTAAAGAATATTTTTTTCAAAAACCGTGTGCTTTTTAAAGAATATTTTTCCAAAAATTGTGGATTTTTAAAGAATATTTTTCAAAAATTCTGAATCTTTTAAAGAATATTTTTTTAGAAATTGTGAATTTTTTAAATATATTTTTTTCAGAAATCTTGAATTTTCAGGCTTATCGTGAATTTTTAAAGAAAACTAATGTTTACTTTTTTATATTTCAATATTTAATAAATATTTATTCTAAACATATTCTACCCTCAAATGTACACCGTTTGCTGGGGATGTCAAAAAGTTTTTCTTATCCAATTCCATGGGTATTGGTGTTCGATCACAAACAGAGAAACGGAAATGCTGTAAGAGTAATGCCAAGCCGATAATAACTTGCATTTTTGCAAAACGCATACCAACACAATTGTGTGGACCTTCCCCGAAGCCTAGATAAAGTATTGAATCTCTTTGTGCCACCATTTCGGGTGAAAAATTCGATGGATTAAATTTATGCGGATTGGGGTAATAACGTTCATCACGATGTATGGCAACGGTGGGTATTAAAATAGGCATTCCCGTTTTGATAACATATTGCGGGTGGCCTGGCACCACATAATCTTCCAAAGCCAAACGATTGAGCACGGGTAGGGCACTATAGAGGCGTGTTGTTTCTGCAGGGGAAATTTATAGACAAAATTAGAAATTATAAATATTTATACTTTTGTTCATTCTTACCTAATACAACTTGCTCCAAATACGCCATATCCTTCATACACTCATAGCTAAATTGTTGGTTATGTTTCTTGAGAACCTCCCGGACATCTTGTCTGGCCTTTTCCTGCTCCCCTGGATTTAAAGCCAATTCATATAAAGCAAACGCCATGGCCGTTGAAGAAGTTTCAAAACCAGCCAATAGAAATGAAAATACCTGGGCCGCAACTTGACCATAGGACAAACCATCTTCTTGGTAATTATTTTTCAAATCAATCAGAATATCTATGAAATCATTACGCTTCACCGAACTCTCCTCTCTCAACTGCATTGTTTTTTGTATAATATCCATGAAATATTTCTCCACATCGGCCACAGTTTGCTTCATGTGTAAACGTCGGGCAAATTGGGGAAAACTAAATCTCAAGGCAATTCCTGGCCTTTGTTCCACAATAGCTCTGTGACACATTTGACGAAATTCCGCATTACAATTTTGCAAGCTATTAATTTCAATACCAAATGCACAACTGCCAATGACATCGGTGGTGTAGCGTGACATGAAATCCTTTACATCTAAAATCGATTCCCGTTCAATGGTCTGCTTGACAAGCTTAACCAGTTCATTGGCTTCTCTTAAGACTAAAGGGCACATTGCTTTCATTTTTGCTGACGTAAATGTAGGCGAAATTTTATTACGCATAAAACGCCATTCTGCCCCAGATAAATTAAACAATGAACCCGTCAGGGGGTCATCCTCTTCGTTGCAATACATGCCACGATCCGTAAATTTGGGGAAATCTTTGATGAGAATCTGTTTTATCAAATTTGGATCCAATACAAAGACGGCAGGTTTGGTGAACCAATAGAATCCAGCAAAGGGGCCGGTGTCTCTATATTTGTCATAATATTCTTTCCATATTTGCGAAAAGGATTTTTCGGCGACTGCTCCTTTTAGATTGCCAACCATCCAATGGGGTGCATCACAGGGAATATTTTGCGCTTTCCAATATGTTAGATTTTTATAAAATAATCTCAAAACGTATAGAAAAAGAATGCATAATATTGATATTAATATTGCGCTTACAGTCATATTCACGATATGTTTTCAATACAAATGACCCCGGACAACTGATTACTTATTTACTGCAACCGGCATTACATAAATGAAGCTTTACAAAACGAGTAAGCTTGTAACCCGTTTAGCACAGTGGTGCAAATATATTATTTAAAAATCCACGATTTTTGTTTAAAAAAATATTATTTAAAAATCCACCATTTTTGTTTAAAAAAATATTATTTAAAAATCCACGATTTTTGTTTAAAAAAATATTATTTATAAATCCACGATTTTTGTTTAAAAAAATATTATTTAAAAATCCACCATTTTTGTTTAAAAAAATATTATTTAAAAATCCACGATTTTTGTTTAAAAAAATATTATTTAAAAATCCGCGATTTTTGTTTAAAAAAATATTATTTAAAAATCCACGATTTTTGTTTAAAAAAATATTATTTAAAAATCCACGATTTTTGTTTAAAAAAATAAAAAAATATTATTTAAAAATCCACGATTTTTGTTTAAAAAAATAAAAAAAATATTATTTAAAAATCCACGATTTTTGTTTAAAAAAATATTATTTAAAAATCCACTATTTTTGTTTAAAAAAATATTATTTAAAAATCCACTATTTTTGTTTAAAAAAATATTACTTATAAATCCACGATTTTTGTTTAAAAAAATACTATTTAAAAATCCACGATTTTTGTTTAAAAAAATATTATTTAAAAATCCACGATTTTTGTTTAAAAAAATATTATTTAAAAATACACGATTTTTGTTTAAAAAAATATTATTTAAAAATCCACGATTTTTGTTTAAAAAAATATTATTTAAAAATCCACGATTTTTGTTTAAAAAATATTATTTAAAATATCTACGATTTTTGTTTAAAAAATATTATTTAAAATATCTACGATTTTTGTTTAAAAAATATTATTTAAAATATCTACGATTTTTGTTTAAAAAATATTATTTAAGAATCCACGACTTTTGTTTAAAAAATATTATTTAAAAAATCCACGATTATTTTAGCAAAAATATTATTTAAAAAATCTACGATTATTTTAGCAAAAATATTATTTAAAAAATCCACGATTATTTTAGCAAAAATATTATTAAAAAAATCCACGATTATTTTAGCAAAAATATTATTTAAAAAATCCACGATTATTTTAGCAAAAATATTATTAAAAAAATCCACGATTATTTTAGCAAAAATATTATTTAAAAAATCCGCGATTATTTTAGCAAAAATATTATTAAAAAAATCCACGATTATTTTAGCAAAAATATTATTAAAAAAATCCACGATTATTTTAGCAAAAATATTATTTAAAAAATCCACGATTATAGCAAAAATATTATTAAAAAAATCCACGATTATTTTAGCAAAAATATTATTAAAAAAATCCACGATTATTTTAGCAAAAATATTATTTAAAAAATCCACGATTATTTTAGCAAAAATATTATTTAAAAAATCCACGATTATTTTACAAAAAATATTATTTAAAAAATCCACGATTATTTTACAAAAAATATTATTTAAAAAATCCACGATTATTTTACAAAAAATATTATTTAAAAAATCCACGATTATTTAAGCAAAAATATTATTTAAAAAATCCACGATTATTTTAGCAAAAATATTATTTAAAAAATCCACGATTATTTTAGCAAAAATATTATTTAAAAAATCAACGATTATTTTAGCAAAAATATTATTTAAAAAACCACGATTATTTTAGCAAAAATATTATTTAAAAAATCCACGATTATTTTAGCAAAAATATTATTTAAAAAATCCACGATTATTTTAGCAAAAATATTATTTAAAAAATCCACGATTATTTTAGCAAAAATATTATTTAAAAAATCCACGATTATTTTAGCAAAAATATTATTTAAAAAATCCACGATTATTTTAGCAAAAATATTATTTAAAAAATTTACGATTATTTTAGCAAAAATATTATTTAAAAAATCCACGATTATTTTAGCAAAAATATTATTTAAAAAATCCACGATTATTTTAGCAAAAATATTATTTAAAAAATCCACGATTATTTTAGCAAAAATATTATTTAAAAAATCCACGATTATTTTAGCAAAAATATTATTTAAAAAATCCACGATTATTTTAGCAAAAATATTATTTAAAAAATCCACGATTATTTTAGCAAAAATATTATTTAAAAAATCCACGATTATTTTAGCAAAAATATTATTTAAAAAATCCACGATTATTTTAGCAAAAATATTATTTAAAAAATCCACGATTATTTTAGCAAAAATATTATTTAAAAAATCCACGATTATTTTAGCAAAAATATTATTTAAAAAATCCACGATTATTTTAGCAAAAATATTATTTAAAAAATCCACGATTATTTTAGCAAAAATATTATTTAAAAAATCCACGATTATTTTAGCAAAAATATTATTTAAAAAATCCACGATTATTTTAGCAAAAATATTATTTAAAAAATCCACGATTATTTTAGCAAAAATATTATTTAAAAAATCCACGATTATTTTAGCAAAAATATTATTTAAAAAATCCACGATTATTTTAGCAAAAATATTATTTAAAAAATCCACGATTATTTTAGCAAAAATATTATTTAAAAAATCCACGATTATTTTAGCAAAAATATTATTTAAAAAATCCACGATTATTTTAGCAAAAATATTATTTAAAAAATCCACGATTATTTTAGCAAAAATATTATTTAAAAAATCCACGATTATTTTAGCAAAAATATTATTTAAAAAATCCACGATTATTTTAGCAAAAATATTATTTAAAAAATCCACGATTATTTTAGCAAAAATATTATTTAAAAAATCCACGATTATTTTAGCAAAAATATTATTTAAAAAATCCACGATTATTTTAGCAAAAATATTATTTAAAAAATCCACGATTATTTTAGCAAAAATATTATTTAAAAAATCCACGATTATTTTAGCAAAAATATTATTTAAAAAATCCACGATTATTTTAGCAAAAATATTATTTAAAAAATCCACGATTATTTTAG
Source organism: Musca autumnalis (assembly GCF_047663935.1). Taxonomy (NCBI): domain Eukaryota; kingdom Metazoa; phylum Arthropoda; class Insecta; order Diptera; family Muscidae; genus Musca; species Musca autumnalis. Next base: position 192,687,262 of record NW_027412088.1, on the reverse strand, counting down.
CAAAAATATTATTTAAAAAATCCACGATTATTTTAGCAAAAATATTATTTAAAAAATCCACGATTATTTTAGCAAAAATATTATTTAAAAAATCCACGATTATTTTAGCAAAAATATTATTTAAAAAATCCACGATTATTTTAGCAAAAATATTATTTAAAAAATCCACGATTATTTTAGCAAAAATATTATTTAAAAAATCCACGATTATTTTAGCAAAAATATTATTTAAAAAATCCACGATTATTTTAGCAAAAATATTATTTAAAAAATCCACGATTATTTTAGCAAAAATATTATTTAAAAAATCCACGATTATTTTAGCAAAAATATTATTTAAAAAATCCACGATTATTTTAGCAAAAATATTATTTAAAAAATCCACGATTATTTTAGCAAAAATATTATTTAAAAAATCCACGATTATTTTAGCAAAAATATTATTTAAAAAATCCACGATTATTTTAGCAAAAATATTATTTAAAAAATCCACGATTATTTTAGCAAAAATATTATTTAAAAAATCCACGATTATTTTAGCAAAAATATTATTTAAAAAATCCACGATTATTTTAGCAAAAATATTATTTAAAAAATCCACGATTATTTTAGCAAAAATATTATTTAAAAAATCCACGATTATTTTAGCAAAAATATTATTTAAAAAATCCACGATTATTTTAGCAAAAATATTATTTAAAAAATCCACGATTATTTTAGCAAAAATATTATTTAAAAAATCCACGATTATTTTAGCAAAAATATTATTTAAAAAATCCACGATTATTTTAGCAAAAATATTATTTAAAAAATCCACGATTATTTTAGCAAAAATATTATTTAAAAAATCCACGATTATTTTAGCAAAAATATTATTTAAAAAATCCACGATTATTTTAGCAAAAATATTATTTAAAAAATCCACGATTATTTTAGCAAAAATATTATTTAAAAAATCCACGATTATTTTAGCAAAAATATTATTTAAAAAATCCACGATTATTTTAGCAAAAATATTATTTAAAAAATCCACGATTATTTTAGCAAAAATATTATTTAAAAAATCCACGATTATTTTAGCAAAAATATTATTTAAAAAATCCACGATTATTTTAGCAAAAATATTATTTAAAAAATCCACGATTATTTTAGCAAAAATATTATTTAAAAAATCCACGATTATTTTAGCAAAAATATTATTTAAAAAATCCACGATTATTTTAGCAAAAATATTATTTAAAAAATCCACGATTATTTTAGCAAAAATATTATTTAAAAAATCCACGATTATTTTAGCAAAAATATTATTTAAAAAATCCACGATTATTTTAGCAAAAATATTATTTAAAAAATCCACGATTATTTTAGCAAAAATATTATTTAAAAAATCCACGATTATTTTAGCAAAAATATTATTTAAAAAATCCACGATTATTTTAGCAAAAATATTATTTAAAAAATCCACGATTATTTTAGCAAAAATATTATTTAAAAAATCCACGATTATTTTAGCAAAAATATTATTTAAAAAATCCACGATTATTTTAGCAAAAATATTATTTAAAAAATCCACGATTATTTTAGCAAAAATATTATTTAAAAAATCCACGATTATTTTAGCAAAAATATTATTTAAAAAATCCACGATTATTTTAGCAAAAATATTATTTAAAAAATCCACGATTATTTTAGCAAAAATATTATTTAAAAAATCCACGATTATTTTAGCAAAAATATTATTTAAAAATCCACGATTATTTAAGCAAAAATATTATTTAAAAAATCCACGATTATTTAAGCAAAAATATTATTTAAAAAATCCACGATTATTTAAGCAAAAATATTATTTAAAAAATCCACGATTATTTAAGCAAAAATATTATTTAAAAAATCCACGATTATTTAAGCAAAAATATTATTTAAAAAATCCACGATTATTTAAGCAAAAATATTATTTAAAAAATCCACGATTATTTAAGCAAAAATATTATTTAAAAAATCCACGATTATTTAAGCAAAAATATTATTTAAAAAATCCACTATTATTTAAGCAAAAATATTATTTAAAAAATCCACGATTATTTAAGCAAAAATATTATTTAAAAAATCCACGATTATTTAAGCAAAAATATTATTTAAAAAATCCACGATTATTTAAGCAAAAATATTATTTAAAAAATCCACGATTATTTAAGCAAAAATATTATTTAAAAATCCACGATTATTTAAGCAAAAATATTATTTAAAAATCCACGATTATTTAAGCAAAAATATTATTTAAAAAATCCACGATTATTTAAGCAAAAATATTATTTAAAAAATCCACGATTATTTAAGCAAAAATATTATTTAAAAAATCCACGATTATTTAAGCAAAAATATTATTTAAAAAATCCACGATTATTTAAGCAAAAATATTATTTAAAAAATCCACGATTATTTAAGCAAAAATATTATTTAAAAAATCCACGATTATTTAAGCAAAAATATATTTAAAAAATCCACGATTATTTAAGCAAAAATATTATTTAAAAAATCCACGATTATTTAAGCAAAAATATTATTTAAAAAATCCACGATTATTTAAGCAAAAATATTATTTAAAAAATCCACGATTATTTAAGCAAAAATATTATTTAAAAAATCCACGATTATTTAAGCAAAAATATTATTTAAAAAATCCACGATTATTTAAGCAAAAATATTATTTAAAAAATCCACGATTATTTAAGCAAAAATATTATTTAAAAAATCCACGATTATTTAAGCAAAAATATTATTTAAAAAATCCACGATTATTTAAGCAAAAATATTATTTAAAAAATCCACGATTATTTAAGCAAAAATATTATTTAAAAAATCCACGATTATTTAAGCAAAAATATTATTTAAAAAATCCACGATTATTTAAGCAAAAATATTATTTAAAAAATCCACGATTATTAAGCAAAAATATTATTTAAAAAATCCACGATTATTTAAGCAAAAATATTATTTAAAAAATCCACGATTATTTAAGCAAAAATATTATTTAAAAAATCCACGATTATTTAAGCAAAAATATTATTTAAAAAATCCACGATTATTTAAGCAAAAATATTATTTAAAAAATCCACGATTATTTAAGCAAAAATATTATTTAAAAAATCCACGATTATTTAAGCAAAAATATTATTTAAAAAATCCACGATTATTTAAGCAAAAATATTATTTAAAAAATCCACGATTATTTAAGCAAAAATATTATTTAAAAAATCCACGATTATTTAAGCAAAAATATTATTTAAAAAATCCACGATTATTTAAGCAAAAATATTATTTAAAAAATCCACGATTATTTAAGCAAAAATATTATTTAAAAAATCCACGATTATTTAAGCAAAAATATTATTTAAAAAATCCACGATTATTTAAGCAAAAATATTATTTAAAAAATCCACGATTATTTAAGCAAAAATATTATTTAAAAAATCCACGATTATTTAAGCAAAAATATTATTTAAAAAATCCACGATTATTTAAGCAAAAATATTATTTAAAAAATCCACGATTATTTAAGCAAAAATATTATTTAAAAAATCCACGATTATTTAAGCAAAAATATTATTTAAAAAATCCACGATTATTTAAGCAAAAATATTATTTAAAAAATCCACGATTATTTAAGCAAAAATATTATTTAAAAAATCCACGATTATTTAAGCAAAAATATTATTTAAAAAATCCACGATTATTTAAGCAAAAATATTATTTAAAAAATCCACGATTATTTAAGCAAAAATATTATTTAAAAAATCCACGATTATTTAAGCAAAAATATTATTTAAAAAATCCACGATTATTTAAGCAAAAATATTATTTAAAAAATCCACGATTATTTAAGCAAAAATATTATTTAAAAAATCCACGATTATTTAAGCAAAAATATTATTTAAAAAATCCACGATTATTTAAGCAAAAATATTATTTAAAAAATCCACGATTATTTAAGCAAAAATATTATTTAAAAAATCCACGATTATTTAAGCAAAAATATTATTTAAAAAATCCACGATTATTTAAGCAAAAATATTATTTAAAAAATCCACGATTATTTAAGCAAAAATATTATTTAAAAAATCCACGATTATTTAAGCAAAAATATTATTTAAAAAATCCACGATTATTTAAGCAAAAATATTATTTAAAAAATCCACGATTATTTAAGCAAAAATATTATTTAAAAAATCCACGATTATTTAAGCAAAAATATTATTTAAAAAATCCACGATTATTTAAGCAAAAATATTATTTAAAAAATCCACGATTATTTAAGCAAAAATATTATTTAAAAAATCCACGATTATTTAAGCAAAAATATTATTTAAAAAATCCACGATTATTTAAGCAAAAATATTATTTAAAAAATCCACGATTATTTAAGCAAAAATATTATTTAAAAAATCCACGATTATTTAAGCAAAAATATTATTTAAAAAATCCACGATTATTTAAGCAAAAATATTATTTAAAAAATCCACGATTATTTAAGCAAAAATATTATTTAAAAAATCCACGATTATTTAAGCAAAAATATTATTTAAAAAATCCACGATTATTTAAGCAAAAATATTATTTAAAAAATCCACGATTATTTAAGCAAAAATATTATTTAAAAAATCCACGATTATTTAAGCAAAAATATTATTTAAAAAATCCACGATTATTTAAGCAAAAATATTATTTAAAAAATCCACGATTATTTAAGCAAAAATATTATTTAAAAAATCCACGATTATTTAAGCAAAAATATTATTTAAAAAATCCACGATTATTTAAGCAAAAATATTATTTAAAAAATCCACGATTATTTAAGCAAAAATATTATTTAAAAAATCCACGATTATTTAAGCAAAAATATTATTTAAAAAATCCACGATTATTTAAGCAAAAATATTATTTAAAAAATCCACGATTATTTAAGCAAAAATATTATTTAAAAAATCCACGATTATTTAAGCAAAAATATTATTTAAAAAATCCACGATTATTTAAGCAAAAATATTATTTAAAAAATCCACGATTATTTAAGCAAAAATATTATTTAAAAAATCCACGATTATTTAAGCAAAAATATTATTTAAAAAATCCACGATTATTTAAGCAAAAATATTATTTAAAAAATCCACGATTATTTAAGCAAAAATATTATTTAAAAAATCCACGATTATTTAAGCAAAAATATTATTTAAAAAATCCACGATTATTTAAGCAAAAATATTATTTAAAAAATCCACGATTATTTAAGCAAAAATATTATTTAAAAAATCCACGATTATTTAAGCAAAAATATTATTTAAAAAAATCCACGATTATTTAAGCAAAAATATTATTTAAAAAATCCACGATTATTTAAGCAAAAATATTATTTAAAAAATCCACGATTATTTAAGCAAAAATATTATTTAAAAAATCCACGATTATTTAAGCAAAAATATTATTTAAAAAATCCACGATTATTTAAGCAAAAATATTATTTAAAAAATCCACGATTATTTAAGCAAAAATATTATTTAAAAAATCCACGATTATTTAAGCAAAAATATTATTTAAAAAATCCACGATTATTTAAGCAAAAATATTATTTAAAAAATCCACGATTATTTAAGCAAAAATATTATTTAAAAAAATCCACGATTATTTAAGCAAAAATATTATTTTAAAAAATCCACGATTATTTAAGCAAAAATATTATTTAAAAAATCCACGATTATTTAAGCAAAAATATTATTTAAAAAATCCACGATTATTTAAGCAAAAATATTATTTAAAAAATCCACGATTATTTAAGCAAAAATATTATTTAAAAAATCCACGATTATTTAAGCAAAAATATTATTTAAAAAATCCACGATTATTTAAGCAAAAATATTATTTAAAAAATCCACGATTATTTAAGCAAAAATATTATTTAAAAAATCCACGATTATTTAAGCAAAAATATTATTTAAAAAATCCACGATTATTTAAGCAAAAATATTATTTAAAAAATCCACGCTTATTTAAGCAAAAATATTATTTAAAAAATCCACGATTATTTAAGCAAAAATATTATTTAAAAAATCCACGATTATTTAAGCAAAAATATTATTTAAAAAATCCACGATTATTTAAGCAAAAATATTATTTAAAAAATCCACGATTATTTAAGCAAAAATATTATTTAAAAAATCCACGATTATTTAAGCAAAAATATTATTTAAAAAATCCACGCTTATTTAAGCAAAAATATTATTTAAAAAATCCACGATTATTTAAGCAAAAATATTATTTAAAAAATCCACGATTATTTAAGCAAAAATATTATTTAAAAAATCCACGATTATTTAAGCAAAAATATTATTTAAAAAATCCACGATTATTTAAGCAAAAATATTATTTAAAAATCCACGATTATTTAAGCAAAAATATTATTTAAAAAATCCACGATTATTTAAGCAAAAATATTATTTAAAAAATCCACGATTATTTAAGCAAAAATATTATTTAAAAAATCCACGATTATTTAAGCAAAAATATTATTTAAAAAATCCACGATTATTTAAGCAAAAATATTATTTAAAAAATCCACGATTATTTAAGCAAAAATATTATTTAAAAAATCCACGATTATTTAAGCAAAAATATTATTTAAAAAAATCCACGATTATTTAAGCAAAAATATTATTTAAAAAATCCACGATTATTTAAGCAAAAATATTATTTAAAAAATCCACGATTATTTAAGCAAAAATATTATTTAAAAAATCCACGATTATTTAAGCAAAAATATTATTTAAAAAATCCACGATTATTTAAGCAAAAATATTATTTAAAAAATCCACGATTATTTAAGCAAAAATATTATTTAAAAAAAATCCACGATTATTTAAGCAAAAATATTATTTAAAAAATCCACGATTATTTAAGCAAAAATATTATTTAAAAAATCCACGATTATTTAAGCAAAAATATTATTTAAAAAATCCACGATTATTTAAGCAAAAATATTATTTAAAAAATCCACGATTATTTAAGCAAAAATATTATTTAAAAAATCCACGATTATTTAAGCAAAAATATTATTTAAAAAATCCACGATTATTTAAGCAAAAATATTATTTAAAAAATCCACGATTATTTAAGCAAAAATATTATTTAAAAAATCCACGATTATTTAAGCAAAAATATTATTTAAAAAATCCACGATTATTTAAGCAAAAATATTATTTAAAAAATCCACGATTATTTAAGCAAAAATATTATTTAAAAAATCCACGATTATTTAAGCAAAAATATTATTTAAAAAATCCACGATTATTTAAGCAAAAATATTATTTAAAAAATCCACGATTATTTAAGCAAAAATATTATTTAAAAAATCCACGCTTATTTAAGCAAAAATATTATTTAAAAAATCCACGATTATTTAAGCAAAAATATTATTTAAAAAATCCACGATTATTTAAGCAAAAATATTATTTAAAAAATCCACGATTATTTAAGCAAAAATATTATTTAAAAAATCCACGATTATTTAAGCAAAAATATTATTTAAAAAATCCACGATTATTTAAGCAAAAATATTATTTAAAAAATCCACGCTTATTTAAGCAAAAATATTATTTAAAAAATCCACGATTATTTAAGCAAAAATATTATTTAAAAAATCCACGATTTTTTAGCAAAAATATTATTTAAAAAATCCACGATTATTTATTAATTTCGATCCACTGTTCAAACTTGTTGCCTGTGTTAATTAATGTATATGTATAGTAGTGAATTGCGTTGCAAACAGGCGTGTTTATCATCACAACAAACCCCAAACATCTTCTCACATTTTTAGGCTTGCCTTTGTTTAGCCATGGAACGAGAATCTTTTCAGCAGTGGAAGGCATTGTGACTCACAAGAGAGAATATGTGCTCTAAGTGAGCTCAAATTGGTTATCGCTCACAGCCTGTGTAGATGTTAACACGTTGTGAGCATCAACGAACTTACGCTCATTAAGAGCACAAGGGAGACCCAAAAAATTTCTCTGCCTTACTCTGCTTTTCAGGTCATCTCTGCTTTTTTCTCACGAAAACACATAGAGTTGGGCAGCCTTGCCATAATAATACTGATCGTTGAGAGATCAGTTTATAAACCACAGCTAACCAAGAACAGAACGACTAAAATGAGAATGTATTATAGCAGGGGAAGGCATTCTGCTATTCATTCTAAATTTATTCACGCTCACAATATATGAAGAGCGAAGCCACAAATGTGAATGAATTCAAAACATTGACAAATTCTGACAGTGTGCTAGTAAGATTGTATGCACTCAAGCTACAAAACAAATCAAAACATTTGCTCTCTCTTGAACGCTCTTTCTTTGCGTTCGGATAGTATGTGTACGAATTGCCGAAAATCTTCGTAACCAGCGACAAATGGCTGTTTGGCACTGATATAAACAAAAGCAAAGCAGAGTGTAGCAACAAAAGTTTAGCCGGCCACAGTTTTGAAAAAGTAAAAGCTTTTCACTCTCTTCTAGATAACTTTGTCTATTAGTATTGTTTTTACAGCGGTAGCTATAAGATCATCATTAATTAATTCTTTTGGGTTTGGTTCAGCGTTCATAAAAATGATCGCTCTAACAGTTCTGCTTAGTATTCTATTGGTGTTATTGGTTTACATTGGTCATTTATTACAAAGACATTTCAATTATTGGCATAATCTGGGAATACCATGTGAACCGCCCAATTGGTTTTTGGGCAATCTAGGTGGCTTCACCACGACCCGTTCCTTTGTTCAAATAATACGGGAGTATTATGTGAAATTTCAAAATTCCCCCGGACCATTTATGGGTTTCTATTGGATGCACAAAAAGGCAGTGTTTGTCATGGATCCGGCATTAATTAAACAAATCCTGATTAAGGATTTCCACAAATTTAGCGATCGCGGTTTCTTTAGCAACGAAGACGATGATCCTCTGTCGGGGCAATTGATAAAATTAAGTGGCAACAAATGGCGCAATATGCGCAATAAATTGTCTCCAGCCTTTACCTCCGGACGCATGAAAGTCATGTTCCCTCTGGTCATTAAATTGGGCTATGATTTGGTGAGGGTAGTGGAAGAGCGTTTGGCAAATAATTCAATCGTGGAAGTGAGAGACTTGGTGGCATTCTTCACCACTGATGTCATTGGCACTTGCGCTTTTGGTTTGGATATGAATTGTATGCTGACTGGTGATACGGAATTTTTGAAAATGGGTCATAAGGCCTTGAGTGAACAGCGTTTTGGCAATTTGGGTTTTGTGGTGCGTTTTAGTTTTCCCGATCTCTGTAGAAGATTACATTTCAAAGAAACCCTGCCCGAGGTGGAGGAATATTTTATGAGAATTGTCAAAGAAACTGTGGATTATCGGGAACAAAATAATATCAGACGTAATGATTTTATGGATATGCTAATTGATTTAAAAAATAATAAATTAATCAAAGATGAGTCAGGAGATGAGTTCATTAATTTGACATTTGGACAAATTGCTGCCCAGGCATTTGTGTTCTTTTTGGCTGGTTATGAAACCTCATCGACCACCATGAGTTTTGCTCTCTATGAATTGGCACAGAATATAGATATACAACAAAAAGCTAGGGAGGAGGTGTTGAAAATTTTGGCCAGCCATGATGATGTTCTTGATTATGAGTGTCTCAAGGAAATGGTGTATTTGGAGCAGGTAGTACAGGGTAAGTTGGGAGCTGCATTAGAAACCCTGAAAACATATTTAACATATCGAGCTTCTCTTTTTAGAAACCCTACGTCTTTACACCACCATACCCACCATTAATCGTTTGGCCTCAGAGGACTATGTTGTTGCCGACAATCCCAAATATGTGATCAAAGAAGGCATGGCCATTGTTATACCAGCTGCGGGAATACATCGTGATGAGCGTTATTTCCCCCAACCGAATGTATTTAATCCTGACCACTTCACGGCGGAAAAAGTTGCCGAACGTGATCCTGTTTTAAATTTATCATTCGGTGATGGACCAAGAAATTGCATTGGCATGCGTTTTGGTAAAATGCAGGCCATGATTGGCTTGGCATTGTTGCTGAAGAATTTCCGTTTCACAACATGTAGTGAAACCCAAATTCCCTTGACTTTCGATAAGACGAGTGTTATAGTGGCCCCGGAAAGCGGTATATATTTGAAAGTGGAAAAAATTTAACGAAAGAAGAATATTATAATAAAAATAATGCACAAGATGTGGAACAATAATCCTCGATTTTAAAAGGAATATTTTTGGGACAAAAATAATAATTAATTATCTTGGATTTAAAAGGAATATTTTTGGGAAAATTGTCGTGGATTTTAAAAGGAATATTTTTGGGTCTATAATACTGGTTTTTAAAAGGAATATGTTTGGGACAAAATAATAAACAATAATGTTAAATTTAAAAAGAATAATTTTTGGGACAAAATTATAATCAATAATCTTGGATTTAAAAAGGAATGTTTTTGGGAAAGTTGTCATGGATTATGTAAGGCATATTTTAGAATCCTCTGTAATTGTCTCAAAAATATTATTTAAAAAAAACTCCACGATATTGTCCCAAAAATATTATTAAAAAAAATCCACGATATTGTCTAAAAAACTACGAAGTTGTCTCAAAAATATTATTAAAAAAATCCACGATACTGTCTTAAAACTTTTACTTAAAATATTCACGATATTGTCTCAAAAATATTTTAAAAATCCACTTTAATTATTAAAAGTATTATCACAATTTAATTATCACAATATTATTTAAAAACAAGTAAAAAAGTATCAGTCGGCTTTGCCGACAGAGATATACCCTCAGCCTGTGCAAATTGAAACACTTTTTTCACAAAAAAACTTATGTATTTAGGGGGTTTCAAAATTTTGGAATGGACCGACATAGACCATGGGTGTGCCATAGGCGGTTTTTACAACCTTCGGGCTGTTTTCTCAAGAAGTATGGACTTGCCCCTGAAACAACTTTTACCATCGTAATTGAGGCAACAAATGTAAGTTGCTTCAACAAAAATCAATGTGATTCAATAGCAGGTCTTAAAGTGAACTTATCCAAAATTTTGTGTGGGAGGTACGGGAAGGAGTGGAAAAATATAGTCCATATTCGAACCTGACCTAAAGTATGGACCAAATCGGTCACTCCCATCAAGAGTTATCGTGCGCACAATTTTTTCGAATATTTTTGAACTTTTGTGGGGTAGGTACCTGAAGGAGTGGACCGATATGGCTTATCCACGAACTTCAAGTAAGTTCGGAATCAATATTACGAAGGCCAAATTTTGGCCGGAATCGGCATTTCCGTTCGAGAATTATCTTGCGCTTCCAACCATAAACATGGTGTCATAGGGTTTGTTTTTCAACTTTCAGGCTATTTTTTCAGGAAGTACGGACTTGCCCCTGAGGAAAGTTGTACCTTCGTATAGGAGACAGCGAATACAAGATGTTACAACAAAAGCCAAGGCGATTCGAGAGCAGGTCCTAAACTGAACTTTTCCGAAATTTTGTGTGGGAGGTACTCGAAGGAGTTTACCGATTGAGTCCATATTGGAACCTCATCTAAGTCTGGTAGAAATTTCATAATGTGCAAAGTATGGACCACATCGGTTACTCCCTTCAAGAGTTATCGTACGCACAAATTTTCCGAACATTTTCGAACTTTTGTGGGGGAGGTACCGGAAGGAGTGGACCGATATAATCCATATTTGAACATTAACTAATTTTGGACAAAATATTACGAAAGCCAAATTTTGGACCGAATCGGCAGATCCGTTTGAGAGTTATCTTGCGCTCCAACCACTACACACGGGGTCATAGGGTTTTTTGTAACTTTCAGACTATTTTCTCAGGAAGTATGGACTTGCCCCTAATGAAACTTATAGCGTCGTATAGAGGACAGCGAATACAACTTGCGTAAACAAAAATCAAAGCGATTCGAGACCAGGTCCTAAACTGAACTTTTCCGAAATTTTGTGTGGGAGGTACCCGAAGGAGTGGACCGATTGAGTCCATATTGGAACCTCATCTAAGTTTGGTAGAAATTACACGATGTGCAAAGTATGGACCAAATCGCTTATTCCCTACAAGAGTTATTGTGCGCACAAGTTTTGCGACAATTTATGAACATTTGTGGGGGAGGTACCTGAAGGAGTGGACCTATATGGCCCATCTTCGAACTTAAATCGAATCTGGACAAAATATTTCGGTACCCAAAATTTAAACCGAATCGATTGATCCTTTCGAGAGTTATCGTGCGCACCAGCCAGCCAGACAGACAGACGGACAGACAGACAGACAGAGGGACGGACATTGCTAGATCTACTCAAAATTGTCTGAAACGGATATTGTACAAACATACTTGGGGTCTAAAACCATTATTTCGATGAGGTCGTATCAAAGTGTAAATACCCTCTTTAGCCTAAAGGCTGAGGGTATAAAGACGCATCCGCAATTTTTTTACAATGGAAAAATTAAAAATGCGTGCTGTCATTAAATATTTACATAAAAAGGTTTATCGGGACAAGAAATTCATAATGATATGGTGAATGTGTTAGGTGAAAGAAAGTGCTCCTTCATATCCAACAGTAAAAAATTGGGTTGCTGAATTTAAACGTGGTCGTACAAGCATTGAAGATGAACCACATAGTGGACGTCCAGAAACAGCAACAACAACAGAAATTGTAGCCAAAGTGCATGATGTGGTATTAAATGATCGACGAATAAATGTTCGTGAAATTGCTAATATCATGGGCACCTCAAATGATCGAATCCATTTAATTTTGCATGAAGAACTACAGATGAAAAAGCTTTCTGCAAGATGGGTGCAGCATTTGTTAACAGTCGATCAAAAACGCATAAGAATGAACATTTCTCAAGCTTGTTTGGATCGTTTTAAGCGAAATAAAATGGATTTTAAGCGTCGTTTCATAACTGTTGATTAGACACTATACTCCAGAGACAAAAGAACAATCCAAACAATGGACTGAAGCTGGAGCAAGTGCCTCAAAGAAGGTAAAAACAATTCAATCGGCTGGTAAGGTTATGGCAACGGTAAGGTTATGGCGTCGTTTCATAGCTGTTGATTAGACACGGATCCACCACTATACTCCAGAGACAAAAGAACAATCTAAACAATGGACTGAAGCTGGAGGAAGTGCCCCAAAGAAGGCAAAAACAATTCAATCGGCTGGTAAAGTTATGGCAACGGTTTTTTTTGGGACTTCAAAGGTATTTTATTGATTGACTATCTGCAAAAGGGTAAAACAATAAATTCAGAGTACTATTGCAACCTTTTGGATCAATTAAATGTACAAATTCGAGAAAAACGTCCTGGCTTACAACACAAAAAAATAATTTTTCATCAAGACAACGCACCAGCGCACAAGAGTGTTTTAACAATGGCTAAAATCAACGAATTAAAGTTCGAGTTGCTTGACCACCCACCTTATTCTCCTGATTTAGCTCCCAGTGACTTTTACTTGTTCTCAAATCTAAAAAAATTCCACCTCAAATGAAGATGCAATTACAGTTGTAAACCACCGTTTTATTTTAGTCTAGTCTATGCATATGTTTATAATTCCCACGACTGTATCTATTTTATTATTTTTTGGTTTTTGGTACATTTATCTTAAACATTGCAATGTATGTTTAACATAAAACCGTTTAACTTAAAAAGTTTTTTTACCTATTTTTATTTTCTAGCTTTTAGTTTTTATTTCGCATTCTGTTTAATTCGTTTAGTGCTTCATTATTGCAAGGTTTCTTGCCCGTTAGTTTATTGCAGTCCAACTCCTCTATACGTAGTCCCTGCAAAGATCTTACTCTACTAAGAGCCACGTAGGGTTGACCTTCTTCAAACAGTTTCGCACCTAAGTATACGACTGCGTGATCCACAGTGCTGCCCTGCATTTTATGTATTGTAGAAGCCCATGATAGTATTAAAGGCAACATTCTTCTTTCAGCCGTCCTGTAATTGTACTTAGCAGGAAACTGTATGGCTTTCGGGTGTATAAGATGCACTGTATAGTGCACTGTATTCTTCTCGTCAAGCCCTGATAAAAAAATTGTTATCCTCCATTTGGTAGCGGCGGCCATCTTAGATTTCAATTTTGCATAGTACATTGTATTCTACTGGTTGAGCACTTTCATTTGATACCCATATTGATGGGATTGATAAAACCTACGTTATCCGCCTTTTTGTAGCGGCCGCCATCTTGGATTTCAATTTTTATAGTATATTGTATTCCGCTTGTTGAGCCCTTTCATTTGATACCCATATTGATGGGATTGATAAAACCTACGTCATTCGCCATTTTGTAGCGGCCGCCATCTTGGATTTAAATTTTTTATGGTATATTGTATTCTGCTTGTTGAGCCCTTTCATTTGATACCCATATTGATGGGATTGATAAAACCTACGTTATCAGCCATTTTGTAGCGGCCGCCATCTTGGATTTCAATTTTTTTATAGTATATTGTATTCTGCTTGTTGAGCCCTTTCATTTGATACCCATATTTATGTGATTAATAAAGCATAAATTATCCGCCATTTTGTAGCGGCGGCCATCTTGAATTTATAATGATAATGAATAAACATAATTGTATTGTCACCAAAATCCAAAGTGTATACAAAATTTCAGATTAATCGGTTGACAGGAAGAGGGTGAAATTTGAATTACTAAATTTGACCCAAGAATAAAACAAACGGGGTGAGCTAAATAAAACCATTTATGAACCCGCTAAAAAGGCGTATGAACACATGCCCCATGGCGGTGCACGCAGAATCGGCAGGCCTAAGCTTCGATGGAGCAAACAAGTGGATGAAGAAATGGAAAGGCGCGGTATTCCAAAAAGTCAAGCGAAAAACAGAGAGGAATGAAGATCTTTTCTTAGTTCGGTCTATGGAACAAATGCAATGGGCCAACTAGTAAGTAAGTACGTAATAGGGCTCGAACCGAATATATTACCGAATATAGCTATATTATGTTTTTCGTAGGCTAGTGTGATAAAAAAGCCCTATCTATCGATATCCCCGCAAATTTCTTAACTTTAATCCTATCCATACTTTTGTGGGTGCATACGGCCAACATTTTGAAACCCCCCTAAATACATAAGTTTTTTTTTTGGGAAAAAATATTTCAATCCATACAGGGTATATCTCTGTCGGCAAAGCCGACTTATACTTTTGTACTTGTTTAGTTGGTTGTTTGCTTCTATTTTCTATTTTGATCGGTTTGATATCTATAGACTAAAATCCGAGAAAAACCATAATGGAAATTGGACCTTGACGATTGAATGGATTCTAAATGTTCACAATTATTACTCTTTAGGACAATAGCTACAACATTGTCTCCACGAGTAATCCCAAATTCCAAGCGGTTTAGAAGATATGTGCCTGACAAAATGATCCCTTTTGACATCAAAGCCTTAGACACGGTGCGCCTTAACCAAATTTAAATGGAAGATGTTTACACCTGGGAAGTTTTTGCAGATTCTGAAACTGCAATGCTTATAGATGAGAAATATCAGGAAACAAAAAAAAAAATCGCCGGAGGGATTTTCAAATAAATCGCGATGTAAGTTCACATTTTTAGGGGTTCTTTAGGTTTTCACGATTTTGCTTGGAAACCGCGAGTCCCATGTGAATGGGCCAAAAGGAAATGTTGTAGCTGTCAAAATTCTCCACAAGATTGGCCTTTACGATAATTTCGCAGTGCATTGTCTCAATTCGAACTTATATATCTCAAAAAAGGGTAAAACCTACTTAAATACCAAAAAGGTCAATCTTGTGGAGAATTTTCACAGCTACAACATTTTCTTTTGGCCCATTTACATAGGACTCGCGATTTCCAAGCAAAATCGTGCAAACCTAAAGAACCCCTAAAAAGGTGAACATAAATCGCGACTTATTTGAAAATCCCTCCGGTGATTTTTTTGTTTCTTGATATTTCTCATATCATAGTTTCAGCATCTGCAAAAACTTCCCAGGTGTAAGCACCGTCTATTTAAAATTAGTTAAGGCGCACCGTGCAGGCCTTTGGGGCCCATGACCGCGAATGTTGAAGTGTCAGAATGTGGTTAATAAACCATGACCCAAAAACTGACACACAGTGTAATACATTCTTCTCTTGTGTCCAGAAGAAATGAATGTGTAACGAATTGTCTGCGTAATGATTCCATTACCTTTGGATTTGGGAATATAGTGGGTAATCAATGTGCAATTTTTTCGTCATTTG
Organism: Musca autumnalis; assembly: GCF_047663935.1. NCBI lineage: Eukaryota > Metazoa > Arthropoda > Insecta > Diptera > Muscidae > Musca > Musca autumnalis. Next base: position 192,670,979 of record NW_027412088.1, on the reverse strand, counting down.
CATTCCTTTCTCGATTACAAAGGTAATACATTCCCCATTTTCCCACTTGGTGACTCTGTGCGGTTTTTGTCACGAAAGCACACAGCGGTGAACATGGTGGTCGTGTCATAATAATACAGATCGTTGAAAGATCAAGATCAAATGTCTGTTTGGCACTGATATAAACAAAATCAAAAGAGAGTGCAGCATCTAAAGTTTAGCCGGCCTCAGCTTTATAAAAGTGAAAGCTTTAGTTTAACTCTCTTCTAGATAACTTTGTCTGTTAGTATTGTTTTTATAGCGGTAGCAATAAGATCATCAATAATTAATTCTTTTGAGTTTGGTTCAACATTCATAAAAATGATCGCCCTAACAATTCTGCTTAGTATTCTATTGGTGTTATTGGTTTACATTGGTCATTTAATACAAAGACATTTCAATTATTGGCATAATCTGGGAATACCATGTGAACCGCCCAATTGGTTTTTGGGCAATCTCGATGGCTTCACCACGACCCGTTCCTTTGATCAAATAATACGGGAGTATTATGTGAAATTTCTAAATTCCCCCGGACCATTTGTGGGTTTCTATTGGATGTACAAAAAGGCAGTGTTTGTCATGGATCCGGCATTGATTAAACAAATCCTGATTAAGGATTTCCACAAATTTACCGATCGTGGTTTCTATAGCAACGAAGAAGATGATCCTCTGTCGGGGCAATTGATAAACTTAAGTGGCAACAAATGGCGCAATATGCGTAATAAATTATCTCCAGCCTTTACCTCCGGACGCATGAAAGCCATGTTCCCTCTGGTCATTAAATTGGGCTATGATTTGGTGAAAGTAGTGGGAGAGCGTTTGGCAAATAATTCAATCGTGGAAGTGAGAGACTTGGCGGCATGCTTCACCACTGATGTCATTGGCACTTGTGCTTTTGGTTTGGATATGAATTGTATTCTGACTGGTGATAAGGAATTTTTGAAAATGGGTCATAAGGCCTTGAGTGAACAGCGTTTTGGCAATTTGGGGTTTGTGGTGCGTTTTAGTTTTCCCGATCTCTGTAGAAGATTACATTTCAAAGAAACCCTGCCCGAGGTGGAGGAATATTTTATGAGAATTGTCAAAGAAACTGTGGATTATCGGGAACAAAATAATATCAGACGTAATGATTTTATGGATATGCTAATTGATTTGAAAAATAATAAATTAATCAAAGATGAGTCAGGAGATGAGTTCATTAATTTGACATTTGGACAAATTGCAGCCCAGGCATTTGTGTTCTTTGTGGCTGGTTATGAAACCTCATCGACCACCATGAGTTTTGCCCTCTATGAATTGGCACAGAATATAGATATACAACAAAAAGCTAGGGAGGAGTTGTGCAAAATTTTGGCCAGCCATGATGATATTCTTGATTATGAGTGTCTCAAGGAAATGGTGTATTTGGACCAGGTGATACAGGGTAAGTTGGGAGCTGCATTAGAAACCCTGAAAACATATTTAACATATCGATCTTCTCTCTTAAGAAACCCTACGTCTTTACACCACCATACCAACCATTAATCGTTTGGCCTCAGAGGACTATGTTGTTGCCGACAATCCTAAATATGTGATCAAAGAAGGCATGGCCATTGTTATACCAGCTGCGGGAATACATCGTGATGAGCGTTATTTCCCCCAACCGAATGTATTTAATCCTGACCACTTCACGGCGGAAAAAGTTGCCGAACGTGATTCTGTTTTAAATTTATCATTCGGTGATGGACCAAGAAATTGCATTGGCATGCGTTTTGGTAAAATGCAGGCCATGATTGGCTTGGCATTGTTGTTGAAGCATTTCCGTTTCACAACATGTAGTGAAACCCAAATTCCATTGACTTTGGATAAGAAGAGTGTTATAGTGGCCCCGGAAAGGGGTATATATTTGAAAGTGGAAAGAATTGAATGAAAGAAAAAATATAATAAAAATAATTCACAATTTTTGGAACAATAATCCTGGATTTTAAAAGGAATATTTTTGGGTCAAAAATAATAATCAATAATCTTGGATTTAAAAAGGAATGTTTTTGGGAAAGTTGTCGTGGATTTAAAAAGGAATATTTTTGGGACAATAGTCCTGGCTTTAAAAAGGAATATTTTTGGGACAAAATAATAATCAATAATCTTGGATTTAGTAATATTTTTCGGAAAGTTGTCGTGGATATTAAAACGAATATTTTTGGGAAAGTTGTCATGGATTATAAAAGCCATATTTTTAAATCCTCGGTAATTGTCCCAAAGATATTATTTTAAAAATTTACGATATTGTCCCAAAGATATTATTTTAAAAATTTACGATATTGTCTCAAAAATATTATTAAAAAAACCACGATATTTTCCCAAAAATATTATTAAAAACATTCACGATATTGTCCCAAAAATTTTACTTAAAAAATCCACGATATTGTCTCAAAAATATTACTTAAAAAATCCACGATATTGTCCCAAAAATTTTACTTAAAAAATCCACGATATTGTCTCAAAAATATTATTTAAAAAATCCACGATATTGTCTCAAAAACATTACTTAAAAAATCCACGATATTGTCCCAAAAATATTATTTAAAAAATCCACGATATTGTCCCAAAAATATTATTTAAAAAATCCACGATATTGTCTCAAAAAACATTACTTAAAAAATCCACGATATTGTCCCAAAAATATTATTTAAAAAATCCACGATATTGTCGGAAAAAATATTATTTAAAGAATCCACGATATTGTCTCAAAAATGTTATTTAAAAATTCCGCGATATTGTCCCAAAAATATTATTAAACAAGTAAGAACGGCGTTAAGTTCGGCCGGGCCGAACTTGTTATAACCTTTACCACAAGTTGTATTGAAGTAAACTGGAATAATTTCTTTCCTTTCATGTATGAAGAAGACTTAATACTAAATTTCAGCAATTTCGGTAAAACAATGTGAGGCACCATTCTATGGGGGCTATTACAAAACGTCGGTCTATACCGACAAATTTCTAACGGAAAGTTTTTAGGCTCAAAGAAGACAAAATACCAAATTTCCTATATTTCGGTAAGAGAATGTGGCTAAAACTAAAAAAATACCGAAAATCAAGAAGTAAGCTTCTATGGGGATATAGGAAGACGTGGACCTATACTGATAATACTCTTCTGGAATATTTTATAACTCTTGGAAGACGAAATAACGAATTTCAGCCATTTCGGTTGGATATTGACGTCACAATCTTCGGTATTACAAAAATCCGGAGGTACCGTTCTATGGGCGCTATATCGAAACGTGGACCTATACCGACGAATTTTAGTCAGAAATGGGGCACTATGAAAGCGTGGACCTGTACAGACTAGGGTTATGACTTTTTGACCTTTTTTCTCAAAAATGATTTCCTGTAGCGAGAATGAATGAACTTTTGCCTATTAATGCCAAAAATAACATTCATTCCATTTAATTATTAAAAAAGGTCACGCACAAATCACTTTGAAAAAAAATGATTTTTTGGAAAATCCTATGAAATGAAAAAAAATTTTTTCTCAAAAAAATGTTTTCCTGTTGCATGAATGAATTACCTTTAACCTATTAATAACTAAAATAACTTGTATTCCATTTAAATAGTAAACAAGTAAAAAGTCGTTAAGTTCGGCCGGGCCGAACTTTTTATACCCTCCACCATAAAATAGTCTTAATTAAAATGGAATAATTAGGGTCCTTTTACAATTTTAGGTGGAACAACTTTTCGACAATGGATAGACTCCTACTGTCTCCCACTATTGCTTAAATTACACTGTGAACACAAATGTTGGGGCAGAGATAATTTCTTTTGGAGATGAAAGCCCTTGGTGTGTGTATATTAAAAACCCCGAAGGACAGATGCGCCGTGATTCGAACTTCCGCGTTATGGCGTGATGAAGTTTTTGCAAGAGACCCTGTAAGCCATCATGAATTAGCATTATATCTTTGTTTGTTGTTTTTGTAGAGCACTTAAGCAACAGTGAACAAAGATATAACGCTAATTCCTGATGGCCCACAGGGTCTCTAACAAAAATTTCATCACACCATAACGCGGAAGTTCGACTCACGGCGGATCTGTCCTTCGGGGTTCATAATATACTCACCAAGGCCTTTCTTCCCCAAGAGTAATTTTCCGTGCCCAGACTTTCACCTCCATTTTGTTGCACAGTGTTATCTAATCTAATCTAAAAAAATGTGTTCAGCTAGGTGAAAGGTACCACCTACAGGGCGATATCAAAGAGTCAACCTATCTTTAAATTTTTTGGCGGAAAAGTTTTATAGCTGCAGGGAACTTCAAGAGTCAAATTGAGGGTAGTTTCATCAAAACAATGTAAACCCTCAAAAATGGACCCATGTTGACGAATTTTAGTGTAGAAATTTCGTGACCACTGAAAATTCCCGAAAATCGGGAGGTACAGTTATATGGGGGGATATACCAAAACATGGACCTATATTGACGATTATTTTTGAATAGACAAAATTGTTAAAAATTGCAGCTAAAATTCTCAAAATACCGAAAATCGGGAGATACCTTTATATGGGGGCTATACCAAAACATGGACCTATGTTCACGATGTTTCGTTGGAGATGTTTTATGACCACTGAGAACTTCAAATGTCAAATTACGGCTATTTCGGTTAAAAACTGTAGCTAAAATTCTCAAAATACCGAAAATTGGGAGGTACCGTTATATGGGGGCTATACCAAAACATGAACCTATGTTGACGATGTTTGGTGGGGATGTTTCATGACCACTGAGAACCTCAAATGGCAAATTACAGCTAGTTCGGTTAAAAACTGTAGCTAAAATTCTCCAAATACCGAAAATCGGGAGGTACCGTTATATGGGGGCTATACCAAAACATGGACCTATGTTGACGATGTTTCGTGGAGATGTTTCATGATCACTGAGAACCTCAAATGTCAAATTGCAGATAGTTCGGTTAAAAATTGCGGCTAAAATTCTCAAAATACCGAAAATCGGGAGGTACCATTATATGGGGACTATACCAAAACATTGACCATGCCCATATCCTTTGGGATATAAGTTTGTTGATCACTAGGAACCCTAAGTGCCAAATTATAGCTAATTCGGTCTGCAAATGTGGCGAAGAACGTCAAAATACCTCAAATCCGGAGGTACCGTTATATGGGGCTATACCAAAAAGTGGACCGATATAGCCCATCTTCGAACTTGACCTGCCTATGGAAAAAAGACCCTCGGGTGCAAAATTTCAGCACTCTATCTCAATTATTGCGGACGCTAGAGTGATTACAACAGACGGACAGACGGACAGACAGACGGACATGGCTAGATCGTCTTAGAATTTTATCCTGATCAAGAATATATATACTTTATAGGGTCGCAAATGATTAGTTCGATGTGTAACAAACAGAATGACAAACTTAATATACCCTCCATACTATGGTGGAGGGTATAAAAAGTTCACGCACAAACCACTTTCAGTTTATATGATATATGGAATAAAGTTATGTATGATATAAAATTATATATATATATGTTATGATATGGCGATAAAATTGGCGAGAAACGAAAGCTTATGTCATTTTGGTTATCTCGTGTCGTTTAAAAGCTTTTTTTGAGCCATATATGTGCTTAAAGTGACTCCAAAATTTTTTCAAAAAAGTTCATATATGAAAACTTTGAAAGCTTTTTGTGCGTGAGCTTTTTTTGTCGAATCATCTTATAATTAAGATTTTATCTAATCTTAGGCAAAAGTTCATCAAAATATGATACAGGGATGCGAGGTTGTAAAAAAGTCATAACCCTAGTACAGACATATTTCTGGCGAACAGTTTTATATCACATTGAAGACTAAATACCAAATTTCAGCCATATTATGTAATATTGAAGACACAACCTTCAAAATACGAAAAATTGGGAGGTACTTTTCCATGGGGGCTATAAGAAGGCGTGGATCTATACCGACAAATTTAAAGGGGAAGTTTGAGTACCCCCAACGAAGTCTAAATACCAAATTTCAGCCATTTCGGTGGAATATTGAGCCCACAACGTTAAAAATACCGAAAATCGGGAGGTACCGTTATATGGGGGCTATATGAAGGTGTGGACCGATACCGACAAAATTCTGGGGGAAAGTTTTGTACCCATAAAGAAGACTACGCACCCAATTTCAGCCATTTTGGTGGGATAATAAAGCTAAAACCTTAAAAATACCGAAAATCGGGAGGTACCGTTCTCTGGGGGCTATATGAAGGTGTGGACCGATACCGAAAAAATTCGGGGGGAAAGTTTTATACCCCTAAAGAAGACTAAGTACCAAATTTCAGCCATTTTGGTAGGATAATGAAGCTAAAACCTTAAAAATACCGAAAATCGGGAGGTACCGCTCTATGGGGGCTATATGAAGGTGTGGACCTCTAAAGAAGACTACGTACCCAATTTCAGCCATTTTGGTAGGATAATGAAGCTAAAACCTTAAAAATACCGAAAATCGGGAGGTACCGTTCTATGGGGGCTATATGAAGGTGTGGACCGATACCGAAAAAATTCGGGGGGAAAGTTTTATACCCCTAAAGAAGACTATGTACCAAATTTCAGCCATTTTGGTAGGATAATGAAGCTAAAACCTTAAAAATACCGAAAATCGGGAGGTACCGTACTATGGGGGCTATATGAAGGTGTGGGCCGATACCGAAAAAATTTGGGGGGAAAGTTTTATGCCCCTAAAGAAGACTATGTACCAAATTTCAGCCATTTTGGTAGGATAATGAAGCTAAAACCTTAAAAATACCGAAAATCGGGAGGTACCGTTATATGGGGGCTATATGAAGGTGTGGACCGATACCGACAAAATTCTGGGGCAAAGTTTTGTACCCCTAAAGAAGACTACGCACCCAATTTCAGCCATTTTGGTGGGATAATACAGCTAAAACCTTAAAAATACCGAAAATCGGGAGGTACCGTTCTATGGGGGCTATATGAAGGTGTGGACTTCTAAAGAAGACTACGTACCCAATTTCAGCCATTTTGGTAGGATAATGAAGCTAAAACCTTAAAAATACCGAAAATCGGGAGGTACCGTTCTATGGGGGCTATATGAAGGTGTGGACCGATACCGAAAAAATTCGGGGGGAAAGTTTTATACCCCTAAAGAAGACTAAGTACCAAATTTCAGCCATTTTGGTAGGATAATGAAGCTAAAACCTTAAAAATACCGAAAATCGGGAGGTACCGCTCTATGGGGGCTATATGAAGGTGTGGACCTCTAAAGAAGACTACGTACCCAATTTCAGCCATTTTGGTGGATAATGAAGCTAAAACCTTAAAAATACCGAAAATCGGGAGGTACCGTTCTATGGGGGCTATATGAAGGTGTGGACCGATACCGAAAAAATTCGGGGGGAAAGTTTTATACCCCTAAAGAAGACTAAGTACCAAATTTCAGCCATTTTGGTAGGATAATGAAGCTAAAACCTTAAAAATACCGAAAATCGGGAGGTACCGCTCTATGGGGGCTATATGAAGGTGTGGACCTCTAAAGAAGACTACGTACCCAATTTCAGCCATTTTGGTGGATAATGAAGCTAAAACCTTAAAAATACCGAAAATCGGGAGGTACCGTTCTATGGGGGCTATATGAAGGTGTGGACCGATACCGAAAAAATTCGGGGGGAAAGTTTTATACCCCTAAAGAAGACTATGTACCAAATTTCAGCCATTTTGGTAGGATAATGAAGCTAAAACCTTAAAAATACCGAAAATCGGGAGGTACCGTACTATGGGGCTATATGAAGGTGTGGGCCGATACCGAAAAAATTCGGGGGGAAAGTTTTATGCCCCTAAAGAAGACTATGTACCAAATTTCAGCCATTTTGGTAGGATAATGAAGCTAAAACCTTAAAAATACCGAAAATCGGGAGGTTCCGTTATATGGGGGCTATATGAAGGTGTGGACCGATACCGACAAAATTCTGGGGCAAAGTTTTGTACCCCTAAAGAAGACTACGCACCCAATTTCAGCCATTTTGGTGGGATAATAAAGCTAAAACCTTAAAAATACCGAAAATCGGGAGGTACCGTTCTATGGGGGCTATATGAAGGTGTGGACCCCTAAAGAAGACTATGTACCAAATTTCAGCCATTTTGGTAGGATAATGAAGCTAAAACCTTAAAAATACCGAAAATCGGTAGGTACCGTTCTATGGGGGCTATATGAAGGTGTGGGCCGATACCGAAAAAATTCGGGGGGAAAGTTTTATGCCCCTAAAGAAGACTATGTACCAAATTTCAGCCATTTTGGTAGGATAATGAAGCTAAAACCTTAAAAATACCGAAAATCGGGAGGTACCGTTCTATGGGGGCTATATGAAGGTGTGGACCCCTAAAGAAGACTACGTACCCAATTTCAGCCATTTTGGTGGATAATGAAGCTAAAACCTTAAAAATACCGAAAATCGGGAGGTACCGTTCTATGGGGGCTATATGAAGGTGTGGACCGATACCGAAAAAATTCGGGGGGAAAGTTTTATACCCCTAAAGAAGACTAAGTACCAAATTTCAGCCATTTTGGTAGGATAATGAAGCTAAAACCTTAAAAATACCGAAAATCGGGAGGTACCGCTCTATGGGGCTATATGAAGGTGTGGACCTCTAAAGAAGACTACGTACCCAATTTCAGCCATTTTGGTGGATAATGAAGCTAAAACCTTAAAAATACCGAAAATCGGGAGGTACCGTTCTATGGGGGCTATATGAAGGTGTGGACCGATACCGAAAAAATTCGGGGGGAAAGTTTTATACCCCTAAAGAAGACTATGTACCAAATTTCAGCCATTTTGGTAGGATAATGAAGCTAAAACCTTAAAAATACCGAAAATCGGGAGGTACCGTACTATGGGGGCTATATGAAGGTGTGGGCCGATACCGAAAAAATTCGGGGGGAAAGTTTTATGCCCCTAAAGAAGACTATGTACCAAATTTCAGCCATTTTGGTAGGATAATGAAGCTAAAACCTTAAAAATACCGAAAATCGGGAGGTACCGTTATATGGGGGCTATATGAAGGTGTGGACCGATACCGACAAAATTCTGGGGCAAAGTTTTGTACCCCTAAAGAAGACTACGCACCCAATTTCAGCCATTTTGGTGGGATAGTAAAGCTAAAACCTTAAAAATACCGAAAATCGGGAGGTACCGTTCTATGGGGGCTATATGAAGGTGTGGACCCCTAAAGAAGACTACGTACCCAATTTCAGCCATTTTGGTAGGATAATGAAGCTAAAACCTTAAAAATACCGAAAATCGGGAGGTACCGTTCTATGGGGGCTATATGAAGGTGTGGACCGATACCGAAAAAATTCGGGGGGAAAGTTTTATACCCCTAAAGAAGACTATGTACCAAATTTCAGCCATTTTGGTAGGATAATGAAGCTAAAACCTTAAAAATACCGAAAATCGGTAGGTACCGTTCTATGGGGGCTATATGAAGGTGTGGGCCGATACCGAAAAAATTCGGGGGGAAAGTTTTATGCCCCTAAAGAAGACTATGTACCAAATTTCAGCCATTTTGGTAGGATAATGAAGCTAAAACCTTAAAAATACCGAAAATCGGGAGGTACCGTTCTATGGGGGCTATATGAAGGTGTGGACCGATACCGACAAAATTCTGGGGGAAAGTTTTATACCCCTAAGGAAGACTACGTACCAAATCTCAGCCATTTTGGTAGGATAATGAAGCTAAAACCTTAAAAATACCGAAAATCGGGAGGTACCGTTCTACCATTTTCAATACCAACCATCCTGCAAGTAATAAAAACTTCTGTACCAAATTTTGAATCTCTATCTTTACAATTGCGAGCTGTATCTTGATTTCAACAGACAGACGGACGGACGGACAGACGGACATGGTCAAATCGACATAGAATTTTATGCTGATCAATAATATATATAATATATAGGGTCTTCGACGAATAATTCGATGTGTTACAAACGGAATGACAAATTTAATTATACCCTCCATATGGTGGAGGGTATAAAAATTACCAATATTTTCTCAAAAATATTATTGAAAAAAACTCCACGATATTGTTTCAAAATATTTTAATATAATTTTTGAAATATTGTAAAAGTAATTATTTAAAAATCCAAGTTAATGTCTAAAAACTATTATTTAAAAAAATGTCACAAAAATTTTATTAAAAAATCCACGATTGTAAATATTAATAAAAATCTACGTAATGGTCCCAAAAATATTATTAAAAAATCCACGATTATTTTCGCAAAAATATTAAATAAAAGTCAACGATTATTGTCCCAAAAACAGTCCTTAAAAATCCACGACTATGGTCCTAAAAATATTCCTTAAAAAATCCACAACTATGGCCTTAAAAATATTCACTATTATTGTCCCAGAAATATTTCTTTTAAAATCCACGATTATTATCCCAAAAATATTAGTTTTAAATACCACGATTATTTTCCCAAAAATAATAATACTGGCTTTTTAAAGGAATATTTTTATGACAATATTCCTGATTTTTTATGGAATATTTTTGGGACAATAACTCAATAGAAAATGTAGCTATTAATTGCATACTTTTTTAGATTTTTAGGACCGCACCAAGAGAACAATTAACCGTGGATTTCTTGCCGAAGAAAGTGCAGGGTATCATACGCATTACCATTTCAACTGATTGCATTCAGTTTTCTTTACATTCAAAACGACCTCAGCCTTAATGATTTAATTAAATCTACAGTAAACAACGTTTAGAATGAACCCTTGTATGCATAAAAAGCTCAGTTACTCTCAGCGTTCCTTATAACATTGTGTCACTGTGTTTATCAATCAATTAAATTTAAATATAATATAACATAACAAATTCAAACGTTCTAAATATTTTCAAAAAATCATTTTACTTTTGTTTTTATTTGCTGACCCAGTCTTCCAGACAAAGTGAGTGTCAAGGTGTGTCATTGCATTCCAGATTTACCGGCAAAACAATAAAATTTACTTGCATCTCTCCGTAAATAGATAGAAAACACAACAAAAGCAAAAATTTCTTCTTCGGCGCTCGCAAATTGAAATTACATTGAGAAATTTCATCAAACAAGGGAAGCTTTATAACTTGTTGTTGTCACAGAATATTTTTCAGTTTTAATTGATTTTTAGCAGAGTGCATGTCGTAAAGTTCGATACAGACATCGGGTCAAGGCAAAGGCAAAAATAAAAACACTCAAATATGGATATCGCCACAATCCTATTGGCCACTGTTGTCCTTCTACTGATTTATGTGGGCCATTTGCTGCACAAGCGCTACACTTACTGGGAGTCTCAGGGTGTGCCCTGTGATAAGCCAAACTGGTTACTGGGCAGCCTGGGTGGAGCAATGACCACAAAGCCGGTTGAACAAATCCTGCGCGAATATTATGAAAAGTATAAAAATGCAGGACCATTTGTGGGTTTCTATTGGTTTACCAAACCTGCAGCCTTTGTTACCGATCCACAACTGCTGAAACAAATTCTCATTAAGGATTTCTCCAAATTTACCGATCGTGGTTTGTATTGCAATGAAGAAGATGATCCTCTGTCCGGTAATCTCTTCAATTTAGATGGCAACAAATGGCGAAATATGCGTACCAAATTAACACCCACCTTTACTTCGGGTAAAATGAAAGGCATGTTTCCGTTTGTTACCAAACTGGGCCAGGATATGATCGAAGTTGTCGAAGAAACAATTCAAACAGATCCCCATGTCGATGTTAAGGACTTGGCGGCCTGTTTCACCATCGATGTCATTGGTAGCTGTGCCTTTGGTTTGGAAATGAATTGTTTGAAGGGTAAAAACCCTGAATTCCGTAACATGTGTCGCCGTGCTTTTGTGGTGCAAAGATATGGCATTTTGGGTTTGGCCTTGCGTTTTGGTTTCCCCGATTTGGCCCATCGTCTGCGTGTAACCGAAACAATGCCCGATGTGGAAAAATTCTTTATGGACATTGTCAGGGATACCGTAGAGATGCGCGAGAAAAATAACATCAAACGTAATGATTTTATGGATATGTTAATTGAAATGAAGAACAATAAGTTGATGAAATCCGAAGATGGTGAAGATTTGACGAATTTGACATTTGGTCAAATGGCTGCTCAGGCTTTTGTGTTCATCTTGGCCGGGTTTGAAACATCCTCAACAACCATAAGTTTTGCCCTATATGAATTGGCACAAAATCAGGAGATCCAGGATAGAGCCAGAGAAGAAATCGAGTACGTGTTGGGTAATCATAAGCAGTTCAGCTATGAGTGCCTCAACGAAATGGTGTATTTGGAACAAATTTTGCAAGGTAGGTGGTTAAGATGGGTTATGAGAAAATGGAAAAAAATCTTATCTCAGTAATAATGGTGGATTTTTTACAATATTTTTTTGACAATAATCGTGGATTTTTTAAATAATATTTTCAAGGCAATAATCGTGGATTTTTTAAATAATATTTTCAAGGCAATAATCGTGGATTTTTTAAATAATATTTTCAAGGCAATAATCGTGGATTTTTTAAATAATATTTTCAAGGCAATAGTCGTGGATTTTTTAAATAATATTTTCAAGGCAATAATCGTGGATTTTTTAAATAATATTTTCAAGGCAATAATCGTGGATTTTTTAAATAATATTTTTCAAGGCAATAATCGTGGATTTTTTAAATAATATTTTCAAGGCAATAATCGTGGATTTTTTAAATAATAGTTTCAAGGCAATAATCGCGGATTTTTTAAATAATATTTTCAAGGCAATAATCGTGGATTTTTTAAATAATATTTTCAAGGCAATAATCGTGGATTTTTTAAATAATATTTTCAAGGCAATAATCGTGGATTTTTTAAATAATATTTTCAAGGCAATAATCGTGGATTTTTTAAATAATATTTTCAAGGCAATAATCGTGGATTTTTTAAATAATATTTTCAAGGCAATAATCGTGGATTTTTTAAATAATATTTTCAAGGCAATAATCGTGGATTTTTTAAATAATATTTTCAAGGCAATAATCGTGGATTTTTTAAATAATATTTTCAAGGCAATAATCGTGGATTTTTAAATAATATTTTCAAGGCAATAATCGTGGATTTTTTAAATAATATTTTCAAGGCAATAATCGTGGATTTTTTAAATAATATTTTCAAGGCAATAATCGTGGATTTTTTAAATAATATTTTCAAGGCAATAATCGTGGATTTTTTAAATAATATTTTCAAGGCAATAATCGTGGATTTTTTAAATAATATTTTCAAGGCAATAATCGTGGATTTTTTAAATAATATTTTCAAGGCAATAATCGTGGATTTTTTAAATAATATTTTCAAGGCAATAATCGTGGATTTTTTAAATAATATTTTCAAGGCAATAATCGTGGATTTTTTAAATAATATTTTCAAGGCAATAATCGTGGATTTTTTAAATAATATTTTCAAGGCAATAATCGTGGATTTTTTAAATAATATTTTCAAGGCAATAATCGTGGATTTTTTAAATAATATTTTCAAGGCAATAATCGTGGATTTTTTAAATAATATTTTCAAGGCAATAATCGTGGATTTTTTAAATAATATTTTCAAGGCAATAATCGTGGATTTTTTAAATAATATTTTCAAGGCAATAATCGTGGATTTTTTAAATAATATTTTCAAGGCAATAATCGTGGATTTTTTAAATAATATTTTCAAGGCAATAATCGTGGATTTTTTAAATAATATTTTCAAGGCAATAATCGTGGATTTTTTAAATAATATTTTCAAGGCAATAATCGTGGATTTTTTAAATAATATTTTCAAGGCAATAATCGTGGATTTTTTAAATAATATTTTCAAGGCAATAATCGTGGATTTTTTAAATAATATTTTCAAGGCAATAATCGTGGATTTTTTAAATAATATTTTCAAGGCAATAATCGTGGATTTTTTAAATAATATTTTCAAGGCAATAATCGTGGATTTTTTAAATAATATTTTCAAGGCAATAATCGTGGATTTTTTAAATAATATTTTCAAGGCAATAATCGTGGATTTTTTAAATAATATTTTCAAGGCAATAATCGTGGATTTTTTAAATAATATTTTCAAGGCAATAATCGTGGATTTTTTAAATAATATTTTCAAGGCAATAATCGTGGATTTTTTAAATAATATTTTCAAGGCAATAATCGTGGATTTTTTAAATAATATTTTCAAGGCAATAATCGTGGATTTTTTAAATAATATTTTCAAGGCAATAATCGTGGATTTTTTAAATAATATTTTCAAGGCAATAATCGTGGATTTTTTAAATAATATTTTCAAGGCAATAATCGTGGATTTTTTAAATAATATTTTCAAGGCAATAATCGTGGATTTTTTAAATAATATTTTCAAGGCAATAATCGTGGATTTTTTAAATAATATTTTCAAGGCAATAATCGTGGATTTTTTAAATAATATTTTCAAGGCAATAATCGTGGATTTTTTAAATAATATTTTCAAGGCAATAATCGTGGATTTTTTAAATAATATTTTCAAGGCAATAATCGTGGATTTTTTAAATAATATTTTCAAGGCAATAATCGTGGATTTTTTAAATAATATTTTCAAGGCAATAATCGTGGATTTTTTAAATAATATTTTCAAGGCAATAATCGTGGATTTTTTAAATAATATTTTCAAGGCAATAATCGTGGATTTTTTAAATAATATTTTCAAGGCAATAATCGTGGATTTTTTAAATAATATTTTCAAGGCAATAATCGTGGATTTTTTAAATAATATTTTCAAGGCAATAATCGTGGATTTTTTAAATAATATTTTCAAGGCAATAATCGTGGATTTTTTAAATAATATTTTCAAGGCAATAATCGTGGATTTTTTAAATAATATTTTCAAGGCAATAATCGTGGATTTTTTAAATAATATTTTCAAGGCAATAATCGTGGATTTTTTAAATAATATTTTCAAGGCAATAATCGTGGATTTTTTAAATAATATTTTCAAGGCAATAATCGTGGATTTTTTAAATAATATTTTCAAGGCAATAATCGTGGATTTACCCCCTTCAAATCCTTCCAGAAACCATACGTCTTTATACCATTGTGGTGTTCCTGAATCGCCAGGCTCTTGAAGATTATGCTGTACCCGGTCACAGTAAGCTGGTAATAAAGAAAGGTATGCCAATTATAATACCTGCTGGAGCCATACATCGCGATGAACGTTATTACCCCGAGCCAAATGTTTTCAATCCGGATAACTTTGCACCTGAGAAAGTGTCTGCTCGTGATTCGGTGGTAAATCTTTCGTTTGGCGATGGACCACGCACCTGTATTGGTATGCGTTTTGGTAAAATGCAAACAAAGATTGGATTAGCGTTGATGCTGAAAAATTTCAAATTTTCCGTTTGTGAGAAGACAACAATTCCCATGAAATTGGATAAGAAAAATCTTTTTGTATCGGCAGAGTCTGGTGTTTATTTAAAGGTGGAGAAAGTTTGAGAGGAGATAAAATAAATTTATAACAAAATAAATGTAAGTATCAAGTGGTTTTCTTTCATTATGGGAGGGATGTATAACAGAGTGCCAGGGGGCGAAAGTTGGTGAAAGGGAAAAGTCCGCATAACGAAAGTTATTTTCTAATGAATAAAAAAACTACTCACCCAAATGAATCAACGAACTTAAATCTGATTGGGGTAGGTTATCTCATGAAATAAAAAATCTCTTTTAAAAGCAAACAGTGGAACTCAGCCGGAACAGTTTACTTGATACTGAAATATTAGTCCCATGTATTAGTGATATTAATATAGTTGTGTCTAGTTCTTTGGTTTCAATATTGTTTTAGAATTTTTTATTTTTTTATAATTCCTATAATTCTAATAATTCCTTGGAACAGTGTTCCACTGTAAACTTTTTATTTATTTGTATTATTTTGATGACCATTGTAATGATCATTTAGGTTCTCATAACTAAATTTCGTTCAAACAGTGTTCCACTGTAAACTTTTCATTTATTTGTATTATTGTGATGACCATTTTAATGATAATTTTGGTTCTCATAATTAAACTTATTTATTATTGTTGTTATTTTGATGTTGTTGTTGCTTTTTTGGATAACCTTGACAGCGTTCAAGGCCCACAATAGCCCAAACATTTTTTTTTTTTTCATTCCATTAGAAAGCAAATGCGACGCAAAAAACACAATAACAACAAACAAATATTAATTTGACAACAAAAAACACACACGCACACATATTAATTAAAAAGCTTTTTCGGGGCTGGACTATCTATCTACACTGAGCAACAATATAATTTTAATTGAAATACAGTCGGACCTCGATTATTCGTAATAATCGGGATCAGAAGCATTACGGATAAACGATTTTCACGGTTAATAGAGTAACACTGTTTCTGATATATGTATTTTTAATTAAATAATATGCAAATATTTATAAATAAGGAAGGCAAACTCAACAACAAAAACAGCTTGTAGCATGATGATGTTTACAACGTACTGAGAAGAGATGGCACTAGAAGTGAAGGTGGGTATTAACTTTACTATTGCACCAATCTTTGGGGGCATTCATGCTCGTCATCACGATTTGTGGCATACGATTGATTGCTCTAAATTTTGCACGGTCAATGAGGAAACCCCTACCAGAATTAGGGGAGAGTGTCACAGTTCACCATCGTGTTACCTACTCTTACATATGACATCACTCGCCAAAGTTCTCGACCTGTCGTTAGCCAGCCACATCGTGTCCGAAGTCTGAAAAATGGGCAGGGTGTCAGAGTTCCGCGAGGCAATTAACGTGCAGATTGATTCCGCTTTTGTCCCCCGCATTAAAGAATCTTGGGGGGCTTAAGGTCCATGTTTTGGTATAGCTCCCATATATCGAATCTCCCAGATTTTCGGTATTTTGAGGATTTTAGCTACAATATTTAACCGATCTGTCTGTAATTTAATTGTGGTCACAAAAATTGTTAACATAGGACTTCGATGTTTTGGTATAACCCCTATATAACGGTATCTCCGATTTCGGCTATTTTGAGGATTTTAGCTAGAAATTTTAACCGAACTATCTGCAATTTGATATTTGAGGTCCCCAAAGGTCAAAAACATCCACACCAAAAATTGTCAACATAGACCGTCGATGTTTTGGTATAACCCCCATATTACGGCACAATCCGATTTTCGGTATTTTGAGGATTTTAGCTACAATTTTTAACCGAGATATAATTTGATGGGTGACGTAGGGGATGGAAGATACCAAGGAACTGTCCTGACTGGCCTTAACATGGTAAAGCCCAGGATTTATCTTGGTCCCTCTTTCATCTCAAGTGGATACTGACCTCCCCGTGGTGTCACCTGGGGAACTGCCTTTAACACCCGTTGAAGGTAGTGAGCTAACATGTGCCGCCCGTTCACCCATAAGAACGTTAAAAACTTGGGTTTGGGCGTCGGGAAAGTAACCCTCCCCTAGAAAAAACAGCCTACTATGAAAAAATGAAAGAAAAGAACAACAAACCCCTCTAAAGTTGACGAACCACGCAAACGTTTAAAGGACCATGATCTGCGAATCTGCACCTGGAATGTTCGCACTCATTATAGAGAAGGTGCAGTTTATGCATTGGCAGATGTTCTGGAAAAGTACAAGGCCGACATCACTGCCATACAGGAAATACGATGGAACGGGAAAGGCGACACAACAACACCTAAAGGTGACGCACTGTATTATTGCTGCCATGACACAAAGCATGAATTTGGGTTGCGGATTTGTATTTGGTCGGAGATTAAAACATCTGGTCTCCAGCTTCACCCCAGTGAATGGAGCACTCTCTGCAATTCGATTAAAAGCAACATTCTTCAACATCAGCTTTATTTGCGCTCATGCTCCCACTGAAGACAAGGACGAACAGACCAAAGATATATTTTACGAGCGCTTAGAAGAAAGTTATGACCGTTGCCCTGCCCATGACATTAAAATTACACTAGGCGATTATAATGCCAAAATTGGAAAGGAGATTATCTTTGGCCCAACAGTCGGGAAATTCAGTCTCCATAGTGAATCATCTGACAATGGTATGAGGTTGATAGACTTTGGAGCTGCAAGAAACATGGTAGTTAGCAGTAAAAGATTTAAGCATCCCGATATTCATAAGGGCACCTGGCGTCGCCAGATCAAAGAACAAGAAATCAAATTGATCACGTTGTGATAGATGGAAGACATGCATCAAGCGTGTTGGATGTACAGTCGTTCCGAGGTGCAAACATAGACTCGGACCACTACCTTGTTGCAGCAAAGGTACGTACCAGATTAAACATAGCAAACAAAGTGCGAAAAGACACAACACGGAAGTTGGACATCGGTTAGCTGCAATTACAACAGATAGCCACAGCATACTCCACTCAACTCTGGGCCAACTGCTTAATCAAAGAACTCCTCGTCCCGATAACATATTAAGACAATGGTAAAACATTGCCCATGCAAACAGCCGCAAAACCGGTACTTGGATACCAGAGATCTCCACCAAGGATTCGATGGTATGACCAGGAGTGTCGTGCTGCTACTGAAGAGAATAATGAGGCATATAGGGCTACTTTACAATCAGTAGCAACGCGTAGCGCACGAGAGAGGTATCGGGAGAAAAAGAGAGGAGGAACGACTTTTCCGCAGGAAAAAGAGAGAGATGGAAAAGCGGGAGTGTGAACAAATCGAGATGTACTGGAGACAGAATGAAGTCCGAAAATTCTACCAAAGAGTGAAACATCAGACTAATGGCTTTGGAACTGACACATCCTCCTGTAGAGACCAGCAAGGTAATCTGGTAACTGATACAGATAGTGTGCTAAGGATATGGAAAGAGCATTTTTCCAAACAGTCGGTATCCAATAGTAGCGAAGTCGACTAAGATACCACAGATCCAATACCAGAAGATGGTATTGAATGTATATCACCCAGCCAAGATGAGGTAAAGACAGCAATAAACCGGCTAAAGAATAATAAGGCAGTCGGAGCTGATGGCCTACCAGCCGAGATGTTTAAAACCGGAGGCGACACGCTGATAAGGTGTATGCATCAGCTAGCTAGCTCCCTCTGGCAGGAAGAACGCGTACCCGACGATTGGAATCTGAGCATCCTGTGTCCCGTCCATAAGAAAGGAGATAAGACTTTATGCTCAAACTATTGGGGCATAAGTTTTCTCCCTATCGCCTACCTATCAGAGATATTGTGCGAACGACTAAAGCCCATGGTCAACGAAATAATTGGACCAACTTTAGAACTGGCAATTGACTAGATATTTACCCTGCGGCAAATCCTGGTGAAGACCCAAGAGATGCAGATCGACATCTACCACCTTTTTGTCGATTATAAAGCCGCCTTCGACAACCAGCTACGTTTAAAACCATGTCTGAATTTGGTATCCCCGCAAAGCTCATTCGACTTTGTAAAATGACTCTAACTGACACAAAATCTTCGGAAGGGAAAGAACCTATCCGAAGAGTTTTGTACCAAGGAAACAGTCTTTCGTGTGATCTTTTCAACATCCTGCTAGAAGAGGTTATACGAGAGGCAAAGTCAAAAGAAGTGACACAATCTACACCAAAAGCCACATGTTACTTGCTTATACTGATGATATAGACATCATGGGACGATCAGTAAAATAAGTAACTGACACCTTTATGCAAGTCGAAGGAGAATCTGCTAAAGTGGGTCTGGCGGTAAACGGCAAGAAGACCAAGTTCATGGTGTCGATGCGCAATGCGTCCATTGAGATCGGACCAACTGTTGAAGTTGGTTCCCATAATTTTGATGTAGTAAAAGACTTCGTATATCTTGGCACGCTGTAAACACAACAAATGACATCAGTTGTGAAATAAAAAGAAGAATTGTATTGGCTAACAGATGCTACTTCGGCTTAAGTAAGCAGTTTAAAAACAAAGCCACATCTCGTCAAACAAAAATAACGCTTTACAAAACACTGATACTACCCGTGCTGATGTATGGTTCAGAAGCATGGGTACTTGCACAAGCAGATAAGGCACTGATTGGCGTGTTTGAAAGAAAAATTCTTCGAAAGATCTACGGACCAACCTGCGTTGACGGTGAATATCGACGTCGTATGAGCTGTATCTGCTATACAACGACATCAATATAGTTAAACGTATCGAGATGCAGCGATTGCATTGGCTAGGCCATATAATAAGAATGAGCGATGATGAACCCGCTAAAAAGACGTATAAATTCGAGCCACATGGCGGTGCACGCAGAAATAGCAGGCCACAGAATACATGGCGCAAACAAGTGGATGAAAAGATGACAAGGCGCGGTATTCCAGAAAGTTGGCGAAAAACAGAGACAATTGGAGATCTTTTCTTAGTTCGGTCTATGGAACAAATGTTCTGTAATGGGCCAGCTAAGTAAGTAAGTAAGTACAGTCTCAATATCCACCCAAAATGTCTGTACTCAGCCTTCGATGGTGGTATAGAACATTTCAGAAGGGAATTATCAGTATAGCTCCACGTTTTCGTATAGCCCCCATTTTCGGTATTTTAAAGGTTGTGGCCTCAATATCCAACCAAAATGTAAATTTGAAATTTGGTATTTAGTCTTCGCTGGGGTATAAAACTTTCCTGCAAAAAATTGTTGTTATAGGTCCACTTCTTCATATAGCCCCCATAGAACGTACCCTTCGGATTTTCGGTATTTTGAAGGTTTCAGCGTCATTATCAAACCGAAATGCATGGAATTTGTTATTTGGACCTCGTGGGGGGTATCCACCACCGTTCCACCTGAACTTTGTCTGTATAGGTCCACGTTTTAATATAGCCCCCATAGAAGGGTACCCCCTGATTTTCGGTATTTTGGGGGTTGTGGTCTCAATATCCAAACGAAATGGACATTTTCGTGTGATTTAAAAAAAGTACCAGTTTAGTTGGAAACTTACCTGTTTCGTACGTTATGGAAATATTGTTAGCCAGTTCTCGTCTCTTTTGGCCATCATAACAAAAACAAAACTATTTACGCTTCGTTTCACTTTCACTCTCGCTCTCTCTCTCTTCGTATTTTTCATTCACTCACCTTAGTTATCTTATCACCAGCGATACTTCACCAGAAACGAGTAAATCAACATTAGATGGCCAAAAACACGAAATGATTTGGCAATTTTTTTAGAAACGTTTACCCGCATAAATGCAATGATTGGGCCAGAAATTGTTTTAGTTTCATTTAGTTTGGTTTGGTGGTAAGATCGGAGGTTGGTTACACGTTCGGCATTCGTAGAAAACACTCAGCAACATGACGATTTTTATGGTCTTGTTGTATATCTTTTTGGGTTTGATAACCTATATGGTCGTGTCATTCCGCAAACGTGCCAGCTATTGGAAGGCACAAGGCATTACAAATGAAGAACCCCATCCGTTGCTGGGAAATATGGTGGGCTTGGGTAAAACCAAGAGTTTTGGTGATGTCTGGAATGAATACTATCAAAAGTTCAAGGGTAGCGGTCCCTTTTTGGGTTTCTATTTTTTCCACAGACCCTCGGCATTCCTCTTGGATCCAGCTTTAATCAAAAATGTGTTAATTAAGGATTTCAACAAATTCACCGATCGTGGCTTCTTCCATAATCCCAAAGATGACCCCCTATCTGGTCAGCTGTTCCTTATCGATGGCAATAAATGGCGTCGTATGCGTAACAAGTTATCGCCCACCTTTACCTCGGGCAAAATGAAATTCATGTTCCCCATTGTAACCCAGATCTGTGATGAATTTGTGGAGGTGTTGGGTAAGGCTGTCGATGAAAATCCTGTGGTAGAAATGAGGGAGATGTTGGCCCGCTTCACCACCGATGTCATCGGTTCCTGTGCCTTTGGCATTGAATGTAATAGCTTGAAAAATCCCAATGCCGTATTTCGTGAATTTGGTCGCAAGGGTTTGGAGGAGCAAAGGCATGGTCGTTTGGTAATGGCATTTATGAACAGTTTCCCCGAAGTGGCCAAGGCCCTCAAGATGAAACTCTTCACCGAAGATGTCATACAATTCTTTTTGCGTATTGTCAAGGAAACCGTGGAATATCGTGAGCAGAACAACGTGCGAAGAAACGATTTTATGGACATGTTAATCGACTTGAAGAACAAAAAGTTAATTAAATCCGAACATGGTGAGGATTTGACAAATTTGACCATGGAAGAGATTACCGCCCAGGCCCATGTGTTCTTTAATGCCGGCTTTGAAACCTCTTCGACCACAATGGGTTTTGCCCTCTATGAATTGGCCCAAAATCAGGATATGCAAGATCGGGCAAGACAGGAGATAATGGATATGTTTGAGAAAAATGACAATAAATTTAGCTATGAAAGTATGAAAGATTTGCCCTATTTGGAACAGATTATTGCGGGTAAGTGAGGGAACTTAAATTGATGTTAACAAAAATTTCTTAAATATTTTTTTTTTATTTTAGAAACCCTGCGCATGTACACCGTGGTCCCAGTACTCAATCGCCAAGCCTTGGAAGACTATGTTGTGCCCGGCAATCCCAAATATGTCATCAAGAAGGGTATGCCTGTCCTAATCCCCGTTGTGGGTATCCATCACGATGAACGTTACTACCCCAATCCGCAGAAATTCAATCCCGACAACTTTACACCCGATAAAATTGCTGAACGTGATTCGGTGGTCTACATGCCCTTCGGTGAGGGTCCCCGCAACTGTATTGGCATGCGTTTTGGTAAAATGCAAACAACCATTGGCCTTACGATGCTATTGAAAAATTTCAAATTTTCTGTTTGTTCCGAAACCCAAATACCATTGCAATATGACAAAAAGAGTTTCCTTATCAGTTCGGAAAAGGGTATAACCCTTAAAGTGACTAGAATTTAAAGCGATACGTTGAAGAACATGACATTGAAAATTTTCACAGTGAACGAAACCCGATAACAGTTAAAAAAGAGTGACGACGATATTATTGCCATGACTTGGATTGCGTGTAATGTTATTTATTATAAACAACAACAACAACAGCAACAATCACACACAAACAAATGTTTACCAAAGATAATTAGAGAATATTTATAAGATAACAACAACAATTAATGTTTGTACAAACAACCTTCATGATGATGTAATTGAATAAAAAAAAACTGATATTTATTTTTAACCACTGTCGAGGCTGTTTACAACGAAATAGAATTGTTAAGAACAAAAACGTGCAATTTTACGGGACACTTATTTTGTTGGCTATAACTATAACCCTTAAAAAATTCGTATTATGGAGCCTCCAAAAATATTCTTTAAAAATCCACGCTTAATGGTATTATGGAGCCTCCAAAAATATTCTTTAAAAATCCACGCTTAATGGTATTATGGAGCCTCCAAAAATATTCTTTAAAAATCCACGCTTAATGGTATTATGGAGCCTCCAAAAATATTCTTTAAAAATCCACGCTTAATGGTATTATGGAGCCTCCAAAAATATTCTTTAAAAATCCACGCTTAATGGTATTATGGAGCCTCCAAAAATATTCTTTAAAAATCCACGCTTAATGGTATTATGGAGCCTCCAAAAATATTCTTTAAAAATCCACGCTTAATGGTATTATGGAGCCTCCAAAAATATTCTTTAAAAATCCACGCTTAATGGTATTATGGAGCCTCCAAAAATATTCTTTAAAAATCCACGCTTAATGGTATTATGGAGCCTCCAAAAATATTCTTTAAAAATCCACGCTTAATGGTATTATGGAGCCTCCAAAAATATTCTTTAAAAATCCACGCTTAATGGTATTATGGAGCCTCCAAAAATATTCTTTAAAAATCCACGCTTAATGGTATTATGGAGCCTCCAAAAATATTCTTTAAAAATCCACGCTTAATGGTATTATGGAGCCTCCAAAAATATTCTTTAAAAATCCACGCTTAATGGTATTATGGAGCCTCCAAAAATATTCTTTAAAAATCCACGCTTAATGGTATTATGGAGCCTCCAAAAATATTCTTTAAAAATCCACGCTTAATGGTATTATGGAGCCTCCAAAAATATTCTTTAAAAATCCACGCTTAATGGTATTATGATGGAGCCTCCAAAAATATTCTTTAAAAATCCACGCTTAATGGTATTATGATGGAGCCTCCAAAAATATTCTTTAAAAATCCACGCTTAATGGTATTATGGAGCCTCCAAAAATATTCTTTAAAAATCCACGCTTAATGGTATTATGGAGCCTCCAAAAATATTCTTTAAAAATCCACGCTTAATGGTATTATGGAGCCTCCAAAAATATTCTTTAAAAATCCACGCTTAATGGTATTATGGAGCCTCCAAAAATATTCTTTAAAAATCCACGCTTAATGGTATTATGGAGCCTCCAAAAATATTCTTTAAAAATCCACGCTTAATGGTATTATGGAGCCTCCAAAAATATTCTTTAAAAATCCACGCTTAATGGTATTATGGAGCCTCCAAAAATATTCTTTAAAAATCCACGCTTAATGGTATTATGGAGCCTCCAAAAATATTCTTTAAAAATCCACGCTTAATGGTATTATGGAGCCTCCAAAAATATTCTTTAAAAATCCACGCTTAATGGTATTATGAAGCCTCCAAAAATATTCTTTAAAAATCCACGCTTAATGGTATTATGGAGCCTCCAAAAATATTCTTTAAAAATCCACGCTTAATGGTATTATGGAGCCTCCAAAAATAATCTTTAAAAATCCACGCTTAATGGTATTATGGAGCCTCCAAAAATATTCTTTAAAAATCCACGCTTAATGGTATTATGGAGCCTCCAAAAATATTCTTTAAAAATCCACGCTTAATGGTATTATGGAGCCTCCAAAAATATTCTTTAAAAATCCACGCTTAATGGTATTATGGAGCCTCCAAAAATATTCTTTAAAAATCCACGCTTAATGGTATTATGGAGCCTCCAAAAATAATCTTTAAAAATCCACGCTTAATGGTATTATGGAGCCTCCAAAAATATTCTTTAAAAATCCACGCTTAATGGTATTATGGAGCCTCCAAAAATATTCTTTAAAAATCCACGCTTAATGGTATTATGGAGCCTCCAAAAATATTCTTTAAAAATCCACGCTTAATGGTATTATGGAGCCTCCAAAAATATTCTTTAAAAATCCACGCTTAATGGTATTATGGAGCCTCCAAAAATATTCTTTAAAAATCCACGCTCCAAAAATATTCTTTAAAAATCCACGCTTAATGGTATTATGGAGCCTCCAAAAATATTCTTTAAAAATCCACGCTCCAAAAATATTCTTTAAAAATCCACGCTTAATGGTATTATGGAGCCTCCAAAAATATTCTTTAAAAATCCACGCTTAATGGTATTATGAAGCCTCCAAAAATATTCTTTAAAAATCCACGCTTAATGGTATTATGGAGCCTCCAAAAATATTCTTTAAAAATCCACGCTTAATGGTATTATGGAGCCTCCAAAAATAATCTTTAAAAATCCACGCTTAATGGTATTATGGAGCCTCCAAAAATATTCTTTAAAAATCCACGCTTAATGGTATTATGGAGCCTCCAAAAATATTCTTTAAAAATCCACGCTTAATGGTATTATGGAGCCTCCAAAAATATTCTTTAAAAATCCACGCTTAATGGTATTATGGAGCCTCCAAAAATATTCTTTAAAAATCCACGCTTAATGGTATTATGGAGCCTCCAAAAATATTCTTTAAAAATCCACGCTCCAAAAATATTCTTTAAAAATCCACGCTTAATGGTATTATGGAGCCTCCAAAAATATTCTTTAAAAATCCACGCTCCAAAAATATTCTTTAAAAATCCACGCTTAATGGTATTATGGAGCCTCCAAAAATATTCTTTAAAAATCCACGCTTAATGGTATTATGAAGCCTCCAAAAATATTCTTTAAAAATCCACGCTTAATGGTATTATGGAGCCTCCAAAAATATTCTTTAAAAATCCACGCTTAATGGTATTATGAAGCCTCCAAAAATATTCTTTAAAAATCCACGCTTAATGGTATTATGGAGCCTCCAAAAATATTCTTTAAAAATCCACGCTTAATGGTATTATGGAGCCTCCAAAAATAATCTTTAAAAATCCACGCTTAATGGTATTATGGAGCCTCCAAAAATATTCTTTAAAAATCCACGCTTAATGGTATTATGGAGCCTCCAAAAATATTCTTTAAAAATCCACGCTTAATGGTATTATGGAGCCTCCAAAAATATTCTTTAAAAATCCACGCTTAATGGTATTATGGAGCCTCCAAAAATATTCTTTAAAAATCCACGCTTAATGGTATTATGGAGCCTCCAAAAATAATCTTTAAAAATCCACGCTTAATGGTATTATGGAGCCTCCAAAAATATTCTTTAAAAATCCACGCTTAATGGTATTATGGAGCCTCCAAAAATATTCTTTAAAAATCCACGCTTAATGGTATTATGGAGCCTCCAAAAATATTCTTTAAAAATCCACGCTTAATGGTATTATGGAGCCTCCAAAAATATTCTTTAAAAATCCACGCTTAATGGTATTATGGAGCCTCCAAAAATATTCTTTAAAAATCCACGCTTAATGGTATTATGGAGCCTCCAAAAATATTCTTTAAAAATCCACGCTTAATGGTATTATGGAGCCTCCAAAAATATTCTTTAAAAATCCACGCTTAATGGTATTATGGAGCCTCCAAAAATATTCTTTAAAAATCCACGCTTAATGGTATTATGGAGCCTCCAAAAATATTCTTTAAAAATCCACGCTTAATGGTATTATGGAGCCTCCAAAAATATTCTTTAAAAATCCACGCTTAATGGTATTATGGAGCCTCCAAAAATATTCTTTAAAAATCCACGCTTAATGGTATTATGGAGCCTCCAAAAATATTCTTTAAAAATCCACGCTTAATGGTATTATGGAGCCTCCAAAAATATTCTTTAAAAATCCACGCTTAATGGTATTATGGAGCCTCCAAAAATATTCTTTAAAAATCCACGCTTAATGGTATTATGGAGCCTCCAAAAATATTCTTTAAAAATCCACGCTTAATGGTATTATGGAGCCTCCAAAAATATTCTTTAAAAATCCACGCTTAATGGTATTATGGAGCCTCCAAAAATATTCTTTAAAAATCCACGCTTAATGGTATTATGGAGCCTCAAAAAATATTCTTTAAAAATCCACGCTTAATGGTATTATGGAGCCTCCAAAAATATTCTTTAAAAATCCACGCTTAATGGTATTATGGAGCCTCCAAAAATATTCTTTAAAAATCCACGCTTAATGGTATTATGGAGCCTCCAAAAATATTCTTTAAAAATCCACGCTTAATGGTATTAAGGAGCCTCCAAAAATATTCTTTAAAAATCCACGCTTAATGGTATTATGGAGCCTCCAAAAATATTCTTTAAAAATCCACGCTTAATGGTATTATGGAGCCTCCAAAAATATTCTTTAAAAATCCACGCTTAATGGTATTATGGAGCCTCCAAAAATATTCTTTAAAAATCCACGCTTAATGGTATTATGGAGCCTCCAAAAATATTCTTTAAAAATCCACGCTCCAAAAATATTCTTTAAAAATCCACGCTCCAAAAATATTCTTTAAAAATCCACGCTTAATGGTATTATGGAGCCTCCAAAAATATTCTTTAAAAATCCACGCTCCAAAAATATTCTTTAAAAATCCACGCTTAATGGTATTATGGAGCCTCCAAAAATATTCTTTAAAAATCCACGCTCCAAAAATATTCTTTAAAAATCCACGCTTAATGGTATTATGGAGCCTCCAAAAATATTCTTTAAAAATCCACGCTCCAAAAATATTCTTTAAAAATCCACGCTTAATGGTATTATGGAGCCTCCAAAAATATTCTTTAAAAATCCACGCTCCAAAAATATTCTTTAAAAATCCACGCTTAATGGTATTATGGAGCCTCCAAAAATATTCTTTAAAAATCCACGCTCCAAAAATATTCTTTAAAAATCCACGCTTAATGGTATTATGGAGCCTCCAAAAATATTCTTTAAAAATCCACGCTTAATGGTATTATGGAGCCTCCAAAAATATTCTTTAAAAATCCACGCTTAATGGTATTATGGAGCCTCCAAAAATATTCTTTAAAAATCCACGATTAATGGTATTATGGAGCCTCCAAAAATATTCTTTAAAAATCCACGCTTAATGGTATTATGGAGCCTCCAAAAATATTCTTTAAAAATCCACGCTTAATGGTATTATGGAGCCTCCAAAAATATTCTTTAAAAATCCACGCTTAATGGTATTATGGAGCCTCCAAAAATATTCTTTAAAAATCCACGCTTAATGGTATTATGGAGCCTCCAAAAATATTCTTTAAAAATCCACGCTTAATGGTATTATGGAGCCTCCAAAAATATTCTTTAAAAATCCACGCTTAATGGTATTATGGAGCCTCCAAAAATATTCTTTAAAAATCCACGCTTAATGGTATTAAGGAGCCTCCAAAAATATTCTTTAAAAATCCACGCTTAATGGTATTATGGAGCCTCCAAAAATATTCTTTAAAAATCCACGATTAATGGTATTATGGAGCCTCCAAAAATATTCTTTAAAAATCCACGATTAATGGTATTATGGAGCCTCCAAAAATATTCTTTAAAAATCCACGCTTAATGGTATTATGGAGCCTCCAAAAATATTCTTTAAAAATCCACGCTTAATGGTATTAAGGAGCCTCCAAAAATATTCTTTAAAAATCCACGCTTAATGGTATTATGGAGCCTCCAAAAATATTCTTTAAAAATCCACGATTAATGGTATTATGGAGCCTCCAAAAATATTCTTTAAAAATCCACGATTAATGGTATTATGGAGCCTCCAAAAATATTCTTTAAAAATCCACGCTTAATGGTATTATGGAGCCTCCAAAAATATTCTTTAAAAATCCACGCTTAATGGTATTATGGAGCCTCCAAAAATATTCTTTAAAAATCCACGCTTAATGGTATTACGGAGCCTCCAAAAATATTCTTTAAAAATCCACGCCTAATGGTATTATGGAGCCTCCAAAAATATTCTTTAAAAATCCACGCTTAATGGTATTACGGAGCCTCCAAAAATATTCTTTAAAAATCCACGCCTAATGGTATTATGGAGCCTCCAAAAATATTCTTTAAAAATCCACGCTTAATGGTATTATGGAGCCTCCAAAAATATTCTTTAAAAATCCACGCTTAATGGTATTATGGAGCCTCCAAAAATATTCTTTAAAAATCCACGCTTAATGGTATTATGGAGCCTCCAAAAATATTCTTTAAAAATCCACGCTTAATGGTATTATGGAGCCTCCAAAAATATTCTTTAAAAATCCACGCTTAATGGTATTATGGAGCCTCCAAAAATATTCTTTAAAAATCCACGCTTAATGGTATTATGGAGCCTCCAAAAATATTCTTTAAAAATCCACGCTTAATGGTATTATGGAGCCTCCAAAAATATTCTTTAAAAATCCACGCTTAATGGTATTATGGAGCCTCCAAAAATATTCTTTAAAAATCCACGCTTAATGGTATTATGGAGCCTCCAAAAATATTCTTTAAAAATCCACGCTTAATGGTATTATGGAGCCTCCAAAAATATTCTTTAAAAATCCACGCTTAATGGTATTATGGAGCCTCCAAAAATATTCTTTAAAAATCCACGCTTAATGGTATTATGGAGCCTCCAAAAATATTCTTTAAAAATCCACGCTTAATGGTATTATGGAGCCTCCAAAAATATTCTTTAAAAATCCACGCTTAATGGTATTATGGAGCCTCCAAAAATATTCTTTAAAAATCCACGCTTAATGGTATTATGGAGCCTCCAAAAATATTCTTTAAAAATCCACGCTTAATGGTATTATGGAGCCTCCAAAAATATTCTTTAAAAATCCACGCTTAATGGTATTATGGAGCCTCCAAAAATATTCTTTAAAAATCCACGCTTAATGGTATTATGGAGCCTCCAAAAATATTCTTTTAAAATCCACGCTTAATGGTATTATGGAGCCTCCAAAAATATTCTTTAAAAATCCACGCCTAATGGTATTATGGAGCCTCCAAAAATATTCTTTAAAAATCCACGCTTAATGGTATTATGGAGCCTCCAAAAATATTCTTTAAAAATCCACGCTTAATGGTATTATGGAGCCTCCAAAAATATTCTTTAAAAATCCACGCTTAATGGTATTATGGAGCCTCCAAAAATATTCTTTAAAAATCCACGCTTAATGGTATTATGGAGCCTCCAAAAATATTCTTTAAAAATCCACGCTTAATGGTATTATGGAGCCTCCAAAAATATTCTTTAAAAATCCACGCTTAATGGTATTATGGAGCCTCCAAAAATATTCTTTAAAAATCCACGCTTAATGGTATTATGGAGCCTCCAAAAATATTCTTTTAAAATCCACGCTTAATGGTATTATGGAGCCTCCAAAAATATTCTTTAAAAATCCACGCTTAATGGTATTATGGAGCCTCCAAAAATATTCTTTAAAAATCCACGCTTAATGGTATTATGGAGCCTCCAAAAATATTCTTTAAAAATCCACGCTTAATGGTATTATGGAGCCTCCAAAAATATTCTTTAAAAATCCACGCTTAATGGTATTATGGAGCCTCCAAAAATATTCTTTAAAAATCCACGCTTAATGGTATTATGGAGCCTCCAAAAATATTCTTTAAAAATCCACGCTTAATGGTATTATGGAGCCTCCAAAAATATTCTTTAAAAATCCACGCTTATTGGTATTATGGAGCCTCCAAAAATATTCTTTTAAAATCCACGCTTAATGGTATTATGGAGCCTCCAAAAATATTCTTTAAAAATCCACGCTTAATGGTATTATGGAGCCTCCAAAAATATTCTTTAAAAATCCACGCTTAATGGTATTATGGAGCCTCCAAAAATATTCTTTAAAAATCCACGCTTAATGGTATTATGGAGCCTCCAAAAATATTCTTTAAAAATCCACGCTTAATGGTATTATGGAGCCTCCAAAAATATTCTTTAAAAATCCACGCTTAATGGTATTATGGAGCCTCCAAAAATATTCTTTAAAAATCCACGAAAATATCTAAATAAATTTTAAGGGCTCTTAGAGGGCTGAGAATCTTTACAGTCCATAGTGGGTTCAAAAAATCT
Source organism: Musca autumnalis (assembly GCF_047663935.1). NCBI lineage: Eukaryota > Metazoa > Arthropoda > Insecta > Diptera > Muscidae > Musca > Musca autumnalis. The sequence goes on along the minus strand of NW_027412088.1, from coordinate 192,639,822 downwards.
AGATCTATACTTAGGTACATAGAAGGTTCAAGAAAGGATGAATGGATTTTAGAGTCCTTAGAGGATTCAACAAATGTCCTATTGAATTCTTTAGAACCGTAATTCCTTTAGGAAAAATTTTGTCTGTGTACGGCTATCGTTTTATTGGGATTGATTATGGTAGAGACTGGTAGATTTTCATTCAATACGCCTAACAATGGACACGATAACACACAAATTTAATGATAAGCTCAACATTGAATGGCAGCCTGAGGCATAGCATACAAAACACAAATTCGACTAAGTTTTGCCCAGTACCATGCAAGCTAGACGAGATAGTGATCCACAAAACACAAAAGAAAACAAAAAAAATTTATAAACAAAAACACCGCAAACTTCTCTATCAACAAGAAGACGGAATTCACAACCGGTTTGGTGTATGTCGTTTTGACAATATTTTCGTTGGCTTTGTTTTTGTTGAAAAGAAATTTCGGTTATTGGAAACGCCGCGGTATACCCCATGATGAACCCCATCTCGTGATGGGTAACATGCAAGGTTTACGCACAAAATATCATGTGGGTGAAATCATAGCGAACTATTATCATAAATACAAAGGTTCGGGTCCATTTGCTGGTATATTTTTGGGCCACAAACCTGCCGCAGTAATACTGGACAAAGATTTGCTGAAACAAGTGCTAATTAAGGAATTCTCAAACTTTGCCGATCGTGGTTTATATTACAATGAAAAAGATGATCCCTTAACGGGTCATTTAGTCTTTGTGGGAGGTGATAAATGGCGTAGTCTCAGGGCAAAAATGTCGCCCACATTTACAAGTGGAAAAATGAAATGTATGTATGACACGCTGCAAACTGTGGGCCATCGCCTGCTCGATGTGATGTATGAAAAAATTGAACAATCCTCCGAATTGGATATGCGTGACATTATGGCTCACTTTAACACCGACATCATTGGTAGTGTGGCGTTCGGCATTGAATGTAATAGCTTAAAAAATCCTGAGAATCGTTTCTTGGCCATGGGACGTAAATCTATAGAGGTGCCGCGCCATAATGCTTTGATAATGGCACTTATTGACAGTTTTCCAGAATTAGCGAGGAAATTGGGTATGCGTGTGTTGCCCGAAGATGTCCATCGGTTTTTCATGTCCATGATAAAAGAAACAGTCGAGTATCGTGAGAAGCATCACATAAGGCGCAATGACTTTTTGGATATGGTATTGGATTTGAAAAATAATCCCGAAAGTATTGCTACCCTTGGTGGTTTAACTTTTGAAGAATTGGCTGCCCAGGTATATATGTTTTTCGTGGCTGGCTTTGAAACATCTTCATCTACCATGGGTTTTGCCCTCTATGAATTGGCTCAAAACCAGCAGCTGCAAGATAGGCTGCGACATGAAGTCAATGAGGTGTTTGATCAATTCCCCGATGACAATATCAGTTATGAGGTTTTAATGGATATACCGTATTTGGACCAGATACTATGTGGTGAGTGAAATCAAACAAATATCTTGCTTTGTATTTTCGTTTAAAGTATTGTTTTCTGTCTGTTTTCCAGAAACCCTGCGTAAATATCCCGTTGGCAGTGCCTTGACCCGTCAATCTCTAAATGATTATGTTGTACCCGATCACCCGGAATATGTCATACCCAAAGGCACCCTGCTTTTTATACCCGTATTGGGTATACATTTTGATCCTGAGTTCTATCCAAATCCCGACGAATTTGATCCAGAACGTTTCTCCAGTGAGGCGGTAAAACAGCGAGACTCTGTCGAGTTTTTGGGTTTTGGTGATGGTCCCCGCACTTGCATTGGCATGCGTTTTGGTAAAATGCAATCACGTTTGGGTCTAGCCATTGTCATAAGGCATTTCCGTTTCACGGTATGTTCCCGCACAGATATACCAATGCAAATTAATCCGGAATCATTGGTCTGGTCACCGAAACATGATCTTTATTTGAATGTCGAAGCTATTCGGGGGAGGATATAAATGTAACAAAAATACACAAACACAAATTTGTAAGGTTTTTTTTCACAATAATTATGGGGAAGTAGAAATCTACAAATTATTTGATATTTTAAGATTTTGAATGAATTTTGTTCATAATGCGAATAGTTGAAAATAATTTTTTAAAAGATAGATATAAATTATTTTGTCCAAAATTAAATTAAGTTTTTCCAAAACCAGATATTTTGTTGAGAAAAAGTTTCAATTGGTTCAAATAGCACAAAATTGATATTAGTAAAAAAGAAAGACAAATATGTACATCTCAGCAATCAGAAGGTGAAATATTTCTTAACAAGAACCTTTTTTACAATGGCACATAAAACATGGTTTAGTAACTAAACTGAAATTAAACGAAAGATCTTATTGTTACTACATAGGTTAGAAATAGACTTCTCAAAAATTCAACAATTAATACCAAATATTTCAACGTCGGACACTGCACTAAATTGTAGATAAATTTATTGTTTGGTATTGCCAACCTCTTCACATTCTAGCACCATGTACACATTTTCCACTCACGTACTAAACGGGTTTCTGCCTATGATAAACGTGCACACAATTAAACGAAAAAAGCTCATGCTCGCTCCAAACATAATTTTTATACATAGCTTTTATTAGAACAATGATGAACGCTTTACTTAACAGAAAATATAAAAACACATTTAAAAAGTTTGGCCTTCAATCATAGACAAAGAAAAGTATAGACACCAAAAGCTTTCATTTTCTGTTCCTAACAGATGTCGCACAAAGTCATGTTTGGAGCTAGTCGTCTAACTCACGGTCTAACCATAGACTAATAAATTCATAGACAAAGAGAATTGTAGTGTGCTTCTTTTTTGTAGGTGTCGCCGGTATGCACAGTGCCTGATCTTTTCACACAATGTTTTGGGGTAAATTACAATATTTTGTTGAATTTGTTTACATGAGGATGTAGATCTGGCCAAAGATTATCCATGTTTTGTCTTTTATCAGAATAAATAGTTTAAAATCTATAGTAACTTTAAATAAAACTACTAACACCTACTAACGCCATCTACCACTTTTCGAAAATTTCGAAGATAAATGCTGAGAGCAAATAAATGTCTATGAATTTATTAGTCTATGCCTGTTCGATAACTTCGCAATTAAAAAGTGAAGTGAGAAGCATAGACTAATAAATTCATAGACATTTATTTGCTCTCAGCATTTATCTTCGAAATTTTCGAAAAGTGGTAGATGGCGTTAGTAGGTGTTAGTAGTTTTATTTAAAGTTACTATAGATTTTAAACTATTTATTCTGATAAAAGACAAAACATGGATAATCTTTGGCCAGATCTACATCCTCATGTAAACAAATTCAACAAAATATTGTAATTTACCCCAAAACATTGTGTGAAAAGATCAGGCACTGTGCATACCGGCGACACCTACAAAAAAGAAGCACACTACAATTCTCTTTGTCTATGAATTTATTAGTCTATGCCTGTTCGATAACTTCGCAATTAAAAAGTGAAGTGAGAAGTACTTACAAGTTCTTGCAACAACTTCCAAGTACTTCTCACTTCACTTTTATCGAACAAGATTGTCATTTTTAAAGACTATTTTGTAGGCTCCGTAATTCCAATAACCGTGAACTTTTTTGTAGCCTCGATAATACCAATAATCGTGGATTTTTCAAGAATATTTTTAAAAACTTCAACATACAAATAATCGTGGATTTTTAAGAATATTTTTGAGGGCTCCATAATACCAATAATCATGGATTGTTATACCCTCAGCATTTATTTCAGATAATTTGGTCGGTCTGTTTATCTGTCTGGCTGGTACGCACGATAAGTCTCGAAAGGATGAACCGATTTGACCCAATATTTGGCCAAAATTTGGTCCACTCATTCGGGTACCTCCCGCAAAAATGTCGGAAAAGTTCAATTTAGGACCTACTCAACTCCTATTCACTGTCCCCTATACGACGGTACAAGTTTCTTAAGGGCAAGTCCATATTTCCTGAGTAAATAGCCTGAAAGGTATAAAAATCCCATAACATCGTGTGTATTGGTTGGAGCGCAAGATAACTCTCGAACGGATCTGCCGATTCGGTCCAAAATTTGGTCTTCGTAATATTTTGTCCAAATTTTGTTTAGGATCGAAGATACGCCATATCAGTCCACTCCTTCAGGTACCTCCCTCACATGAGTTCATATGTTTTCTGAAAAGTTGGTAGTGACCGATTTGGTACCCTTGATGGTAGTGACCGATTTGGTCGATACACATCCTAATATATATATAACAAATATACATATATCAGGTTCGAATATGGACTATATTTGTCCACTCCTTCAGGTACCTATAATTGTTCCACAAACATCCCAGATGGGACGGGGGAGACTTCTCTCATATCAATGAGTACACCCCGAATCATATTAGCTCAATGATATGGGACCTACAGGTTATAGCCGAGTCCGAAAGGTGTGTCTTAAGACACCACTTGTAGAGAGTTTTACATGGCTGAAATACTCAGGAAATGTCGCCAACTTTACTGAGGGGTATTTTGCCACCGTTGAAAATTGTTTGATGTTGCTTGGCCGGGGAATCGAACCCACGACCTTCAGCGTGCAAGGCGAGTGTGCATTGCATTGCACCACGGTGGCACCCTTCAGGTACCTACCATCCAAAATTTTGGATAAGTTCACTTTAAGACCTGCTCTGGAATCACTTTGATTTTTGTTGAAGCAACTTTCATTCGCTGCCTCAATTACGATGGTAAAAGTTTTTTTCAGGGGCAAGTCCATACTTCTTGAGAAAACAGTAAGAAAGGTGTAAAAACCCTCTATGGCACCATATGTAGTGACTGGAGAGCACGACAACTCTCGAACTAAATACTGAGTTGGTCCACACTTTGCATATCGCAATATTTCTTCGAATATTAGATGAAATTAAAATTAGAAGGTAGTGCTTGTACAAAAAATTTGCTAAAATGGTGCGGTCTGTTCGAGGATCCCTTGGAAATTGTTACCTAGTGGTCCTGTTTGAAGCGATATTATGTTTTTCGTAGGCAAGTACATGATTCCTGATATAATGGTCCAAAAACTCTGAATTATATGGTGACCAACTGAAACGACAGGTGGTTGCGACATCTATCGAGGGGAATGACACCCAAAATAAGACCCACTTCCAAAATGGACGATATCAGTCCATTCCTTTAGATACCTTTTCCGCAAAACTTTTGAGCTTCTATCCAAATCCATATTTTTGTCGGTTCATACGCCCAAAATTTTGAAACCCCCTTAAATATATACATTTTTTGAGAAAAAAGGTGTTTCAGTTCATACAGGCTGAGGGTATATCTCTGTCGGCAAAGCCGACTGATCCGTTTTGACTTTTTAAAGAATACTTTTGTAGGCTTCATAATACCAATAATCTTGGATTTTTAAAGAATATTTTTTAATAGTCCAAAATACAAATAGTCGTGGATTTTTAAACAATATTTTTGGAGGCTCCGTAGTAGTAATAATCGTGGATTTTTAAAGAATATTTTTGAATAGTCCAACATACAAATAGTCCTGGATTTTTAAAGAATATTTTTGAATAGTCCAACATACAAATAATCGTGGATTTTTTCAAGAATATTGTTGTAGGCTCCATAATACCAATAATCGCGGATTTTTAAATAATATTTGTGGAGGATCCATAATAACAATAATCGTGGATTTTTAAAGAATATTTTTGGAGGCTCCATAATAACAATAATCGTGGATTTTTAAAGAATATTTTTGGAGGCTCCATAATAACAATAATCGTGGATTTTTAAAGAATATTTTTAGGGGGTCCAATATACCAATAATCGGGCATGGTCAAATTACAGCTGTGAGTCAAATGACTAGACCCAACATCATAGGCTAATGAATGTATAGACTACAAATGTTGCTCAGCTCTTACAAAGATACAGTCGAAATCGCTTATAACGTCGTCGTTTATAACGTCATATCGGTTATAACGACGATATCCAAAAGTACCAAATCTCTGGGGCCCTTTATAGCCTTATCGCTTATAACGACATATCGGTTATAGCGACAAATTCCGTTGGTCCCTTGACCGACGTTATAAGCGATTTCGACTGTATATAATACAATAAGATGGGACATTTCATTGCTAGTATATATCGGCAGATGGCGCTGGTGGTCTAACATAATGTGATGTTACAATATGGTGACATGAATTATGTTATATTTAACATAGTTCACATTGGTGTACGCTTTTGTTTCTGTTAATTATCTGTTATACATAAAGGCCCTCTATGCTTGAATATTAAAATTAACTCGATTGTGCATGATGTCCAATCTTTACTAGTTATAGGTCTTTGGCTCTTATCTTCGAAACAAAGACATACAATGGTAATATTGTATATCTTTGTTCGAAAAAAATTGAATCAATAGATGTCGCAGACAGTTGTTTAATAAAAACATTTATGATCTTATTATTCACCGAAAAGGATGTTTTGGGCAATTTAAATTGTAAAATTCATGAAGTCGAAAAAATACAAATATGGCCGCCAAAATATAGAAAAACGAATAAATTTTTTTTCGAAGTTGAGTGATTGCACTGTCACTATCATGCCACAATTACCAAGGTAGTGGTTCTGGCTGTTCGAATATGAAATGTCAACTCCCTTTATAAAAAAAAATATTTTTGTTGTAATTTCCCCAACAACATAAAGAAAATTTTGACAGAACATATTCAAAATTTTACGATGCCACCATAGACTAATGAATTTATAGACTACAAATGTTTCTCAGCCCTTCTCTCCCAAAAATGTGAAATCAAGAGATGTCGCACACAGTTTTTTACGGGTTAAGTGAAAGCTACTACGTGCACTCAAACTAAAATTCATTAAAATATAAACGTTTATGATGTTATTATTTACCAAAAAGGATCGTTTAGTTAATTTGATTTGTAGAGCACATGTTGAAGAAATTTACAAAAACAGCTGTCAAATTGTATAAAAACGAACAAATTATTTTCGAAGTCGAGTCTTTTCAGTTATGGGTACTTTACACGATATGTTTTTTACATATGAGTTGTCACTTTGCATGTACATTTTGTATTTAAAAAGTGACAACTCATATGGTAAAATCATATCGTGTAAAGTACCCCATAGCTGTGAGTCAAATGACTAGCCCCAACATCACTTTGTGCGACATCTGTTAGGAATAGAAAATGAAAGCTTTTGGTGTCTATACTTTTATTTGTCTATGCTAAAAGCTATACAATTTTTTATTTGGGTTGAGCATGAGCTTTTGTACCGTAAATGGGCGAAGACGTCGATCGTAGACAAAAACCAGTGTATTGTATATCTTTGTTAGTAATATATGGATCTGGAAGATGGCGCTGTACTATAAAGAGATTGGCAATACTAAACAAGAAATTTATTTACTTCAGAGTCCAGAGCTCGGCGCTGAAATATTTGGTAAGTAATTGTGCAATTGGCGAGTTTTGGTTGAGAATGATGAGACGAACCTATGTATAATTATTTAAAGTGTTAAATTAAAATGCTATCTTTCAGTTAAAGAGGTCACAATTTTTGGTATGTCGATAAGAAAATGAATGCATAAGAAAAACTACCAAATTTGAGTGTGTTTTTCAAATTTGTTTTTTGTTTTGAAGCAAAATTATTATTCAAAAACGCAGATATTAAATCGTAATCTTCAGAGCCCTATAGATGCCTGAAAAAAAATCCATACAAATCTTGAGAGCACTTAGAACGCTCAAATAATTTCTATAGAAATCTTTTAGAGCCCCTATAAAAAGATTGGTCCTTACTGTTAATTTTAAGTGTTAAATTAAAAAGTAATCTTTAAGTTAAATAAGTCGTCATACGTTTTGGTAGAATATTCGTTTTGATTGTCTTCTATTAGTTTGTAGAAAAAGAGTAAAAGTATAGACAAACACTACTTTAGATATTCGAAAAAATTACAAAATTTTCCTACACTGAAAATTTTACATTCACATTGGCAGTTTTGTTGAGATGTGTATTACTTATTATTTGTAAAGTAAGTCAGCTTAATCTCAGTTTATATACCCTTCACCATGGAGGATATATTAAGTTTGTTTTTTTTTCGATTTACGACCCAATAAAGTATTATATTCCTGATCATGGTAAAATTCTGAATCGATCTATGCAAGTCCGCCCGTCCGTCCGTCTGTGGTAATCACTCTAGCATGCAAAAAAATGGGCGCTGAAATTTTGTGAAGATGCGTCTTTCGTTTCCAGACAGGTCAAGTTCGATGATGGGCTATATCGGTCAACGTTTTGTTATAGCCCCCATACAACGGTACCGCCCGATTTCAGGTATTTTGGCGTTTTTAGTCACATTTTCAAACCGAATTAGTTATAATATGACATTTTAGGGTTCCCAGTGATCAAAAAACTTACATTCCAAAAATTATGGGCATAGGTCCATGTTTTCGCATAGCCCCTATATAACTGTTCCTACCAATTTTCGGCATTTTGAGGATTTTAGCTACAATTTTTAACCGAACTAGCTGTAAATTGACAGTTGAGGTTCTCAGTGGTCACGAAATTTCTCCACCTAAAATTGTCAACATAGGTCCATGGTTTGGTATGGACCCCATATAACGGTACCTCCCGATTTTCGTTATTCTGAGGATTTTTGCTACGATTTGCAACCCAACTAGGTGAAATTTGCCATTTGAGGGTCCCAGGAGTAACAAGATTTCTCCACCAAAAATTGTTTTGGTATAGGCCCCATATAACGCTACATCCTGATTTTCGTTATTTTGCGGGTCTTAGCTAAATTCTTTGACAATTATTGAAAAAAAAAACTTACAAATTTGCGAGTGTTTGAGTTTATGTGAGTCTCGTCACATTTATTTCCTCTCCCGAATAGCTTCGACATTCAAATAAAGATCATTTTTCGGTGACGTAACCAATGATTTCGGATTAATTTGCATTGGTATATCTGTGCGGGAACATACCGTGAAACGGAAATGCCTTATGACAATGGCTAGACCCAAACGGGATTGCATTTTACCAAAACGCATGCCAATACAATTACGGGGACCATCACCAAAGCCCAACCATTCTACAGAGTCACGTTGTTTTACCGCTTCACTGGAGAAACGTTCTGGATCAAATTCTTCGGGGTTTGGATAAAATTCAGGATCATAATGCATACCCAAAACGGGTATAAATACCAAGGTGCCTTTTGGTATAACATGTTTGGGGTGATCGGGTACAACATAATCATTTAACGATTGGCGGGTCAAGGCACTGCCAACGGGATATTTGCGCAGGGTTTCTGGTAACAAAGAAAAAAAAATAATTAATTAGACCATAAAAACCAGGCTATTTTGTTTCACTTACCACACAGTACCTGATCCAAATAGCCAATATTCATTAAAGCATCATAACTGATATTGTCATCTTTGAATTGGTCAAACACCTCATTGACTTCTTCCCTTAGTCTATCTTGCAATGCCTGATTTTGGGCCAATTCATAGATGGCAAAAGCCATGGTAGACGATGATGTCTCAAAGCCACCCAAGAAAAACACAAACACCTGGGCAGCCAGTTCTTCAAATGTTAAACCGCCCAACGATGATACACTTTCGGGATTATTTTTCATTTCCAGCACTATATCCAAAAAGTCATTGCGCCTTATGCGATTCTTCTCACGATAGTCGACAGTTTCTTTTATCATGGACATGAAAAACTGGTGAACATCTTCGGGCAACACACGCATACCCAATTTCCTTGCTAATTCTGGAAAACTGTCAATAAATGCCATTACCAAAGCATTATGGCGTGGCACCTCTATTGACTTACGTCCCATGACCATGAAGCGATCCTCAGGATTTTTCAAGCTATTACATTCAATACCAAAAGCCACACTGCCAATGATGTCGGTATTAAAGCGAGCCAAAATATCCCGTATATCCAATTCGGAGGACTGTTCAATTTTTTCATACATCACATCGAGCAGGCGATTGGCCACAGCCTGCAGCGTGTCATACATAAATTTCATTTTTCCCGTAGTAAATGTTGGCGATAGTTTTGTCCGTAGGCTACGCCATTTTTCACCTCCCACAAAGACTAAATGGCCCGTTAAGGGATCATTTTTTTCATTGTAATATAAACCACGATCGGCGAAGTTTGAGAAATCCTTAATTAGCACTTGTTTCAACAAAACTTTATCCAGTATCACGGCGGCGGGTTTGTGGCCCAAAAATATCCCAGCAAATGGACCCGATCCTTTGTATTTACGATAATAGTTGGCAATAATTTCACCCACATGATATTTTGTGCGTAAACCTTGCATGTTACCCATCACGAGATGGGGCTCATCATGGGGTATTCCGCGGCGTTTCCAATAACCGAAATTTCTTCTCAAGAAAATTACGGCCAAAGACAATATGGTCAAAACGACATAGACCAAACCAGTTATGAATTCCATCTTGTTGATGGTATAGTATAGAATCGTTTTTTTTTTGTGAATTTATTTGTGTCTTTTGGTTAAGCAGATCATTCTATTGAAATTTCTAATGTCCATAGAGGGCTCAAACAAATTCTATAGGAATTTTGAAAGCACATAGAGGTCTCAAAAATTTCTCTAGAAATCGGGAAACCCACACAGGTATCAAAAAATGTCCAGAAAAGTCTTGGGCTAAGGAATTTGTTGGGCCCAAATTCCTATAGAAATCTTGAGATCCCCACAGAGGGCTCAACAAATTTCTAAAGAAGTCTTGAGAGTCCTTCGAGGGCTAAAAAAATGTCAACAGACATTTTGAGAATTCAGAAAGAGCTTAACAATTTTCTAAAGAAATCATGAGAGCCCATGGAGTGCTCAACAAATCCTATAGAAATCTTGAGAACCCGTGGAGTACTCAAAAAATGTCTAAAGAAATCTTGAGAGTTCAAAGAATTTCCATAGAAATTTTGAGAGCCCAAGAAGGGCTCAAAGACTCAAAGGCTAAAAACTTGAGAGCCCATGAAGTACTCAAAAAATGTCTATAGAAATATTGAGAGCCCACAGAGAGCTCAACAAATCCCTATATAAATCTTGAAAGCCCATGGGGTGCTCAACAAATATCTATAGAAATCTTGAGAGTCCATAGAGGGCTAAAAAAATGTCTAAAGAAAATTTTAAGGCTCAGGCAGGGCTCAAAAAATTTCTATAGAAACCTTGAGAGCCCATGGAGAGCTCAAGATATTTCTATAGACTTTTTGGGAGCCCATGGAGGGCTGAACAAATTTCTATACAAATCTTGAGAGCCCATGGAGAGCTCAAAAATTTCTATACAATATTTGAGAGCCCATGGAGGGCTCAATAAATTCCTATAAAAATCGTGAAAGCCCATGGGGGCTCAACAAATTTCTATAGAAACCTTGAGAGCCCATGGAGAACTCAAGAAATTTCTATAGAATTTTTGGGAGCCCATGGAGGGCTGAACAAATTTCTATACAAATCTTGATAGCCCATGGAGAGCTCAACAAATTTCTATACAAAGTTTGAGAGCCCATGGAGGACTCAAAAAATTAAAATTTCTATACAAATCTTGAGAGTCCATGGAGGACTCAAAAAATGTCTCTAGAACTCTTGACAGCCCATAAAGAGCACAACAAATTTCAGAAGAAATCTTGAAAACACATAGAGGCCTGTAAATGTGCTTTTATAAATCTTGAGAGTTCACAGAGGGCTAAAATATGCTTAAAGAAAATTTGTGGGTTCAGGCAGGGCTCAAAAAATGTCTATAGAAATCTTGAGAGCCCATGGAGAGCTCAACAAATTCCTATAGAAATCTTGAAAGCCCAAGGAGGCTCAACAAATTTCTAAAGAAATCTTAAGAGTCCATAGAGGGCTAACAAATGTCTAAAGAAAATTTGAGGGTTCAGACAGGGCTCAAAAAAATTCTATAGAAATCATGAAAGCCCGTGGAGAGCTCAACAAATTCCTATAGAAATCTTGAAAGCCCAAAGAGGCTCAACAAATTTCTAAAGAAATCTTAAGAGTCCATAGAGGGCTAAAAAATGTCTAAAGAAAATTTGAGGGTTCAGACAGGGCTCAAAAAAATTCTATAGAAATCTTGAAAGCCCATGGAGAGCTCAACAAATTTCTATAGAAATCTTGAGAGCCCATGGATGACTCAAAAAATGCCTATAGAAATCTTGAGAGCCCATGGAGGACTCAACAAATTCCTATAAAAATCTTGAAAATCTATAGGCTCAACAAATTTCTATAGAAATCTTGAGAGTTCATGGAGGACTCCAAAAATGCCTATAGAAATCTTTAGAGTCCATAGAGTGCTCAAAAAATTTCTATAAAAATCATGAAAGCCCATGGGGGGCTCAACAAATTTCTATAGAAATCTTGAGAGTCCATGGGGGCTCAATAAATTTCTAAAAAAATCTTGAGAGTCTATAGAGGGCTAAAAAAATGTGTAATGAACATTTGAGGATTCAGGCAGGGCACAAAAAATGTCTATAGAAATTTTGAGAGCCCATGGAGAGCTCAACAAATTCCTATAGAAATCTTGAAAGCCCATGGATGACTCAAAAAATGCCTATAGAAATCTTGAGAGCCCATGGAGAGCTCAACAAATTCTCAAAAAAATCTTGAAAGCCCATTAGGGGTTCAACAAATTTCTATACAAATCTTGAGAGCCCATGGAGGACTCAAAAAATGCCTATAGAAATCTTGAGAGCCCATAGAGGGCCTATAAAATTCCTATTAAAATCTTGAAAGCCCATGGAGGGCTCAACAAATTTCTATAGAAATCTTGAGAGTCCATAGAGGGCTCTAGAAATTTCTAAAGAAATCTTGAGGTCCCTGGCAGGGCTCCAAACATTTCTACACAAATATTGAGATTTTGAGCCCTCCCAAAAAATGCAATAGGAATTTTGAGAGCCCATAGAGTTCTCAAAAAATGTCTGTAGAAATCTAGAGAGCTCATAGCCCGATCAAAAAATTCTAGAGAAAGCTTGGTACCACATAGAGGGCTCAAAAAATTCCTATGGAGGTCTTGAGAGCCCACAGAGGACCCAACAAATTTATATAAAAATGTTGGCAGCCCATGGAGGGCTGCAAGAAAATTCTATATAAGTCTTTAGAGCTCACAGGAAGCTCAAAAAAGTCTATAGAAATCTTGACAGTCCATAATGGGCTCAACAATTTTTAAAGAAATCTTAAAAACCCATAGAGGTCTAAAAAATGTCTATATAAGTTTTCAGAGCCCATGAAGGGCTCAACAAATTGCTAAAGAAATCTTGAGAGTCCATAGAGAGCTCAAACACTTCTAAAGAAATCTTGAGAGCCCAAAGATGACTCAAGATTTCCTATTAACATTTCTGAGTTCAAAGAGGTCACAAAAGCTTTTTATAGAAATCTTGAGAGCCCATAGAGGACTTAACAAATTTCTATAGAAATCTTGAGAGCCCATATAGGGCTGAAACAATGCATATAGAAATCTTGAGTGCCCATAGAGGGCTCAAAAATTTCTATAGAAATCACGTGATCCCATAGGAGGCTCAAAAAATTTCTATAGAAACCTTGAGGATTCAAAAAATGCTATAGGAATTTTGAGAGCCCATAGAGGTCTCAACAAATTTCTATAGAAATCTAGAGAGCCAATAGGGGGATCAAAACATTTCTAGAGAAATCTTGGGACCACATATAGGACTCAAAAAATTCTATAGAAATCTTGTAATCTAGAAATTGAAAATTTGAGAGCCAACGGAGAGCTCAAAAAAATCTATATATCTCAATAAATATTCTATTAAAATCTAGAGAATCCATAGGTGGCTCAACCAATTTTTAAATAAATCTTTAGATCTGTATAAAAAAGTTTTCGTCAAAATACTCGCTAAGTAAATTGAACACAAATTTGGCATGGGTGGACGAATTTCTTAGCTGCTCACATGCCCTTCTTTCCCATTGATGGCATGCATCTATTGGCTTTCTGTTCCTTCAAATAGATGGAGTACTTGGCAATACATTTCTCATTGTGGGGTCTTAGCTAACTATTGAACTGTTATCTTTCCAATAATTGGCGTTGTTACTGATATTTTTTAGCTTGGAAATAAATTTGTCATAGTTGACAAGTGACCATATCGCCCAAAAAAATTAGCTTATCTATAGGTTTGGAAATCTTTTCAATATATGGCGTATCTTGAGCACTCATGTTCTCAAAACCGTATATCGTTGCTTGGAAACACATGCGTGCCGTTATGGGAATTTTAGCTATGGGTTATGATTCTTTCCAATAGGCGGAGGGATCGCTTCTTGTTGTCCATAGAACACTAAACCCGAAAATACAAGCCCCCAGCTATCTTCGTTGAAACATCGTCTTATTATCTTTGAGCAACTTGGCACTTATGAACTATAAAATAGTAAACCTAACCTAGAATTATTACCCGATTTTGCATGTACAGAGCCATCTAGGTTACTACATATTCTTACCCAAAGGTATATAATACAATAAGATGGGACATTTCCATTGCTCGTATATATCGGCAGATGGCGCTGGTGGTCTAAGATAATGTGATGTTACAATATTGTGACATGGAATTATGTTATATTTAACATAGTTCACATTGGTGTTATGTTATATTTAACATAGTTCACATTGGTGCACACTTTTGTTTCTGTTAATTGGCTGTTATACATAAACGCCCTCTATGCTTGAATATTAAAATTAACTCGATTGTACATGATGTCCAATCTTGACCATTGTATGTCCTTGTCTTACCCGGCGTTCACAAATGCCAGTATTGGCAAGACAATAGCAAAAAATACAAACCATTTTCACAAATACATTTATAAATTTTTAAATATGTATAGAGAAAAGTATGAATGTATTGGTGAAAATGGTTTGTAACTTTGCTATTGTCTTGCCAATACTGTCTGTGTGTAAACGCCTAGTTAGTCACAATATGGCGTGTCGATCATATTCCGATAGTCCCAATTTACATTAGGCGAGTTTACTTGCGGCAATTGTCAGTTTGTAGGTAAGAGAGGGTGCTGAGAGGCAAAGAGTTACCATATGCCTCACCTCTCTCTCCTACAAAATGACAATTGCCGCAAGTAAACTCGCCCAATGTAAATTGGGACATACCACATGAAGGGAAGTTGTACTTACTTGGCTAAACAAATTCTAACTAGGAAATTTTGGCAACACTTAAAATGTGAAAACGTGTACACCAAATCCTCAAACCGGCCTGTTGCTTATAGGTCATTGGTGATATAGCAGAGTCATCAATCGTCGCTTAAGTAAATATACGTGACCGAAGTGAATGCAAGTACCGATTTTCGAGCAAAAGTTTGTGTCTCAACTAATGTTGCAAGAAGTTGGCAACACCAACACTTTCAACAGTAATTTCTGAAACTGTTTGTTATGAGGTTTTGCTCGCTCCACTATTTTCTATCTATTAGAATAGATTGTGACCATCCAGGTTACGAATAGGTTGTCACAACTCGGCAAACTATCGAGACCATAAGCGGAAAAAAATTATGTATAAATATATCTAGAGGCTCAAGCAATTTTATAGCAATTTTTGAGCCTGCTGTGGTCACTATAGTTTTTATGGATGTGTTTTGAACCTTCTAAAGATGTAGAAAATGTTGAGCCCTCTATGGGCTCCACCGATTTTCTACCAAATGTTTGTGTCTCGACTAATGTTACAATAAGTTGGCAACACCAGCACTTTCAACAGTAATTTCTGAAACTGTTTTATAAGGTTTTGCTCGCTCCACCATTATCTATCTACTAGAATAGATTGTGAACATCTAGGTTACGAATAGGTTGTCTCAACTCGGCAAACTATCGAGGCCATAAGCGGAAACCATTATTAATAAATATATCTAGAGGCTCAAGCAACTTTTATAGCAATTTTTGAGCCGTGGTCTCTATAGTTTTTATAGAAATGTTTTGAATCTCCTATGGACTCTAAAGATTTCTATAGAAATTTGATGAGCACTCTAAAGATTTCTTTAGAAAAATTTTGAGCCCTCAATGGGCGATAAAGTTTAAGGTTTTGTACATAATTTTTCTGAGTCCTCTATGGGCTCTAAAGGTTTTTATATAAAATGTTTGAGCCTCCTATGGTCTCTTAAGATTTCTATATAAAATTTTTGAGCCCTCTATGGGCTCTAAAGATTTCTATACAATTTGCTTGGCCCTCTATGGGCGATAAAGATTTCTATAGAATTTTTTTGAGTCTTCTATAAGCGATAAAGGTTTCTATAGACATGTTTTGAGCCCTCTATGGGCGATAAAGATTTCTTTAGAAAAATGTTAAGCCCTCTATGGGCGATAAAGATTTCTTTAGAATTTTTTTGGGTCCTCTATGAGCTCTAAAGATTTCCATAGAAATTTTTGAGCCGTCTATGGTCTCTTAAGAATTCCATAGAATTTTACTGGCTCGCTATGGGCGGTAAAGGTTTCTAAAGACATTTTTTGAGCTCTCTATGGGCAATACAAATTTCTATAGAAATTTTTTATCCCTCTGTGGACTCCGAAGATTTCTATATAATTTTTTGAGCACTCTATGGGTTTTAAAGTTTTCCATAGAAATTTTTTCAGCCCACTATGGGCAATAACTGTTTCTATAAAAATGCAATATATATTTTTAAAGAACATTTGGAGTCCTTCATGAGCTTGAAAGATTTCTAGATAAATTTTTGAGGTCTCTATGGGCTCGGAAGATTTCTAAAGAAATTTTTGAGGCGACAAAGATTTCTATAGAAATTTGCTTGAGCCCTCTATGGGCGATAAAGATTTCTGTATAATATTCTTATCCCTCTATGTGATATAAAGGTTTCTATAGAGTTTTCTTGGCCCTCTATGGCGATACAGATTTCTAAAAAATTTGTTGGTCCCCTATGGTCGAAAAAGAGTTTTATAGAAAGTTTTTGAGACCTATGTGGGCGATAACGATTTCTGTAGAAAATTTTTGAGCTCTCATTGAGCGATAAAGATTTCTATAGAAAATTTTTGGGCCCTCTGTGGGCGAAAAGATTTCTATAGAACTTTGTTGAGCCCTTAATGGTCTCTAAAGATTCCTATATAATTTTTTTGGGCCCTCATTGCTCTACACCAACCTGCTGAAAATTTTACTTACCACCAATTTCCATTCCCTTCTCCATAAGGTTCTCAAACTTATGACACAAATTAACACAATAGATCTGCATATTCCTTTATAAAAAAATGTATTTAACTATACAATAAAAATAAAAAAATCACATTTTAAATCTCTTCAAAATTCAAATAAATAGGATCCAATGTGGACATAGTCGGTGATTCGGGATTAAAGCGTAGAGGAGTTTTTGTTTTTGGACTGAGCGTAAAACGATAACGACTAACAATTGTGGCCAATGAGAGACGTGATTGAAGTTTACCAAAACGCAAGCCAATACAGTTACGTGGACCATCACCAAAGCCCAACCATTCTACAGACTCACGATTCTTGACCATGTCTGGGGAGAAACGTTCAGGATCAAATTTATCAGGATTCGGATATAGTTCGGGATCATTGTGTATACCCAAGACTGGTATGAAGGTCATGGTGCCAGCTTCAAGTTTAAACTTGGGATGGCCCGGGATAACATAGTCACGTAAAGCTCGGCGAGTTATAAATGGTACAACGGGATATTTGCGTAGGGATTCTATGGAGGATCAAAGGAAAAGGTTTTTTATTGGATAAAATTTTTTTTTTTGGATAAAGGTTTTTTATTGGATAAAATTTATTTTATTTCAACTTACCACACAATACTTGATTTAGATAAGGCATTTCGGACAGACTTTCATAGGTAAATCCTTCGGGGGAGTTGCACTTCTTTAACGTTTCGGTGACTTCTTGGCGCAAACGTTCTTGAATTTCTTGATTTTGGGCCATTTCATAGAGCGCAAATGTCACAGTCGAAGAAGAGGTTTCAAAACCACCCAAAAAGAAGACGAAGACTTGGGCAGCCAATTCTTCAAAAGTGAGACCTCCCAGACCTGATTTGTCTTCCTTGTTGTTTTTCAATTCAATTAAAATATTTAGAAAATCATTTCTCTCAATTTTGTGTTTCTCACGATATTCAACGGTATCTTTTATGGTTTTCGTAAAGAATTGATGGACATCTTCGGGCAATATACGCATTCCCAAAGCTCGGGCCAATTTGGGAAAACTGTCAATAAAAGCCATGATCAGATGATTGTGGCGTTGCACCTCAATGGACTTACGACCCAATCGAGTAAATTCATCTTCATTATTTTTCAAGCTATTGCACTCAATACCAAAGGCCACACGTCCAATAATTTCCGTACCAAGACGTCCCAGCAAATCACGTATTTCTACTTGGGCACCTTTTTGCACATTCTCATGTAAAACAGCCATAAAATCCGATATCACACTGAGCACAGTGGGATACATAAATTTCATTTTACCCGAAGTAAAGGCGGGCGAGACTTTATTTCTCATGCTGCGCCATTTTTGACCATCCATAAAGAATAGATGACCCGTCAACGGATCTTCCTTTTCATTATAATACATGCCACGATCGGTGAAGTTTGCGAAATCTTTTATCATCACATTCTTTATGGTGGGTATATCCAGCAGAACTGCAACTGGTCGCGGACCCATAAAAATACCAGCAAACGGTGCAGTACCACGATATTTTATACAATAATCCTTTAAAATGTCACTTAATGATCGTTTAGTACGATACTCTTGCATATTTCCGTAGAGCATATGGGGAGCATCATGAGGTACACCGCGATTTTTCCAATAATTTAAATTTCTTCGCAGAAATAGCACGGCCACCGAAACGAGGGCAGTGAGTAGATACAAAAGCGTGCTACTTAATTCCATGTTCGAAAGTAGACTGATTTTGGATGTTCAAAAAAGCCAACGATTTAATAAAAATACACGGGTACGCTGATTATGTATTCTGCTTGTAGAGTTGGTGATGTGCTGATAATAATAAAAAAATTGGTAATCATGACAAGAATATTTGACAATGATTAGGCGAAAACAACGCTATAACTGGCAGTATAGGTTGGTTGGAAAAGATGTCAGACTGGTTTGAGTGATTTGATTTCAGGGAGGCTCTAAAATTGTCTATAGAAATCTTTGGAGCACAGAGAAGGCTCAAAAAATTCTATAGGAATTGGACTCAACATATGTCTGTATAAATCTTGAGAGGCAAGAAAGGGCTCAACAAAGTTCTATAGTAATCTTCAGAGCCCAGGAAAGGCTCAAACATTTCAATAAAAATCTTGAAAGCCCAAGGAGGGCTCAAAAAATTTAAATTTCTATTGAAATGTTGAGAGCCCAGGGATGGCTCAAAAAAATTTCTATAGAAATCTTGAGAGCCCAGGGAAGACTCAAAATTCAAATTCAATTCTGTAGAAATCTTGAGAGCCCAGGGAGGACTCAAAAAATGTCTATAAAAATATTGAGAGCCCACTAGGGGTTAAAAAATGTCCATAGAAATCCTGAGAGCCCATTAGGGGTTAACAAAAATTCTATAGACATTTTTGAAGTACAGTGAGGGCTCAAAAAATGTGTAGAAATCCTGACAAATTATGGAGCGCTCAAACAACTTCTATAAAAATCCTGAGAGAACGGGGATGACCCAACAAAATTCTATAGAAATCTTCAGTGCCCAGAGAAATGGTCAAAAATGTCTATAGAAATCTTGAGAGCCCAGAGCTCAACAATTTTTTTATACAAATCTTGAGAAATCAGGGAGGGCTAAAAAAGTGTTAATATAAATCTTGAGAGGGGGAGAGCTCGAACAATTTCTATATAATTCTTGAGAGACCAGGAAGGGCTCAAAAAATGTCAATAGAAATCTTGAGAGCCCAGGTTGGGATCAAAACCTTTTTATAGAAATCTTGAGAGCCCAGGTTCAAAAAAGTTGTATAGCAAACTTGAGAGACAAGGGAGGGAGGCTTTGGAGCCTAGGAAGGACTCAAAAATTTTCTATAAACATCTGTGGAGCCTAGGAAGTGCTCAGAAAATGCTTGGAGCCCATGGAGGACTCAGAACATTCCTATGGAAATCTTTGGAGGCCAGGGTGGTCCAAAAATTTTCTAAAGAAATACTGAGAGTCCAAGGAGGGCTCAAAAGTTATATATAGAAATATTGAGACACCAGAGAGCGCTCAAAAACTTTTTATAGAAATCCTGAGAAGCCAAGGGGGGCTCATAATTTTTCTTTGGAAATAGTGACAGCCCGGGGAAGGCTCAGTAAATTTGTATAGAAATTTGGGGGTCCCTCCCTGGGACAAAAAATATATATATATAAAAACTGTTGGTGGCCAACAGAAATCTCTGGAGAAAATGTTTGGAGCGCTCAGAACATTTTTATGGAAATCTGTAGAGCACGGGTTGAGAATCTTGTTGGTGGCCAGGGAGGGCTCAAAAAATATCTATTGAAATCTTTGGAGGCTCAACAAATTTCTATAGAAATCTCTGGGGGTCCCTCCCTGGGACAATAAATTTATATAAAAACTGTTGGTGGCCAGGGAGGGCTCAACAAATTTTTATAGAAATCTCTGGAGAAAATGTATGGAGCCCATGAGCGCTCAAAAAATTTTTATGGAAATCTTTAGAGCACAGGTTGAGAATCATGAGAATCTTGTTGGTGGCCAGGGAGGGCTCAAAAAATATCTTTGGCGACTCAACAAATTTCTATAGAAATCTCTGGAGCCTGGGAAGTACTCAGATAATGTTTGGAGCCCTTGAGGGCTCAAAGAGTGTCTATGGAAATATTTAGAGTCCAAGGAGGGCTCAAAAAATTTCAATAGAAATCTTGAAAGCCCTGGGAGGGCTCAAAAAAGGTATATAGAATTCTTGAAACCCTAGGGAGCGCTCAAAAATGTCTTTAGAAATCTTGAGAGTCCAGGGAGTGCTCAAAAAAATCTATAGAAATCTTTGAAGCCCAGGGAGGATTACAATATGTCTACAGAACCCTTTGGAGCCTAGGGAGGGCTCACAAAAATTCTGTAGTAATTCTATAGAAATCTTGAGAGCCCAGGTAGGCCTTAAAAACATTTCTATAGAAATCTTGAGAGTCCAGGGATTGCAATTCTATAGAAATCGTTAGTGTCCAGGGAGGAGTTAGAAAATGTCTACAAAACCCTTTGGAGCCTAGGCACGGCTCAAAAACTTTCTATAGAAATCTTGAGAGCCCAAGGAATGGCTCAAAAAATTTCTACAGTAATCTTGAGAGCCCAGAGAGGGCTTTACAATTCTCTATACAAATATTTTGAGTCCATAGAGTTCTCTAAAAAGTCAAGAAAAAATTCTCTATACATTTTTAGAGACCACCAAAAATTGTTTTAAATAAATTGTCCAGAGTTAAAAATTCAATAATAATAATTTTTTTATTTTCTAAACCTACATTTTAAAAAAATTCTCTAAAATTAAAAACATATTAAACCTTATCCTAGATTGGCTCCAACTTCAAATATATTCCTTGACGTGGTGACAAAACCACCGGCTTTGCTTGAAATGTTAAAAACGCTGGTGTCTGCGGGCAAACACTAACACGGAATCGGTGCAAAATATTTGCCAAACCCAAGCGAGTTTGCATTTTGGCAAACCGGGCACCAATACAATTACGGGGACCATCACCAAAAGGCATAAATTCAATGGGATCGCGTTGCTTTACCATATCGGGCGAAAAACGTTCGGGATCAAATTCTTCGGGTTGGGGATAAAATTCCGGATCATGTTGTATACCCATGATTGGTATGAAAATGGGTGTACCCTTGGGTATGACAAACTTCGGGTGACCCGGTACCCGGTATTCAGTCAAGGCTTGGCGATTTAGAAATGGCAAAATGGGATATTTGCGTAGAGTTTCTGGAAAAAAATTGAAAGAAAGTAATTTTTATGGCTTACTATGCAACATTTGTACAACTTACCCGACACAACCTGATCCATGTAGGACATATTCATAATTATATCATAGGTTAGATCTGGAGATGCTTCAAACATTTCATTAATTTCTTCCCTGAGACACTCCTGAATTTGCTGATTCTTGGCAATTTCATAAAGAGCATAGGCCATTGTCGATGAGGATGTTTCAAAGCCGGCCAAAAAGAAGACAAAAACCTGGGCCGCCAATTCTTCTAGGTCCATGCCTCCAAGACCAGATTTATCATCCACTGTGTTCTTAAACTCCATTAGGATATTTAAAAAGTCACTACGCTGAATTTTATGCTTCTCCCGATAATCCACCGTCTCCTTGATTGTTTTCATAAAGAACTCATGGACATCTTGCGGTGTGACTCGCATGCCCAACATTCTGGATAGCCGTGGAAAGCTATCAATGAATGACATTATCAAGGCATTATGTCTTTGGGTCTCAAGGGATTTTCTTCCCAATACCAGAAATTTATCCTCAGGATTGCTCAAACTATTACATTCAATACCAAAGGCCACACTGCCAATCACATCGATGGTAAAACGCCCCAACATATCACGTATATCCGTGATAGGATTCTCTCTTACCTTCTGCGACAAAACATCCATAAAACGAACGGCAACCTTTAGAACAGTGGGATACATATTCTTCATTTTACCCGATGTAAAGGTGGGTGATAACTTGTTACGCATACTACGCCATTTATCACCGTCCACAAAGAACAAATGTCCCGTAAGGGGATCGGATTTTTCATTATAATATAAGCCACGATCGGTGAACTGATTAAAATCTTTTATCAAAACTTGTTTTATGAGTTGCTTTTCCAGCAGCACCACACCAGGCCGTTGGCCATTAAATATACCCGCAAAGGGACCATAACCTTTAAATTTCCTGTAATAGGCGGCCAATATTTCACCCATACATCGCTGCGTACGATAGCCGTTCATATTGCCCATCAGGGCACTCGGCTCCTCGTGTGGTATATCCAAATTTTTCCAATAGTTCAGATTTCTCCTTAGCAAATAAACAATTGCCGATGCAATGGCGATAATCAGATAGACCAGAACGGTGGCGACCTCCATTGCAACTGTTGCAGGTTGTACGTATTTTACAATAAAACTGGACTGGTGCACCAATGCCTTCAAATTTATACTCCAAAAAGTATAAAATTCTATTGCTGTTGAGGTTAATGTCATCGTCGAAGGTATTTTCTTATCAAGAAATTCGCTTACATTTTGAATTGGATGCAATGAACAAGCTTAAAAAATGTATTTGTTGATAATATGTACACTGCGTTTCAATAATAAATTCATGATAACAGGTAGTAGTATCGCATTGCCGGATATCTACATCCCTGTTTTGTAGAAGCTCTCCAACAAATTGTGGGTAATTTCATTGAAATGAACGTTTTTGAACCCTACCTGAGATTTAAAGTGTCTATAGAAATTTGTTTGAGCCCTCCCGCAGCTCTTAATATTTCTTTAAAAATATTTTGAGTCCTCCAGCGGCTCTCAAGATTTCTATAGCAATTTTTTTAGCCCACTAAATACTTATATAGAAACCTTTTGAGCCCTCCCATACTTTCTATGGACATTTTTTGAGCCTTCCCAGGACTTATATAGAAATCTGTTGAGCCCTCCCAGGGCTTTCATACTTTCTATGGAAATTTTTTGAGCACTCCCAGGACCTTAATGGTCTCTATTGATATTTTTTTTATCCCTACTCGGCTTCAAATAATTTAATGGAAAATGTTGAGCCTTCTCTGGGCACTCAGGATTTATATAGACATTTTTAAAAAAAGCAAAAATCCACGATTTAAAAAAAATCTTTTACTAATCCACGATAAAAAAAATCTTTAAATAACCCACGATTAAAAAATCTTTAAAAAATCTACGATTTAAAAAAATCTTTAAATAATCCACGATTAAAAAATCTTTAAAAAATCTACTATTTAAAAAATTCTTTAAAAACCAACAATTTTTTACGACGTAAAAAACTATACACGATTACTTAAAAAAATATATATAAAAACTAAGACAAAATCTATAAAACCTACGACAGCTATTTCTGGGTTCCAGAAAATAAAAAATTGACGATTTCTGGGTCCCAGAAAATAAAAAAATCCACGATTTCTGGTTCCCAGAAAATAAAAAAATCCACGATTTCTGGGTTCCAGAAAATAAAAGAAATCCACGATTTCTGGGTTCCAGAAAATAAAAAAAATTCACAATTTCTTATTGTCAAAAATTCTTTAAAAAATCCACGATTTCTGGATTCCAGAAAATAAAAGAAATCCACGATTTCTGGGTTCCAGAAAATAAAAAAAAAATACAATTTCTTATTGTCAAAAATTCTTTAAAAAAAACACGATTTCTGGGTTCCAGAAAATAAAAAAATCACAATTTCTTATTGTCAAAAATTCTTTAAAAAATCCACGATTTCTGGATTCCAGCAAAATAAAAGAAATCCACGATGTCTGGGTTTCAGAAAATAAAAAAATTCACAATTTCTTATTGTCAAAAATTCTTTAAAAAATCCACGATTTCTGGGTTCCAGAAAATAAAAAATATTCACAATTTCTTATTGTCAAAAATTCTTTAAAAAATCCACGATTTCTGGGTTCCAGAAAATAAAAAATATTCACAATTTCTTATTGTCAAAAATTCTTTAAAAAATCCACGATTTCTGGGTTCTTGTTTTCAAAAATTCCTTCAAAAATCCACGATTTCTTGTTGTCATGATTCTTTAAAAAATCCACAATTTCTTGTTGTCAATAATTCTTTAAAAAATCCAGGATTGCTTGTTGTCAAAAATTATTTTTTGAGGTGAAAAATATATTTAAAAAAAAAAATTAACGATTTAAAAAAAAAAAAAACTTGAAAAAAATTCGCGATTAAAAAAGTTCTTGAAAAAATGTTTAAAACTAATCTTAAAAAATTTACGAGTTTTTTGAGAAAAATTCGTGCAAAAATCCACGATTTACAAAAAATCGTTAGAAAATCCACGATTTAAAAAAAAAAAATTAAAACTCCACGATATAAAAAATCTTTAAATAATCCACGATTAATAAAATCTTTAAATAATCCACGAATAAAAAAATCTTTAAGTAATCCACAATAAAAAAATCTTTAAAAACGCCAAGATTTAAAAAATCTTTAAAATATCCACGATTTAAAAAATTTTTAAAAAATCCACGATTTAAAATAAAATCTTTTAAGAGACCT
The DNA here is from genome assembly GCF_047663935.1 of Musca autumnalis. Taxonomy (NCBI): domain Eukaryota; kingdom Metazoa; phylum Arthropoda; class Insecta; order Diptera; family Muscidae; genus Musca; species Musca autumnalis. The sequence goes on along the minus strand of NW_027412088.1, from coordinate 192,614,684 downwards.
CAATTTTTAAAAATCTACGACTTAAAAAAACTATACACGATTATTAAAAAAAAAATTACGACAAAATCTATAAAATCTACGACCGCGATTTCTGGGTTCCAGAAATTCAAAAATCCACGATTTCTTGTTTCCAGAAAATAAAAAATCCACGATTTCTTGGTGTCAAAAAATCTTCAAAAAATCCAAGATTTCTTGTTGTAAAAAAATCTTTAAACAAATCCACGATTTGTTGTTGTCAAAAATTCTTTAAAAAATCCACGATTTCTTGTTGTCAAAAATTCTTTAAAAAATCCACAATTTGTTGTTGTCAAAAATTCTTTAAAAAATCCACAATTTCTTGTTGTCAAAAATTCTTTAAAAAATGCACGATTTCTTGTTGTTGTTTAAAGAATTTAAAAAAAAATACACGATTTTTTTTTTATTTAAAAAATTAACGTTTTTATTTTCCCAAAAACTGTTTAAAAATCCATGTTTTTTTGTGTCTCAAAAATTCTTTAAAAAATTTAAGTTTTCTGTGTCTCAAAAATTCTTTAAAAAATCCAAGTTTTCTGTGTCTCAAAAATTCTTTAAAAAATCCAAGTTTTCTGTGTCTCAAAAATTCTTTAAAAAATCCACGATTTCTTGTTGTCAAGAATTCTTTAAAAAATCCACGCTTTCTTGTTGTCAAAAATTCTTTAAAAAAATCCAGGATTTCTTGTTGTCAAAAATTCTTTAAAAAATCCACGATTTCTTGTTGTCAAGAATTCTTTAAAAAATCCACGATTTCTTATTGTGCCAAATTCTATAAAAAATCCACGATTTCTTATCGTCAAAAATTCTTTAAAAAATCCACGATTTCTTATCGTCAAAAATTCTTTAAAAAATCCACGATTTCTTTTTGTCAAAAATTCTTTAAAAAATCCACGATTTGTTATTGTCAAAAATTCTTTAAAAAATTCACGATTTTTTGTTTCTGGGGCCCAAAAATTGTTTAAAAAATTTTCGTTTTTATTTTCCCAAAAATTCTTTAAAAAATTTTCGCTTTTATTTTCCCAAAAATTCTTTAAGAACATCCAAGTTGTCTGTGTCTCAGAAATTCTTTAAGAACATCCAAGTTGTCTGTGTCTCAGAAATTCTTTAAAAAATCAAAGTTGTCTGTGTCTCAAAAATTTTTTAAAAAAATCCAAGTTGTCTGTGTCTCAAAAACTCTTTAAAAAATCCAAGTTCTCTGTGGCTCAAAAATTCTTTAAAAAATCCACTTTTTCTGTGTCTCAAAAACTCTTTAAAAAATCCACGTTCTCTGTGTCTCAAAAATTCTTTAAAAAATCCACTTTTTCTGTGTCTCAAAAATTCTTTAAAAAATCCACTTTTCTGTGTCTCAAAAATTCTTTTAAAAAAATCCTAAAATTCTTTAAAAAATCCACGATGTCTTATTGTCAAAAATTCTTTAAAAAATCCACTTTTCTGTGTCTCAAAAATTCTTTTAAAAAAATCCAAAAATTCTTTAAAAAATCCACGATGTCTTATTGTCAAAAATTCTTTAAAAAATCCACTTTTCTGTGTCTCAAAAATTCTTTTAAAAAAATCCAAAAATTCTTTAAAAAATCCACGATGTCTTATTGTCAAAAATTCTTTAAAAAATCCACGATTTCTTATTGTCAAAAATTCTTTAAAAAATCCACGATTTCTTATTGTCAAAAATTCTTTAAAAAATCCACGATTTCTTATTGTCAAAAATTCTTTAAAAAATCCACAATTTCTTATTGTCAAAAATTCTTTAAAAAATCCACGATTTCTTATTGTCAAAAATTCTTTAAAAAATCCACGATTTCTTATTGTCAAAAATTCTTTAAAAAATCCACGATTTCTTATTGTCAAAAATTCTTTAAAAAATCCACGATTTCTTATTGTCAAAAATTCTTTAAAAAATCCACGATTTCTTATTGTCAAAAATTCTTTAAAAAATCCACGATTTCTTATTGTCAAAAATTCTTTAAAAAATCCACGATTTCTTATTGTCAAAAATTCTTGAAAATCCACGATTTTTTGTTTCTGGGTCCCAAAAATTATTTAAAAAAATCCACGATTTCGGAGTTAGTAGAGGTTTTGTAATGATTACTTTTGCTGGGTATTGTTCAATTCCTTGTTTACACCGCTCAACCTTAGTGTAGAGTGACTATCAAATTCGTTAAACACTTCTCTTTTTTGTTTTTCTATTGTAGCCTTATTGTTCGTTATTATTTTGCTCTGCCATGAATGACTATCAAAAAATTGATACTGGCTAAAAAGTGCCCAGTCATGGTGCTTAGCATTTTAATCTTTTTTTTTCGCTTATTAGGTGCCACGATTTAAGAAGATGTTTTTAACACACCCCAAATGATTTGACAAAAAACTTTTCATTACTCGCTGATAACAAAATGACAGTTCACATTTTGTTGTACAAATATTTTGGTGATAGTGACACACTTTGATAACGATGGGAGATCCATTGGAGCTGATAAAGGTTATAATAAAACATACAAATTGTAGTTTAATAAAAATAAACAAATTAATTTATTGACCTGGGAAAATAATTTAAAATGCAACGTAATAGAGATTTTTGGGGCAAATAATTCAGCTTTGTAGACATGTTAGGTAATTTGTGATCCATTAGTAGTGTGAATAGTGTGATTTTTTAAGGTCAATGACCTCACTAAATACTGTTATTTAGTTGTTTATAGCCAGCTTCATTGATAGCAATCCCAATTTCTACGTCACTTAGACTTTCAGAGAACATTAATAAAATTTATTTCTAAATACTGATAAAATATTGAAATTGATAAGACCGTTTAAGAAGTTCCCCACACAATTTGGCTATATTTTTACTAAAGTATATTTTAAGGCTACAAGTGCTCCTAGTTGCAAAATATTTTTCAACAATGAGAAATGCATTTATTTCAAAATTTTAAAATTGAAATTGGTCGGTCATCAATTTATTGACCTACCTACACATGTAAATAGGTATAACATAACGAGGTTTGTCTCTACACCGAATTCTTTGTACAGAGAAGCTACACGTTTTTATGATTAATAATATTTTATCGGCACAAATTGATAAATTTATGTATGTATATTAAGTGATTTACTTTTTATAAACTTTTTTCTTTTCAACATACTAAAAAAGTAACAATTAACATTCTCATCAAGTTCGATGAAGCGCGCCAACCGGTTTGGTGGGTTGTGCCATACATCTGCTAATGATTGACACGACCTACAGCAAAGTGATCTGTTTACAAACAATTTCACAGTATTTTGGTATTGAGAGTTAATCGGCTGCGCTATACCAGAAAGCGTTTAGATGACTTGCACAAAAAATAGTAACTATTAATTAAAAAAACAAACTACCGGATATAGCTACACATATTCAAAACTTGTTTGAGAATCGAAAACCGGGATGTTTTATGACACAAAACACGGAGAGATAATAAAACCGTGGAATTTTTAAAAAAATTTTGACCCAGAAATCTTGGATTTTTTAAAGAATTTTTATGAACCAGAAATCGTGGATTTTTTAAAGAATTTTTATAAAACAGAAATCGTGGATTTTTTAAAGAATTTTTATAAAACAGAAATCGTGGATTTTTTAAAGAATTTTTATAAAACAGATATCGTGGATTTTTTAAAGAATTTTTATAAAACAGAAATCGTGGATTTTTTAAAGAATTTTGATCAACCAGAAATCGTGGATTTTTTAAATAATTTTTATCAAACAGAAATCGTGGATTTTTTAAAGAATTTTTATCAACCAGAAATCGTGGATTTTTTAAAGAATTTTTATGAACCAGAAGTCGTGGATTTTTTAAAGAATTTTGATAAACCAGATATCGTGGATTTTTTAACTAATTTTTATCAAACAGAAATCGTGGATTTTTTAAAGAATTTTGATAAACCAGAAATCGTGGATTTTTTAACTAATTTTTATCAAACAGAAATCGTGGATTTTTTAAAGAATTTTTATCAACCAGAAATCGTGGATTTTTTAAAGAATTTTTATCAACCAGAAATCGTGGATTTTTTAAAGAATTTTTATCAACCAGAAATCGTGGATTTTTTAAAGAATTTTTATCAACCAGAAATCGTGGATTTTTTAAAGAATTTTTATCAACCAGAAATCGTGGATTTTTTAAAGAATTTTTATCAACCAGAAATCGTGGATTTTTTAAAGAATTTTTATCAACCAGAAATCGTGGATTTTTTAAAGAATTTTTATCAACCAGAAATCGTGGATTTTTTAAAGAATTTTTATCAACCAGAAATCGTGGATTTTTTAAAGAATTTTTATCAACCAGAAATCGTGGATTTTTTAAAGAATTTTTATCAACCAGAAATCGTGGATTTTTTAAAGAATTTTTATCAACCAGAAATCGTGGATTTTTTAAAGAATTTTTATCAACCAGAAATCGTGGATTTTTTAAAGAATTTTTATCAACCAGAAATCGTGGATTTTTTAAAGAATTTTTATGAACCAAAAATCGTGGATTTTTTAAAGAATTTTTATGAACCAGAAATCGTGGATTTTTAAAGAATTTTTATCAACCAGAAATCGTGGATTTTTTAAAGAATTTTTAACAATCAGAAATCGTGGATTTTTTAAAGAATTTTTATCAACCAGAAATCGTGTATTTTTTAAAGAATTTTTATGAACCAAAAATCGTGGATTTTTTAAAGAATTTTTATGAACCAGAAATCGTGGATATTTTAAAGAATTTTTATAAACCAGAAATCGTGGATTTTTTAAAGAATTTTTATGAACCAGAAATCGTGGATTTTTTAAAGAATTTTTATCAACCAGAAATCGTGGATTTTTTATAGAATTTTTATCAACCAGAAATCGTGGATTTTTTAAAGAATTTTTATCAACCAGAAATCGTGGATTTTTTATAGAATTTTTATCAACCAGAAATCGTGGATTTTTTATAGAATTTTTATCAACCAGAAATCGTGGATTTTTTAAAGAATTTTTATCAACCAGAAATCGTGGATTTTTTAAAGAATTTTTATCAACCAGAAATCGTGGATTTTTTAAAGAATTTTTAGGACAGAGAAATCGTGGATTTTTTAAAGAATTTTTAGGACAGAAAAATCGTGGATTTTTTAAAGAATTTTTAGGACAGAGAAATCGTGGATTTTTTAAAGAATTTTTAGGACAGAGAAATCGTGGATTTTTTAAAGAATTTTTAGGACAGAGAAATCGTGGATTTTTTAAAGAATTTTTAGGACAGAGAAATCGTGGATGTTTTAAAGAATTTTTAGGACAGAGAAATCGTGGATTTTTTAAAGAATTTTTAGGACAGAGAAATCGTGGATTTTTTAAAGAATTTTTAGGACAGAGAAATCGTGGATTTTTTAAAGAATTTTTAGGACAGAGAAATCGTGGATTTTTTAAAAGAATTTTTAGGACAGAGAAATCGTGGATTTTTTAAAGAATTTTTAGGACAGAGAAATCGTGGATTTTTTAAAGAATTTTTAGGACAGAGAAATCGTGGATTTTTTAAAGAATTTTTAGGACAGAGAAATCGTGGATTTTTTAAAGAATTTTTAGGACAGAGAAATCGTGGATTTTTTAAAGAATTTTTAGGACAGAGAAATCGTGGATTTTTTATAGAATTTTTAGGACAGAGAAATCGTGGATTTTTTAAAGAATTTTTAGGACAGAGAAATCGTGGATTTTTTAAAGAATTTTTAGGACAGAGAAATCGTGGATTTTTTAAAGAATTTTTAGGACAGAGAAATCGTGGATTTTTTAAAGAATTTTTAGGACAGAGAAATCGTGGATTTTTTAAAGAATTTTTAGGACAGAGAAATCGTGGATTTTTTAAAGAATTTTTAGGACAGAGAAATCGTGGATTTTTTAAAGAATTTTTAGGACAGAGAAATCGTGGATTTTTTAAAGAATTTTTATCAACCAGAAATCGTGGATTTTTTAAAGAATTTTTATCAACCAGAAATCGTGGATTTTTTAAAGAATTTTTATCAACCAGAAATCGTGGATTTTTTAAAGAATTTTTATCAACCAGAAATCGTGGATTTTTTAAAGAATTTTTATCAACCAGAAATCGTGGATTTTTTAAAGAATTTTTATCAACCAGAAATCGTGGATTTTTTAAAGAATTTTTATCAACCAGAAATCGTGGATTTTTTAAAGAATTTTTATCAACCAGAAATCGTGGATTTTTTAAAGAATTTTTATCAACCAGAAATCGTGGATTTTTTAAAGAATTTTTATCAACCAGAAATCGTGGATTTTTTAAAGAATTTTTATCAACCAGAAATCGTGGATTTTTTAAAGAATTTTTATCAACCAGAAATCGTGGATTTTTTAAAGAATTTTTATCAACCAGAAATCGTGGATTTTTTAAAGAATTTTTATCAACCAGAAATCGTGGATTTTTTAAAGAATTTTTATCAACCAGAAATCGTGGATTTTTTAAAGAATTTTTATCAACCAGAAATCGTGGATTTTTTAAAGAATTTTTATCAACCAGAAATCGTGGATTTTTTAAAGAATTTTTATCAACCAGAAATCGTGGATTTTTTAAAGAATTTTTATCAACCAGAAATCGTGGATTTTTTAAAGAATTTTTATCAACCAGAAATCGTGGATTTTTTAAAGAATTTTTATCAACCAGAAATCGTGGATTTTTTAAAGAATTTTTATCAACCAGAAATCGTGGATTTTTTAAAGAATTTTTATCAACCAGAAATCGTGGATTTTTTAAAGAATTTTTATCAACCAGAAATCGTGGATTTTTTAAAGAATTTTTATCAACCAGAAATCGTGGATTTTTTAAAGAATTTTTATCAACCAGAAATCGTGGATTTTTTAAAGAATTTTTATCAACCAGAAATCGTGGATTTTTTAAAGAATTTTTATCAACCAGAAATCGTGGATTTTTTAAAGAATTTTTATCAACCAGAAATCGTGGATTTTTTAAAGAATTTTTATCAACCAGAAATCGTGGATTTTTTAAAGAATTTTTATCAACCAGAAATCGTGGATTTTTTAAAGAATTTTTATCAACCAGAAATCGTGGATTTTTTAAAGAATTTTTATCAACCAGAAATCGTGGATTTTTTAAAGAATTTTTATCAACCAGAAATCGTGGATTTTTTAAAGAATTTTTATCAACCAGAAATCGTGGATTTTTTAAAGAATTTTTATCAACCAGAAATCGTGGATTTTTTAAAGAATTTTTATCAACCAGAAATCGTGGATTTTTTAAAGAATTTTTATCAACCAGAAATCGTGGATTTTTTAAAGAATTTTTATCAACCAGAAATCGTGGATTTTTTAAAGAATTTTTATCAACCAGAAATCGTGGATTTTTTAAAGAATTTTTATCAACCAGAAATCGTGGATTTTTTAAAGAATTTTTATCAACCAGAAATCGTGGATTTTTTAAAGAATTTTTATCAACCAGAAATCGTGGATTTTTTAAAGAATTTTTATCAACCAGAAATCGTGGATTTTTTAAAGAATTTTTATCAACCAGAAATCGTGGATTTTTTAAAGAATTTTTATCAACCAGAAATCGTGGATTTTTTAAAGAATTTTTATCAACCAGAAATCGTGGATTTTTTAAAGAATTTTTATCAACCAGAAATCGTGGATTTTTTAAAGAATTTTTATCAACCAGAAATCGTGGATTTTTTAAAGAATTTTTATCAACCAGAAATCGTGGATTTTTTAAAGAATTTTTATCAACCAGAAATCGTGGATTTTTTAAAGAATTTTTATCAACCAGAAATCGTGGATTTTTTAAAGAATTTTTATCAACCAGAAATCGTGGATTTTTTAAAGAATTTTTATCAACCAGAAATCGTGGTTTTTTTAAAGAATTTTTATCAACCAGAAATCGTGGTTTTTTTAAAGAATTTTTATCAACCAGAAATCGTGGTTTTTTTAAAGAATTTTTATCAACCAGAAATCGTGGTTTTTTTAAAGAATTTTTATCAACCAGAAATCGTGGTTTTTTTAAAGAATTTTTATCAACCAAAAATCGTGGATTTTTTAAATAATTTTTATCAACCAGAAATCGTGGATTTTTTAAAGAATTTTTATCAACCAGAAATCGTGGATTTTTTAAAGAATTTTTTTCAACTAGAAATCGTGGATTTTTTAAAGAATTTTTATCAACCAGAAATCGTGGATTTTTTAAAGAATTTTTATCAACCAGAAATCGTGGATTTTTTAAAGAATTTTTAGCAACCAGAAATCGTGGATTTTTTAAAGAATTTTTATCAACCGGAAATCGTGGATTTTTAAAGAATTTTTCTGTACCAGAAATCGTGGATTTTTTAAAGAATTTTTATCAACCAGAAATCGTGGATTTTTTAAAGAATTTTTATCAACCAGAAATCGTGGATTTTTTAAAGAATTTTTATCAACCAGAAATCGTGGATTTTTTAACGAATTTTTATCAACCAGAAATCGTGGATTTTTTAACGAATTTTTATCAACCAGAAATCGTGGATTTTTTAAAGAATTTTTATCAACCAGAAATCGTGGATTTTTTAAAGAATTTTTATCAACCAGAAATCGTGGATTTTTTAAAGAATTTTTATCAACCAGAAATCGTGGATTTTTTAAAGAATTTTTATCAACCAGAAATCGTGGATTTTTTAAAGAATTTTTATCAACCAGAAATCGTGGATTTTTTAAAGAATTTTTATCAACCAGAAATCGTGGATTTTTTAAAGAATTTTTATCAACCAGAAATCGTGGATTTTTTAAAGAATTTTTATCAACCAGAAATCGTGGATTTTTTAAAGAATTTTTATCAACCAGAAATCGTGGATTTTTTAAAGAATTTTTATCAACCAGAAATCGTGGATTTTTTAAAGAATTTTTATCAACCAGAAATCGTGGATTTTTAAAGAATTTTTATCAACCAGAAATCGTGGTTTTTTTAAAGAATTTTTATCAACCAGAAATCGTGGATTTTTTAAAGAATTTTTATCAACCAGAAATCGTGGATTTTTTAAAGAATTTTTATCAACCAGAAATCGTGGATTTTTTAAAGAATTTTTATCAACCAGAAATCGTGGATTTTTTAAAGAATTTTTATCAACCAGAAATCGTGGATTTTTTAAAGAATTTTTATCAACCAGAAATCGTGGATTTTTTAAAGAATTTTTATCAACCAGAAATCGTGGATTTTTTAAAGAATTTTTATCAACCAGAAATCGTGGTTTTTTTAAAGAATTTTTATCAACCAGAAATCGTGGTTTTTTTAAAGAATTTTTATCAACCAGAAATCGTGGATTTTTTAAAGAATTTTTATCAACCAGAAATCGTGGATTTTTTAAAGAATTTTTATCAACCAGAAATCGTGGATTTTTTAAAGAATTTTTATCAACTAGAAATCGTGGATTTTTTAAAGAATTTTTATCAACCAGAAATCGTGGATTTTTTAAAGAATTTTTATCAACCAGAAATCGTGGATTTTTTAAAGAATTTTTATCAACCAGAAATCGTGGATTTTTTAAAGAATTTTTATCAACCGGAAATCGTGGATTTTTTAAAGAGTTTTTATCAACCAGAAATCGTGGATTTTTAAAGAATTTTTCTGTACCAGAAATCGTGGATTTTTTAAAGAATTTTTATGAACCAGAAATCGTGGATATTGGTTGTATGTGTGGAATTTCGCTAGGTTTAATTTTCTATCTTATTCCCTAGGTCTCAACAGCTTAACACAATTATTGCGCACTTGACATATTGTTTTTGATATTTGCAACAACAACAATATTCATATTGTTATCACATAGCTGTATTTTTGTAGTTTACTTCCCAGCATCTCAATAAACAATTAAATCATTCAGAATTACATGGCATAACATGTGAATAATTATTTTTTGTTTTTTTTTTTTAATTCAATTAAAATTAATTACAAAAATAATAACAGTGGAACAGGGGTATAAAGAAGGCGTTGAATTTTTATTGTATATTAGTATTGTAATATTTAGATTTTAGTTTCTAAAACGAACTGGGCAGGTTCTACTACCTTTATAAAAATAATTAAAAAAACAAGTAAAAAGGTATCAATCGGCTTTGCCGACAGAGGTATTGACAGGACAGGAATTGAAACAATTATTTCCGAAGAAAGCGTATGCACATAGGGGGTCTTCAGAATTTTTGGCGTATGAACTTGCCGACAAAAATATGGATTATGTTAAAATCTCAAAAGTTTTGTGGGGAAGGTGCCTAATCCAATCAAAATCGCTCTATCTCCTCGAGATATGAATTTCGGTATACCAAATGGGGGGTCTACGACAAATACTTCGCGTTTTTACATGCATTTTTCAAAAAACAAGCTTAAAATATTCTTTCCACATTGTGGAAAATAACAACATTATTATTTTCTCTTCACTCTCTCCACCCTTAAGAGGATACCATTTTCTGTACTCAAAACAAATGATTTTTTACTCCATATTAATGGTACTTCAGTTTGTGGGCAAGGTGAAAATTTAAAATTGTGCAGCAAATAGGCCAAACCGACACGACTTTGCATGAGACCGAAACGCATACCAATACAATTGCGAGGACCATCACCGAATGCCAAAAAGTCAACAGAATCTCGTTGTTTAAGTGCCGTCGCTTCAAAACGTTCTGGATCAAATTTCTCAGGATCAGGATACAAATTGGCATCATGATGCATTGCATAGGCTGGTATCAGTACCGGCATGTCTTTCTTGATGACATATTTCGGATAATCCGGGACAACATAATCCACCAAAGCTTGACGATTTAGATGTGGGATAATGGTGTATTTTCGAAGGGTTTCTGGTAGGGGAAAAATAGAAAAGCAAGGACAAGATGAGTTAGACTTCTAAGAGGTGATAAAGAAGACTATCTTCTTATTGAAGCTAAAGTTGTTCTCCAAACAGACTTTTTGTTATCCCTAACACTCACCCGATATAACTTGTCCCAAATACGCTAAATCATGAATAGCTTCATAACTTGTCCGTCCCTCGGCATCAAATACCTCACTGATTTCCTCACGCAATCTATCCTGAATATCTTGATTCAAGGACAATTCATACAAAGCAAATCCCATTGTTGATGAAGACGTTTCAAAGCCACCCAAAAAGAACACAAACACCTGGGCCGCCATCTCTTCCAATTCCAAATGCATATTACCTTCACTCTTCCGAAGATCCATTAGAATATTCAGGAAATCATTTGCCTTAACATCGTGTTTCTCACGATATTCCACAGTTTCACGAACAATGCGCAAAAAGAATGCCGTTACATCATCGGTGTGTAATTGCATATTAAGCTTTCTAGCCAATTTGGGGAAACCTTGCATAAATCCCGTCAACAAGCGGCCATGTTTCTTTTCGGCCAAAGAACGTTTACCCATTACACGGAATTCGGCATTGGGATCTTTCAGGCTATTGCAATCAATGCCAAAGGCACATTGGCCAATAACATCGGTGGTGAAACGGGCCAGCAATTCTTTGATCTCCACCGTATTACTCCTGTCCACCATTTCACCCATAACCTGGATAAATTGTTCCGCCACTTTCGTTATGGTGGGATACATGAATTTCATTTTACCCGTGGTAAAGGTGGGCGATAGCTTGTGACGCAAACTCTTCCATTTTGCTCCATCCAAGAGGAACAAATGGCCCGTCAGCGGATCACCCTTTTCATTGTGAAATAAACCACGATCGGTGAATTTGGAGAAATCCTTAATTAGCACATGTTTCACCAGCTCCTTATCCAACACCAAGACAGCCGGCCTTTGAAAGAAATAAAAACCACAAAATGGACCCGATCCCTTGTGGCGTTCATATGTTTCACGCGTACACTGGGCAATGCTGCGCTTAGTCATCACACCTTGAAAATTGCCAGACATCAGACTGGGTTTGTCATGGGCAATGCCCTGGTCTTTCCAATAGCTGAGGCGTTTTTTCATCCAAAACGCAGCCAAAGTGGTCAAAGCAATTATGGCGTAGAACAATGCCGTTGCAATTTCCATTGTTTGTGTTTTTGTTTCCGTGTTTTGTTATTTTGTTTCGCTTTTATTCACTTTGTCCGCTCAATACTAAATTGTTGTAAACTGTTGCAAGCGATTTTATACAACTCCGTGCAGTGAATGCAATTCTCCGATATCGTTAATTTGTTTTTGTAATTGTAAAACATTAATATTACAATATTCTCCGTAAAGCTATAAATAAATATTGAAAGTTGCGCCGTAGTTATTAAATGATGAACAGAAAGCTTTCAATATTGTTGTTGCCATGTTCTCTTTATTTTTTTCACTCTTTGCGGAAAGCAATTTTCAGAGATATATTGTAATTCAGATATATTTGGATTTGAGGATAAAATAAATGAAACCAAATTGTCTTCTTATAGAAAACCAAGTGGTCTTCTCATAAAGCCCATAGCTTTCAGAAAGGGACTATAGAAGCACCCTTTATTTCAGAAAAGGGACTATAGAAGCACCCTTTCTTTCAGAAAGGGACTATAGAAGCACCCTTTCTTTCAGAAAGGGACTATAGAAGCACCCTTTCTTTCAGAAAGGGACTATAGAAGCACCCTTTCTTTCAGAAAGGGACTATAGAAGCACCCTTTCTTTCAGAAAGGGACTATAGAAGCACCCTTTCTTTCAGAAAGGGACTATAGAAGCACCCTTTCTTTCAGAAAGGGACTATAGAAGCACCCTTTCTTTCAGAAAGGGACTATAGAAGCACCCTTTCTTTCAGAAAGGGACTATAGAAGCACCCTTTCTTTCAGAAAGGGACTATAGAAGCACCCTTTCTTTCAGAAAGGGACTATAGAAGCACCCTTTCTTTCAGAAAGGGACTATAGAAGCACCCTTTCTTTCAGAAAGGGACTATAGAAGCACCCTTTCTTTCAGAAAGGGACTATAGAAGCACCCTTTCTTTCAGAAAGGGACTATAGAAGCACCCTTTCTTTCAGAAAGGGACTATAGAAGCACCCTTTCTTTCAGAAAGGGACTATAGAAGCACCCTTTCTTTCAGAAAGGGACTATAGAAGCACCCTTTCTTTCAGAAAGGGACTATAGAAGCACCCTTTCTTTCAGAAAGGGACTATAGAAGCACCCTTTCTTTCAGAAAGGGACTATAGAAGCACCCTTTCTTTCAGAAAGGGACTATAGAAGCACCCTTTCTTTCAGAAAGGGACTATAGAAGCACCCTTTCTTTCAGAAAGGGACTATAGAAGCACCCTTTCTTTCAGAAAGGGACTATAGAAGCACCCTTTCTTTCAGAAAGGGACTATAGAAGCACCCTTTCTTTCAGAAAGGGACTATAGAAGCACCCTTTCTTTCAGAAAGGGACTATAGAAGCACCCTTTCTTTCAGAAAGGGACTATAGAAGCACCCTTTCTTTCAGAAAGGGACTATAGAAGCACCCTTTCTTTCAGAAAGAGACTATAGAAGCACCCTTTCTTTCAGAAAGAGACTATAGAAGCACCCTTTCTTTCAGAAAGGGACTATAGAAGCACCCTTTCTTTCAGAAAGGGACTATAGAAGCACCCTTTCCTTCAGAAAGGGACTATAGAAGCACCCTTTCTTTCAGAAAGGGACTATAGAAGCACCCTTTCTTTCAGAAAGGGACTATAGAAGCACCCTTTCTTTCAGAAAGGGACTATAGAAGCACCCTTTCTTTCAGAAAGGGACTATAGAAGCACCCTTTCTTTCAGAAAGGGACTATAGAAGCACCCTTTCTTTCAGAAAGGGACTATAGAAGCACCCTTTCTTTCAGAAAGGGACTATAGAAGCACCCTTTCTTTCAGAAAGGGACTATAGAAGCACCCTTTCTTTCAGAAAGGGACTATAGAAGCACCCTTTCTTTCAGAAAGGGACTATAGAAGCACCCTTTCTTTCAGAAAGGGACTATAGAAGCACCCTTTCTTTCAGAAAGGGATTATAGAAGCACCCTTTCTTTCAGAAAGGGACTATAGAAGCACCCTTTCTTTCAGAAAGGGACTATAGAAGCACCCTTTCTTTCAGAAAGGGACTATAGAAGCACCCTTTCTTTCAGAAAGGGACTATAGAAGCACCCTTTCTTTTAGAAAGGGACTATAGAAGCACCCTTTCTTTTAGAAAGGGACTATAGAAGCACCCTTTCTTTCAGAAAGGGACTATAGAAGCACACTTTCTTTCAGAAAGGGACTATGGAAGCACACTTTCTTTCAGAAAGGGACTATGGAAGCACCCTTTCTTTCAGAAAGGGACTATGGAAGCACCCTTTCTTTCAGAAAGGGACTATAGAAGCACCCTTTATTTCAGAAAAGGGACTATAGAAGCACCCTTTCTTTCAGAAAGGGGCTATAGAAGCACCCTTTCTTTTAGAAAGGGACTATAGAAGCACCCTTTCTTTCAGAAAGGGACTATAGAAGCACCCTTTCTTTTAGAAAGGGACTATAGAAGCACCCTTTCTTTCAGAAAGGGACTATAGAAGCACCCTTTCTTTCAGAAAGGGGCTATAGAAGCACCCTTTCTTTTAGAAAGGGACTATAGAAGCACCCTTTCTTTCAGAAAGGGACTATAGAAGCACCCTTTCTTTTAGAAAGGGACTATAGAAGCACCCTTTCTTTCAGAAAGGACTATAGAAGCACCCTTTCTTTCAGAAAGGGACTATAGAAGCACCCTTTCTTTCAGAAAGGGACAATAGAAGCACCCTTTCTTTCAGAAAGGGACTATGGAAGCACCCTTTCTTTCAGAAAAGGACTATAGAAGCACACTTTCTTTCAGAAAGGGACTATGGAAGCACACTTTCTTTCAGAAAGGGACTATGGAAGCACCCTTTCTTTCAGAAAGGGACTATAGAAGCACCCTTTATTTTCAGAAAAGGGACTATAGAAGCACCCTTTCTTTCAGAAAGGGGCTATAGAAGCACCCTTTCTTTTAGAAAGGGACTATAGAAGCACCCTTTCTTTCAGAAAGGGACTATAGAAGCACCCTTTCTTTCAGAAAGGGACTATAGAAGCACCCTTTCTTTCAGAAAGGGACTATAGAAGCACCCTTTCTTTCAGAAAGGGACTATAGAAGCACCCTTTCTTTCAGAAAGGGACTATAGAAGCACCCTTTCTTTCAGAAAGGGACTATAGAAGCACCCTTTCTTTCAGAAAGGGACTATAGAAGCACCCTTTCTTTCAGAAAGGGACTATAGAAGCACCCTTTCTTTCAGAAAGGGACTATAGAAGCACCCTTTCTTTCAGAAAGGGACTATAGAAGCACCCTTTCTTTCAGAAAGGGACTATATAAGCACCCTTTCTTTCAGAAAGGGACTATAGAAGCACCCTTTCTTTCAGAAAGGGACTATAGAAGCACCCTTTCATTCAGAAAGGGACTATAGAAGCACCCTTTCTCTCAGAAAGGGACTATAGAAGCACCCTTTCTCTCAGAAAGGGACTATAGAAGCAACCTTTCTTTTAGAAAGGGACTATAGAAGCGCCCTTTCTTTCAGAAAGGGACTATAGAAGCACCCTTTCTTTTAGAAAGGGACTATAGAAGCACCCTTTCTTTTAGAAAGGGACTATAGAAGCACCCTTTCTTTTAGAAAGGGACTATAGAAGCACCCTTTCTTTTAGAAAGGGACTATAGAAGCACCCTTTCTTTCAGAAAGGGACTATAGAAGCACCCTTTCTTTTAGAAAGGGACTATAGAAGCACCCTTTCTTTTAGAAAGGGACTATAGAAGCACCCTTTCTTTTAGAAAGGGACTATAGAAGCACCCTTTCTTTCAGAAAGGGACTATAGAAGCACCCTTTCTTTCAGAAAGGGACTATAGAAGCACCCTTTCTTTCAGAAAGGGACTATAGAAGCACCCTTTCTTTCAGAAAGGGACTATAGAAGCACCCTTTCTTTCAGAAAGGGACTATAGAAGCACCCTTTCTTTGAGAAAGGGACTATAGAAGCACCCTTTCTTTGAGAAAGGGACTATAGAAGCACCCTTTCTTTCAGAAAGGGACTATAGAAGCACCGTTTCTTTTAGAAAGGAACTATAGAAGCACCCTTTCTTTCAGAAAGCGACTATAGAAGCACCCTTTCTTTCAGAAAGGGACTATAGAAGCACACTTTCTTTCAGAAAATGTCTATAGAAGCACCCTTTCTGTAAGAAAGGGTCTATAGAAGCACCCTTTCTTCAGAAAAAGTCTAGAGAAGCACCCTTTCTTTCGGAAAATGTCTATAGAAGCACCCTTTCTTTCAGAAAATGTCTATAGAAGCACACTTTCTTTCAGAAAATGTCTATAGAAGCACCCTTTCTGTAAGAAAGGGTCTATAGAAGCACCCTTTCTGTAAAAAGGGTCTATAGAAGAAGATCAATGGGTTACCTTATAGAAGTCAAAGGGGTGTTCACATGAAAGTTCATGGTTAAAGATGTCATTAACCTTAGTACTACAACAGATTATTGTCTCTTAAAAGTCATATCGTCCATTTCGTTTTTCTAAAATAAGCTCAACTCGTTTAGTTTTAGCTTATCATATTGATCAAATTACAATTTGAAACAAATCGTGTTGACATTGAAAATTTTGAAAAAAATATTGCTAGTTGTTGTTATTTTTAAATGCCATAATATGAAACGTTAGATAAGATTCTTTTGGGATTTGGGATTGCTTGAGAGAGTGAATTATTTGAAGGTTTCTGTAGGGTATTACAACAGTAATTGTCCCTTCATAACCTCTTTACAATCGCTATATAAAACTAAAACAAATAGCTTACCTCCTTAGGTGGCAATGCCAGTAGAATTTATAAACAAACAAGTAAGCAAAGATTATAGTCGGACGGGGCCGACCATGTGATATCCTACACCAGTGCCCCTGGCAATTAGCTTTCAGCAAATCAAAATTCCTTTATGGGACAAAAAAGCTTATTGTAAGAAATAACTTTGTCGATTCTGCCACCTTTTCACATTAAGCTTGGGACCTATAGTTTATAGCCGAGTCCGAACGGCGTATCCTAAGACACAACTTTTAGAGAAGTTTTAAATGACTGAAATACTCAGAAAATGACGCCTTTAACACCCGTTAAAGGTAGTGAGCTAACATGTGCCGCGCGTCCACCCATAAGAACGTTAAAAACTTGGGTTTGGGCGTCGGTTTAGTAACCCTCCCCTAGAAAAAGCAGCCTGAAAAACAAAAGAAAAGAAAACCAAATCGCTCTAAAATTGGCGACCCCGCAAACGTTTTAAGGACCATGATCTGCGAATCTGCACCCGGAATCTTCGCACACTTTATAGATAAGGTGCAGTTTACGCATTGGCAGATGTACTTGAAAAGTACAAGGCCGACATTACTGCCATACAGGAAATACGATGGAACGGGAAAGGCGTCACAACAACACCTAAAGGTGACGCACTGCATTATAGCTGCCATGACGTAAAGCATGAGTTTGGTTGCGGATTCGTTGTTAGTCGGAGACTAAAACATCTGGTATCCAGCTTCACCCCAGTGAATGAAAGACTTGCTGCAATTCGAATAAAAGCTAAATTCTTCAACATCAGCTTTATTTGTGCTCATGCTCCCACTGAAGAAAAGGACGAACAGACCAAAGATATATTTTACGAGCGCTTAGAAAAAACATATGACCGTTGCCCTGCCCATGACATTAAAATCATTCTAGGCGATTTTAATGCCAAAATTGGAAAGGAGAATATCTTTGGCCCAACAATCGGAAAATTTAGTCTCCACAATGAAACATCTGACAATGGCATGAAGCTGATAGACTTCGCAGCGGCAGAAAACATGGTAGTTAGCAGCACCAAATTTAAACATCTCGACGTCCATAAGGGCACCTGGCTGTCTCCAGATCAGAAAACAAGAAATCAAATTGATCAGGTTGTGATTGATGAAAGACACTCATCGAGCGTGTTGGATATGCGCTCGTTCCGAGGAGCAAACATAGACTCGGACCACTACCTTGTTGCAGCAAAGGTACGCACCTGGTTAAATGTAGCCAACAAAGTACAAACAGACACAACACGAAAGTTAGACATCGGTAAGCTGCAATCACAACAGACAGCCACAGCGTATTCCACTCAACTAGCCCAATTGCTTAACCAAAGCACTCCTCATCCTGATAACATATCAGCGCAATGGCAAAGCATTGCCCACTCCATGCAAACAGCCATGCTATGACCTGGAGTGTCGTGCTGTTAACAAGGAGTAAAATGCGGTATATAGGGCTACTTTACAATTAGTAGCAAAGCGTAGCGAGAGGTAGCGGAAGAAAAGGAGAGAGGAGAAACGTCTTTTCCGCAGGAATAAGAGAGAGATGGAAAAGCGGGAGTTTGAACAAATCGAGATGTACAGGAGACAGAATGAAGTGCGAAAATTCCATCAAACTGATGGCTTTGGTACAGGCATCTCCTCCTGTAGAGACCAGCAAGGGAATTTGGTAACTGATACAGATAGTGTGCTCAGGATATGGAAAGAGAATTTTTCAAACCTGTTGGTATCCAGCGAAGACGACGAAGATACCACAGATCCAATTTCAGAAGAAGGCAGCAGGAGCTGATGGCTTACCATCCGAGCTGTTCAAAACCGGAGGCGACACGCTGATAAGGCGTATTCATCAGCTAGTTAGCACCATCTGGCAGGAAGAACGAGTACCCGACGATTGGAACCTGAGTATCCTGTGCCCCGTCCACAAGAAGGGAGATAAGACTGTATGCTCTAACTATAGGGGCATAAGTCTACTCCCTATTGCCTACAAGATCGTGTCAGGGATATTGTGCGAACGACTAAAGCCTATGGTCAACGAGATAATTGGACCATACCAATGCGGCTTTAGACCTGGCAAGTCCACCATTGGCCAGATATTTATCCTGCGGCAAATCCTGGAGAAGACCCAAGAGATGCACACCGACACCTACCACCTTTTTGTCGATTATGAAGCAGCCTTTGTCAGCCCACCACATTCAAAGGTATTCCAGGCCATGTCTGAATTTGGTATCCCCGCAAAGCTCATTCGGCTTTGTAAAATGACTTTAACTGACACGAGATCCTCAGTTAAAATAGGAAAGAACTTCTCCGAAGAATTTTGTACCAACAGAGATTTCAGGCAAGGAGACAGCCTCTCGTGTGATTTCTTCAACATCCTGCTAGTCGAGAGGCAAACGTCAAAAGAAGTGACACAATCTACACCAATAGCCACATGTTACTTGCTTATGCTGATGATATAGACATCATAGGCCGATCAGTAAAAGAAGTAACAGATAACTTTATGAAGGTCGAAGGAGAATCTGCTAAAGTGGGTCTGGCGGTAAACAGCGAGAAGACCAAGCTGATGGTGTCGACCCGCAATGCGTCCATAGAGATCGGGCCAACTGTTGACGTTGGTTCCTATAATTTTGAGGTAGTAAAAGACTTCGTCTACCTCGGCACCGCCGTAAAGACAACTAACGACATCAGTTGTGAAAAAAAAAGAATAATTGTACTGGCTAACAGATGCTACTTCGGCTTGTTGACGTTGTTTCCTATAATTTTGAGGTAGAAAAAGACTTCGTCTACCTCGGCACTGCCGTAAACACAACAAACGACATCAATTGTGAAATAAAAAGAAGAATTGTATTAGCTAACAGATGCTACTTTGGCTTAAGTAAGCAGTTTAAAAACAAAGCCACATCTCGTCAAACAAAAATAACGCTTTACAAAATGCTGATACTACCCGTGCTGTATGAGATCTTCTCTTAGTTCGGCCTATAGAACAAATGTTCTCTATACCTGGCAATACACGGTGTTGCGTAGGCCAGATAGTTTTCTGGCAGCCCTCGTATAACACTAATTTCAGACGCCTTACAGGGTCTTCAGCAGGAACTTCATCACGCCATAACACGGAAGTTCGACTCATGGCGGATCTGTCCTTCGGGATTCTTAATATACTCACCAAGGGCTTTCGTCTCCAAAAAGGAATTATTTCTGCCCCACATTTTCACCTCCATTTTGTGTCACAGTGTTATTAATAAACAAGTAAAAAAGTATCAGTCGGCTTTGCCTACAGAGATATACCCTCAGCCTGTGTATATTGAAATAATTTTTTCCCAAAATAAGTATGTATTTAGGGGTTTTTAAATATTTTGGGCGTTTGAACCGACAAAAATTTTGATTAGGATTAAAGATAAAAAGTTTTGCGGAGGAGATACTATAAGGAATAGATCGACATTGACCGTTATGGAAGTGGATCTCCAGCCACAACAGATGGTGCCATAGGGGGTTTTTACACTCTTCGGGCTGTTTGCTCAAGAATTATGGACTTGTCCCTAAAAAACTTTTACCATCGTAATTGAGGCAGCGAATGCAAGTTGCTTCAACAAAAATTAAAGTGATTCGATAGCAGGTCTTAAAGTGAACTTATCCGAAATTTTGTGTGGGAGGTACCGGATGGAGTGGACAAATATAGTCCATATTTGAACCAGATCTATATCTGGTAGATACATATATTAAAATGTGTAAAGTATAGACAAATTCGGCCACTCCCTTCAAGAGTTACCGTACGAATAATTTTTCCGACCATTTTTGAACTTTTGTGGGGGAGGTACCTGAAGGAGTGGACCGATATGGCTTATCTTTAAACTTAAACTATGCTTGGACAAAATATTGCTAAGGCCATATTTTGGACCGAATCGGCAGATCCGTTCGAGAGTTATCTTGCGCTCCAATCACCTCACACGGTGTCATAGGGTTTTTTTGCAACTTTCCTGCTATTTTCTCAGGAAGTATGGACTTGCCCCTGATGAAACTTATACCGTCGTACGAAGGGCAGTGAATACAAGTTGCTAAAACAAAAATCAAAGCGATCCGAGAGATGGCCCTAAACTGAACTTTTCTCAAATTTTGTGTGTGAGGTACCCGAAGGAGTGGACCGATTGAGTCCATATTGAAATCTTATTTGAGTCTGGTACACATTTCACGACGAGCAAAGTATGGACCAAATCGGTTACTCCGTTCAAGAGTTATCGTGCGCACAAATTTTCCGAACTTTTGTGTGGGAGGTACCGGAAGGAGTGGACCGATATAGCCCATCTTCGAACCTAAACTAAGTTTGGGCAAAATATTACGAAAGCCAAAATTTGAACCAAATCGGTTCATCCGTTCGAGAGTTATCGTGCGCTCCAGCCAGCCAGACAGACAGACAGACGGACGGACATTGTTCAATCGACTCAAAATTGTCTGAGACACATTTCGTCCAAACATACTTGGGGTCTAAAACCATTATTTCGATGAGGCACATTTTGCCCGTATGCAAGTGTATATACCATCGTTAGCATAAATGCTGAGGGTATAAAAACACTTGGTATTCTATATGATGGGATTTCTATAAGAAGAAAACGTGATGTTCTATAAGAAGATGGCTTGACCTTCTAAAAACATAATTTGATCTTCTATAAAAATGCGTCTTGGACATCTATAAGAATACCACTTGACCTTCTATAAGAAGGCCGCTTGGCCTTCCATGAGATGACCACTTAATCTTCTAGAGGAAGGCGTCTTGGACTTCTATAAGAAGGCGTCGATGTCTTCTACAAAAACTCCTCTTGATTTTCCATACGATGACGACTTGATTTGGTCTTCCATGAGAAAGCGACTTGGTCTTTTGTGAGAAGGCTACTTGTTCTTCCATTAGAAGACAGCTTGGTCTTCTATAAGAAGACGACTTGGTTCTCTATGAGAAAACTACTTAGTCCGCTAAAAAGACGCCTTGGTGTTCTATAAGTAGACCACTTGTTCCTCTATAAAAAGACAGTTTTGTCTTCTGCAGAAAGACCGCATGGTCATCCATAGAAAGACGACAATGATCAGAATTTTTTAGATAGAGCTTTATAATTTGGTACAGAAGTTTCTATTACTCCTAAGATGTTTGGTATTGAAAATGGGCTATAACGGCCCACGTTTTAATATATATAGAACGGTACCTCCGCATATTCGGAATATTGAAGAATTTAGCCTCATTATCACACAGCTTTCTACCAATTTGTCGATATATGTCCAAGCCTTCATATAGCCCCCATAGAATGGAACCTCCCGATTTTCGGCATTTTGAAGGTTTTAGCCTCATTATGACGCCGAAAAAACTGAAATCTGGTACTTAGTCTTTGTTGGTGGTATAAAACTTTTCGCCTGAAATTGGTCGGTATAGGTCCACGCCTTCATATAGTCCCCATAGGACGGTACCTTCCTATTTTCGGCATTTTGAAGGTTTTAGCCTCATTATGACGCCGAAGTGGGTGAAATTTGGTATTTAGTCTTCGTTGGTGAAATTGGTCGGTATAGGTCCACTCCTGCATATAGTCCCCTTACAACGATACCTCCCGATTTTCGCTATTTTGAAAGTTGTGGTCTCAAAATCATACCAAAATGGCTGAAATTTGGTATTTTGTCTTCGTTGTCTTCTACTTTAGTTCCCAGTCTTGAGTATCCCGTTCACCACTATAAGCCACAGTAGTGGTGTGTCCCTTGTGACTGACTTCGTTACGGAACTCTATCCAATACTGGAATTGATCAGTCTGCTCTCCAGCATTCTATCAATCCAGTTAATTAGGATAGAGGAGACACTCAATAGCTCTAGAGAACAATGAATGGATTCAAGTTTCACATTATTGAACGCCCCTTCTATGTCCAGAAAAGCGGCCAATGTGTGATCCAAGTTATCCATGTTCTTCTCAATATAACCCACTACCTCATGTAGCGCTGTTTCTGTAGATTTGCCTTTCATATAAGCATGTTGAGAGCTTCTTATAAGGTCACAATTTATATAAGAGCTAATATCCAAGTCGAGCAGCCTTTCTTAAGTTTTCAATAGAAAAGAGGAAAGACTAATCGGCCTGTAGTCCTTCGGCAACGTATGGCTTGGTTTCCCAGCCTTGAGAATATAAGTCACTGTTACCTCTTTCCACAGGGCCCGTGTGTGCGACAGCAGTAGACAGGCCCTAAAAATAACCTTCAGTATAGTGATCAAAATCGGCGGTGCGTTTTGAAGCATCGCCGGAATGACACCATCTGGACCAGGAGATTTATAGGTCTGAAAAGTGCTGATCGCCCAAGAGATCCTTGAGTCGCTTATGAGCATGTTGACAAAGACCTCCTCGTCAGGAGTATAGGTTCTGTTCGAATCCAGACTTGGATAAAAGTCAGCAGGTCAAGAGTCTCTAGAGCGGAGTTCGTCCACGTACCATCATTTCGCTTGATGCTCCCAATATGATCTCCCAATGTCCACCATTAAAATTCATTTTCGTGGAAACTGTGTTGGTGTCAATGTAGAAAAATGGGTAATAATGGGTTGAAGCCAACAAGTCTTTTTATGTTCTCTTCCGATTTTTAGCTTAACCCTACATTTTATGGACCTATGCCGAAAAAAAGAATCACAGAATACTCCATGGGCAGCATGATACTAGTGTATGATTTTTCGATATATATACTGCATCCACCTTAAATTGATGCTGACATTTTGAAGTCGGAATTTCGGCCGGAAAATCGATATGTGAAATATTTTATCAGTTCAATATAACAAATCGATAAATATTTTTGTCAATATGTGAAATATTTTATCAGTTGTATTTTTACTTTGTGATCAAATAATTTTATAAAATTTTGTCAATATGACAATTTTTTTTATCGCCGCAAAATCGATAAATTTTTGATTGAATCTTTGAATTTTTTTATCAAATGGCTACATTTTTTTTCTGTGTAATGTTCCAAACTCATAATATGATTATAGAACTCGTGATTCTACGTCGTTTAATGTATATCTCATAAGTGTGCTCCGTACAGCATCCTAGTAATTGGAGTCTAAAAACCAAAATTTGATGCGTGAATTTTTTTTAAAAAAAAACCTATTTTTTGCTTGTAAAATTTACAAGTGTCATAGAATTTCCTTTGAACCCAGCGTGAATTAATTTTTTTATGGGACGGATCCAGTGAGCCCATCCGCGAGCGAATCTATCTACTAAAACCGCGGATATAGATACCTTGAAAATAGGAAAATCAGCAAAAATATATTTTGACAAATCCGCATACTAAACCGCAATTTTCTTTAATTTTTTTATATATATAAATGGAATCCTTTATACGCGATTATAATATTTGCGTGTCATGAATTACAGAGATACGCGAGTAATATGGTTTTTTTTACGTAAAATAGAATGTGGAGGCACATTCGCGGTTCATGAAGAATCTATTTGAAATAGGTGTATACTGAAACCGGGTGCGCATCAAAATCGTATGAACATTGCGCGATTTTTACCCACTTTAAGATTTTTGCATTGTCTGATGCAACTGCCGGCACACTTTGGCCGCTGAGTGAAACATCGAAATATGCATAAATGTTGAAAGAGATTTTTTCGCTGTATCCAAAAACTGATGCGCATCAACTGATTTTAACTAATTCGCGAATTACTGGCTTTTTAATTTTCATATTTTTTGAATGATTGTAATTTCAATATTACTCTTAATTTCCTCTCCTTATAAGTTATCGCAGTAAGCAACTAAGCTTTTGCGATGGTAAACCACATTTCTTGATGAAGTTTTAGTAGAGTACATTAATTATCGTATGGGATTTTAGCGAAATAGTTGTAAAACTCCCAAATATTTTTTTCTAATTTTTTGAATCAAACCAAAAAATATATTTGCAACAATATTTTCCAACAATAAGTTTTCTCTTTTGTCGCAATTTATGTACCCAATCCCTATAAAATTGGTTTCATATTTTTCTACGTATTGTATAGATTCCGCATATATTTTTTCATTTATTTTTTGAGCGTTCGTACGGACTCTGGGACAGGATAATTTACTTAAAAATTTTTTTTATTATTTGTTGATTTCCCGTGAAAACAATAATAAATTTAATAACTATTTAAACATCTACGAATAGACATGGAATGCTGTTAACGATTCATACATACATTTTCGCATAACAACAAATAAATATTTTTAATTATTTTTTCTTTATATGAGAATAAAAACCGCTATAAATTTTGCGCGCATCGTCCAATTTTGTGAACCCGAACAGATGTGAAACCAGAATTTTTTCTTTAACCTCTGTAACAAAAATAGTAGATTTGCTCTCAAAAACATTTTTAAATTTTTTCAATTGGAATTGCAAAGGAATTTTGGTTTTTAACATATAACGTTTTTGGCATTTCGCTTAACATAAAAATTGTTTACTAATTATATAAATTATTCTCAAAATTTGGCAATATGGTTATTATAATTCTAACCATGTGTTTCGATTTTTTTGTATTTTTTTTTTCTTAAAACATTTTGCTATTTATATTCTAACTGTGTTGGTAACAAATTCAAAATTAATGTTAAATTACTGTCAGTATTGTTTGTAAACAGTTGTGTATACCATTTTAGCTCCACAGTCCCATACATACTCATCGCCGTTTTTGTTATTTGTGATAAACATAAACCGTAGGTATTCTCTTTTTCTTATTACATATGTAGTTTTATTTGTTTAGTCTTGAGAGTATCTTATCAGTTGAAACTCATATCTGCCAGCATATCTAATAATATTTCAAGTGTTCTACTTGATTTTTTTTATGGATGTCCGGTTGCCTCAACAAACAAAAGAATATCTGCCTCTGTCTAACATGTGGCTTTAATATTAATTGTCATAATAATATTTTTGCTTAATCATTGCGAACGCTATCTACAACTTTGTTATTTGTTATTGTGTATTACATTTAATCTCTGTTTTGATATTCTCCCGTGGAGTTGTTGTTTATTTAAAATTCATTGTCATTGCCGTTCCGCTTATTGGGTGATCGTTGAAACAAAAAAACAAAATAATTTTAATAGTAATTTGTGATGCGTATTCTTTTACTCTTTTCTCTCGCTCTACCTCTCTAATGAATTTTTAATAAGTATGTAGATGATGTCAAAAAAAAAAACAAACAAAAAATATTATTACGAAGCAATATTCGCAATATTTGTACCCCAAACACATAGACCTCTTAGCTTCTCAATTCTGTTCTGACATATCATATTTTACCAATCGGTTGTTCCCTACCAACTATCTATCTATCATCGATTAAGATAACAAGCAAAATACAAAAAAAAAACACACTTATTAATTAATAATTAATACAACAATAAATATATAAATATTTTTATTTACAACAAATTATTTTATATACAATTTTTATTTTATAAAAAAAACGACATTATTTCCTATCGTTTTTTTACAACTTGTCCACCTTTAAGAAAATACCATTTTTCGAACACAACACAAAGCTGGTCTTACTCCATTGCAATGGAACTTCAGTCTCTTCACATACGGAAAATTTAAAATTACGCAACAAATAAGCCATACCGACTCGAGTCTGCATAATACCAAAACGCATACCAATACAATTGCGTGGACCATCACCGAATGCCAAAAATTCAACAGTATCACGTTGTTTCGCAGCACTGGGTTCAAAACGATCGGGATCAAATTTCTCCGGATTTGGATAAAGGGAGGGATCATGATGCATACCATAGGCAGGAATAAAAATAGGCATTCCCTTTTTGATGACATATTTTGGATTACCAGGGACCACATAATCGACCAAGGCCTGACGATTCAAGTGTGGCACAATTGTGTATTTGCGGAGAGTTTCTGAAAGAAAGAAAAAATAAAGTAAATTAAAAAAGGCGAAGGATATTCTCAGCTTTCTTCGACTGAAAAAATATTGAAAATATCCTTAAAATTGCCTGAGATATGACCAATGTCACGAAAGTACTTCTAATAAGATTTTGTATTTAAAAATTATTAGAACTAGGAAAAAGGGTAAATTTTTCTAAAAATTTTCAAAGGATTGTATAAATTTTATTAATTTTGTACGAAGGAGGATATTCTCAACTTTAATTGACTGAAAAAATATTGAAAATATCTGAATAATTGCCGAAGCTATGACCAATTTTATGAAAGTACTTTCTATTAAGATTTTGGATTTGAAAATAATTGGAATTAGGAAAAGGACACCTTATTGTATCAATTCTCAATGAAGGGTATGCATTTTACTAATTTTATAGTATGAGGAATATTCTCAGTTTCATTAACTGAAAAAATATTGAAAATATCTTGCCGAAGCTATGACCAATTTTTCGGATATGCTGACGCTATGGCCAATGTCACGAAAGTACTCTCTAATAGGATTTTGTATTTAAAAATAATTAGAACTAGGAAAAAGGGTAAATTTTTTTTATAAATTCTCAAAGGATTCTATACATTTTATTAATTTTGTACGAAGGAGGATATTCTCAACTTTAATTGACTGAAAAAATATTGAAAATATCTGAATAATTGCCGAAGCCATGGCAATTTTTACGAAAGTACTTTCTATTAAGATTTTGGATTTGAAAATAATTGGAATTAGGAAAAGGACACACTTTTGTATCAATTCTCAATGAAGGCTATGCATTTTACTAATTTTATAGTATGACGAATATTCTCAGCTTTCATTAACTGAAAAAATATTGAAAATATGTTAGAAATTGCCGAAGCTATGACCAATTTCACGGATATACTTCCTATTAATAACAATCATACGCACCCATTTACAATTTTAATTATCTAAAGAAGAGGTCGATAAGGCTAATACCCCGGTTACACTTTACCGGATTAAACTATTGGGTTTGGTTTCAAATGTAACGGTACTATAAGGTCGGAATAAAAGAAGAAAGAAATCATTTATTTTCCAGGAAATTTTTCTCAATGACCGTCGACCCACAAAACGTGGAATTTTTAAAGAAATTTTCTCAAGGACGTGGACTTTTTAAAGACATTTTTTTAAAGAATTTTTTTCAAGGACGTGGACTTTTTAAAGAAATTTTCTCAAGGGCGTGGACTTTTTAAAGAAATTTTCTCAAGGACGTGGACTTTTTAAAGAAATTTTCTCAAGAACGTGGACTTTTTAAAGAAATTTTCTCAAGGACGTGGACTTTTTAAAGAAACTTTCTCAAGGACGTGCACTTTTTAAAGAAATTTTCTCAAGGACGTGGACTTTTAAAGAAATTTTCGCAAGGACGTGGACTTTTTAAAGAAATATTCTCAAGGACGTGGACTTATTAAAGAAATTTTCTCAAGGACTTGGACTTTTTAAAGAAATTTTCTCAAGGACGTGGACTTTTTAAAGAAACTTTCTCAAGGA
Organism: Musca autumnalis; assembly: GCF_047663935.1. Classification (NCBI taxonomy): domain Eukaryota; kingdom Metazoa; phylum Arthropoda; class Insecta; order Diptera; family Muscidae; genus Musca; species Musca autumnalis. Next base: position 192,586,560 of record NW_027412088.1, on the reverse strand, counting down.
CGTGGACTTTTTAAAGAAATTTTCTCAAGGGCGTGGACTTTTTAAAGAAATTTTCTCAAGGACGTGGACTTTTTAAAGAAATTTTCTCAAGAACGTGGACTTTTTAAAGAAATTTTCTCAAGGACGTGGACTTTTTAAAGAAACTTTCTCAAGGACGTGCACTTTTTAAAGAAATTTTCTCAGGGACGTGGACTTTTTAAAGAAATTTTCTCATGGATCGTCAACCAACAAAATGTGAGTTTCTTAAAGAATTGTTCTTAAGGACCATCAAACCACAAAACGTGAACTTTTTGAAGAATTTCTTCTCAGGGACCATCAACCCATATAACTTGGCATGTTTTAAAGAATTTTTTCTCATGGACCATTAACCTACAAAACGTAGACTTCTTAAAGAATTTTTTCTCAAGAACCATGAACCCACAAAACGTGGACTTTTTTAAGTATTTTTTCAAGGACCATTAACCCACAAAACGCGGCATTTTTTAAAGAATTTTTTTATCAGGGACCATTAACCTGCAAAACGTAGACTTCTGGAAAGAAATTTTCTCAAGGACGTGGACTTTTTAAAGAAATTTTCTCAAGGACGTGGACTTTTTAAAGAAATTTTCTCAAGGACGTGGACTTTTTAAAAAAATTATCTCAAGGACGTGGACTTTGTAAAGAAATTTTCTCAAGGACGTGGACTTTTTAAAGAAATTTTCTCAAGGACGTGGACTTATTAAAGAAATTTTCTCAAGGACTTGGACTTTTTAAAGAAATTTTCTCAAGGACGTGGACTTTTTAAAGAAACTTTCTCAAGGACGTGGACTTTTTAAAGAAATATTCTCAAGGACGTGGACTTTTTAAAGAAACTTTCGCAAGGACGTGGACTTTTTAAAGAAATATTCTCAAGGACGTGGACTTTTTAAAGAAACTTTCTCAAAGACGTGGACTTTTTAAAGAATTTTTCTCAAGGACGTGGACTTTTTAAAGAAATTTTCTCAAGGACGTGGACTTTTTAAAGAAATTTTCTCAAGGACGTGGACTTTTTAAAGAATTTTTCTCAGGACGTGGACTTTTTAAAGAAATTTTCACTTTTTAAAGAATTGTTTCTCATGGGCCATCAACCAATAAAACGTGGACTTTTTAAAGAATTGTTTCTCAAGGGCCATCAACCCACAAAACGTGGACTTTTTTAAGAATTTTTGTCAACCCACAAAATGCGAACTTTTTAAAGAAATTTTCTTAAGTAGTCATTTTCCAATATTTTTGAACCATTTATATCTATGTGTATAACAGTTTGAAATAAGTGTTATACTTCCTTCACAATTTTTAATCGTTTTAGTTATACATTTTCATATCTTTAATTTCAAAAAACACGAATATATTAAAAAATATAACTGTAATTTTGTTTCTTTAAAGATGTATAACTGCTATATAAAATTATAACTGCTATATAGAATTATCTATATCGTATTCTACAACCTGTATCTTTTGGCGATGTGACTTTGATTAGTTTATGCTTATTGGTTGTAAAAAATTGAAACATTATAGAGCAATTTTCCACTTGTATAACAGTTTGAAAGAACTGTTATATTTGCAACACTATTTGCATTCTTTAAAGTTTTAACTAAACTCCCGGAAAATATACATATTTTTAAACATTTTCAACTATTTTTGCTATTTTACAGTTGTATAACAGTTTAAAAAATATATATATTCTGTTCTAAGACTGCACCGTTTAGCGGTATAATATTGGTGGGTATTTATTAAAAAAAATTTAAATATTAATTTCCCAACATTTTCGATCCATTTTCCGCTTGTATAACAGTTTGAAAAACTGTTATACTTGCACCACAATTTTTACAATTCAATGAAAAAACCTAAATTACCAAGAAAGTCGAATGGTTTAAGGAATTTCATCTTAACTTTTGCTATTTTGGAGTTTTATAACAGTTTTAAAGACATTTATTTTTTAGGAATGTTCCTTTTAACGGTATATTTGTTGTATTACTATTTTTTTTTAATTTGAAAAATATTCCTTTTGTGCATTATATCGAAACAACTGTTACACTTTAACCGCAATTGTTATACTTAAAAGCATGACTGGAAGTTCAAAGAAACAACCATGTTTTGTTTTAAAATTTTTATAATTAATTGCAAATATCCATTAGTCATTTCATCTAGTATAACAGTTTTATTTCATCTAGTGTAACAGTTTTATAAACTGTTATACTTTAGCCACAATTGTTCTACTTTACAGAATAACCTAAAGTTCCAGGTAGCAAAAACATTATAAAGAAATTCGACTGATTTGTTATTACTGTACAGTGGTATAACACTTTTAGAAGCTGTAAGTTATTTTATGCTAAGACTGCGTCCTGTTACGGTATAATATTCATAGATATATGTTTGTTTGCTACAACCATATTCCAGTAGTATAACAGTTTGTTATATCAGTTTGTTATTAATCGAAACAAATATTTTTAAAAATATTGGTTTTGTTTTTGGCATTTTACAACAGTTTTAGAACATTGTATTACAGTTGAAATAACTTAAAAGTTTAAAACTTTAATAGGAACATTTAGTATGCTGTATTACAGTTTAAGAAAGACGTAATATTAAAAAAGAACATAGTTTTCAGTAAAAATAATTACTTTTGGTTGATTTTCCTATTATTTTACATGTATAACAGTTTCAGATAACCGTTATATTGTCACTTATATTATTGCTGTATAGAGAGTTACATAAAAATTCAACAGATGCAGGTATGTTTCAAATTTTCAGATTGTTTCTGGCGGTTTTACAATTGTATAACAGTATAAGAAGTCTCAAACGTCTTTTAAGACTATGGCTGCAGCTCCGAGTGCCAAAATATTAAAGTCGAACACATTCATGTGTGAACATAAACAGTTTCCACTTGTATAACATTTTGCGACAACTCTTATACTGCCACAAGTAACTGTTATAACGCAATATTTTATGGCAAACTCCAATAGAGGCAAATATTTTTGAGATTAAGTTTCTTGAGATACCTCTCTCAATTTAAGAAATTTACAAACTCATTGGCAACTGAGTGTAATAGAAACTGTTATACTAAAGCTTTAGCTCTTCTGGAATGCATAGTGCAACATATTTAAATAGCTACTGGACTGTTTCAGCCATTTTGTAACTTTCCACACCATTTAATGTACTTAATGGGTTATTAAAAGTCCTAATGCAAACTGTTATACTTAAACTTAAACTGATTTAAAGTGTATAGTGTACATCGAAAACTGGCTAAATCAACTTATTTAGTAAGCTATTGGACTGTTTTAGCAATCGTGTAACTTTATAATAGATTCAAATAACTGTTATATAGTCACAAAACTGTTATAAACTATTTTTTAATCATCCACTGTACTGTATATAAATATTATGTTTTTTTGTAATTTTCACGAATGTAACAGATTGAGATAACATCGAAAACTGGTTTAGTCAACTCGTTTAGTATACAATACAACTGCTTATGTCATTTTGTAATTTTATAACAGTTTTTAAAAACTATTATATAGACTAAAAACTGTTATATTAGATTTTATAATCATCCACTGCCCTACATATAACTTTTAAAAAAAACTTAATATGTTTTTTATTCTCACGAGTGTTATACTCGATCTAAATAACTGTTATACTGAAGTCAAAAGTGTCGGAAAGTATTTTATAACAGAAAAATTGCAGTAAACTACTTTGCAATTTTCTTTTCTTGTAATCTTAGATAACTGTTATACTGAAGCATAAACTGAAATTTAAGGCGAAAATTTAGGCTTCAATGTGTTGCAAAGTAAAAATGAGTTCCTGAGGTGCTAGTTAAAAAGGGGGGAAATATTTTTTTCAGTTATTTATATTTTTAAACTTACCGGATATAACTTGTCCCAAATATGGTAAGCCATGCAACGTTTCATAGCTAATGCTACCATCATCATTGAAGGCTTCATTTATTTCCTCACGCATTTTGTTCTGGACATCTTGATTCAAGGCCAATTCATACAAAGCAAAACCCATGGTCGATGACGAGGTTTCAAAACCACCCAAAAAGAATACAAAAGCTTGGGCAGCCATTTCTTCCAAACTCAAAGAAACACCATCCGCTTTACCTTCACCGTTCTTCAAATCAATTAAAATCGAGAGGAAATCGTTGCGCTTAATATTGTTTTCTTCGCGATAGGCAACAGTTTCGCGGACAATACGCATAAAGAAATTGTGCACATCATCGGGAACCATGCGCATATTCATCTTCTTTGCCAATGTGGGAAAAGCTTGTACGAAACCAGTTACAAATCTGCCGTGGCGACGTTCGTTAAGCGATCTCTTACCCATAATACGGAATTCAGCATTGGGATCCTTTAGGCTGTTGCATTCCAAACCAAAGGCACATTTGCCAATGACATCGGTGGTGAAACGGGCCAACAGCTCCTTAATTTCCACCACATTACGTTCACTCTTTCCGCTCATTTCACCGAACACTTGTACAAAATTTTCCGCCACCTCAATAATGGTGGGATACATAAATCTCATTTTACCCGAAGTAAAGGTGGGCGGTGGCAAAATTCCCCCTCAGTAATGCTGGCGACATTTCCTGAGTATTTAAGCCGTGAAAAACTTCTCTAAAAGTGGTGTCGTAAGACACGCCGTTCGGACTCGGCAATAAAAAGTAGGTCCCATATCATTGAGCCAATATGAATCGGCGTGCACTCATTGATATGAGAGAAGTCTCCCTTGTCCCATCTGGGATGTTTGTGGAACAATTATTAAAGGTGGGCGACAGTTTGTTGCGTAGATTTTTCCATTTGGCACCATCCAAAAGAAACAGGTGGCCCGTGAGTGGATCTCCTTCCTCATTGTGAAACAAACCACGATCGGTGAATTTGGAAAAGTCTTTAATTAAAATATTTTTGGCCAAATCGGTTTCAAGCACCAGCACCGATGGCCTTTGGAAGAAGTAAAAACCACAAAATGGTCCCGAACCTCGATGTTTTTCATACGCCTCACGTGTACAATCTGCAATGCTGCGCTTGGTCATTAGACCCTGAAGATTACCGGAAATTAAACTGGGTTCATCATGAGGAATGTCCAACTCTTTCCAATAATTCAGTCTCTTTTTGATGTAATACACCAACAAAGAAGACACCGTTATAATGGCATAAATCAAATATGTTGTTATTGCCATTTTGTCGTGTTAATTTCCCGTAACGTTCTTTTCGAGGGCCGTTCACTTGTACAACCGTCGTCCGCTTTAAATATCATACTAAAATATTTTTGGCAATTCCATTTGATTTTAAATAGCTTAGATAGTGCGAGAGGCAGGTCCCCCGGCAGCAGCAGTTTAAAACATGTTTGTTAACGCTGACTAGTTATCACAACAAAAAATTGCTTCTTCATTCAGCGTAGAACAAGATAACAACACTAGAAATCGGAGTGATTATAATTCTAAAAAATAATACAAACAAACAAACCAAAACAGTGGTAAGGTAGTTCAATGAATGAAAGTGAGAAATGAGAGAATACAATCTAATAAAAATAAATAATAAAATAGTAAATACAGAATGAAATTGTTATTCTTTTTTTAGTTTATAGCAGCGGTGCGCTGACTTTGCAAAAGCACTGTCCTTCGGGCGTGCACACATGTGAGTTTGTTCTTGTTTATTGTACTGGATATAGTGGAGTTTTTTTTTTTTAACTTTTGGATTATAATGTCAGAATGCCTAGTATTTCCCACAAAAAAACTTTATATTGCAGTAAACAGGACCGTTAGAAATACCTTAGCTCAAAGTTTAAAAACGACACTCGACCTTCTCGCTTAAACAGCAGCTGTGAACTTTTGGTGAGGTATCTGAAAAAATTTATCCTTATTGTCCTTCTACCGTTATTGAACTTCAACAAAGTTTGGTTGTCCTAAGAAGACCTTATAAGGGCTTATGTTGTCCTCAGAAGACCTCAAGTGGTCTTCTGTTGGACACAGAAGACATCCCAAGTCTTCTGTTTTCTTAGAAAACTTTAAGATGTCTTCTATGTTTCTGTGACCTCATCAAGGCCTTTTTCTGTTGTCTGTAAACCTCAAGTGATCTCCTGTTTTCTATATAGAAGACTTCAAGAGATCTTCTGGTGTCTATATGAGACCTCAACACGGCTTCTGTTGTCTATAGAAGGCCTCAAGGGGTCTTTTGTTGTCTATAGCAGGCCTCAAGATGTCTTCTGTTGTCTATAGAAGACTTCAGGAGTTTTTCTGTTGCTAATAGAAGCCCTCAGGAGGTCTTCTGTTGCTTACAGAAGACCTCAGGAGGTTTTCTGTTGCTTATAGAAGACGCCAGAAGGTCTTCTTTTGCTTACAGAAGGCTTCAAGTGGTATTCTAATGTCCTTAGAAAGCCTCAAAAAGTCTTCTGATGCCTACAGGAGCCCCGATGAGGTCTTCTTCCAGGAGGTCTTCTGTTGCTTATAGAAGACCTCAGGAGGTTTTCTGTTGCTTATAGAAGACGCCAGAAGGTCTTCTGTTGCTTATAGAAGACCTCAAGAGGTTTTCTGTTGTCTTTAGAAAGCCTCAAAAAGTCTTCTGATGCCTACAAGAGAACCGATGAGGTCTTCTGTTGTTTATAGAGATCCTCAAGATGTTCCCTTGCCTGTAGAAGACCTAAAAAGATCTTTTCTTGTCTTTAGAAGACCTCAAGGGGTCTTCTGTTGTCTGTATAAGGCCTCAAGGGGTCTTCTGCTTCCTACAGGGGTCCCCTAGAAGTCTTCTGTTATCTACAGGGGTCCTCAAGAAGGCTTCTGTTGTCTAAAGAACACGTCAAGATTTCTTCCCTTGCCTATAGAACCCCTTAAGAGGCCTTCTGTTGTCTATAAAAGACCTCAGGAAGTCTTTTGTTTCTGCTTAAGGGACACGTCAAAAGGTCTTCTGTTGCTTATAGAAGACCTCAAGAGGTTTTCTGTTGTCTTTAGAAAGCCTCAAAAAGTCTTCTGATGCCTACAAGAGAACCGATGAGGTCTTCTGTTGTTTATAGCGACCATCAAGATGTTCCCTTTCCTGTAGAAGACCTAAAAAGATCTTCTCTTGTCTTTAGAAGACCTCAAGGGGTCTTCTGTTGTCGGTATAAGGCCTCAAGGGGTCTTCTGCTGCCTACTGGGGACCCGTAGAAGTCTTCTGTTGTCTACAGGGGTCCTCAAGAAGGCTTCTGCTGTCTAAAGAACACGCCAAGATTTCTTCCCTTGCCTATAGAAGCCCTTAAGAGGCCTTCTGTTGTCTATAAAAGACCTAAGGAGGTCTTTTGTTTCTGCTTAAGGGACACGTCAAAAGGTCTTCTGCTGTCTAAAGAACGCCTCAAGAGGTCTTCCGTTGTCTATAGAAGACTTGAAGAAGTCTTCCGTTGCCTATAGAAGACCTCAAGAGATCTTCTGGTGTCTATATAAGACTTCAGGTGGTCTTCTGTTGCCAATATAACACTCCAAGGGGTTTTCTGTTTTCTATAGAAGGCTTCAAGAGGCCTTCTGGTGTTTATACAAGGGCCTCTAGAGGTCCTCAAGAGGGCTTCTGTTTTCTAAAGAACACGTCACGTCAAGCCTCCAAAGTCCTTTCAATGCCTACAAGAGCCCCACTGAGGTCTTCTGTTGTCTGTAGGGGTTCTCAAGATGTTTTCTGCTGTCTAAATAACATTTCAAGAGGTCTTCCCTTGCCTATAGAAGACCGTAAGGGGTCTTCTGTTACCTACAGGAGACCCAGAGAAATCTTCAGTTGTCTGTAGGGTTCATCAAGAGGGCTTCTGTTGTCTAAAGAACACGTCAAGTGGTCTTCCCTTCAAAAGAAGTCCTCTTGAGGTCGGTTCTATATACAACCGTTCTTTAGACAACAGAAGACTTCTTGAAGTGTTCTTTAGACAACAAAAGACCTCTTGAAGTGTTTTTTAGAAGACCTCATCGAGTCTCCTGTAGGCTACAGAAGACCTCCTGAGGTCGTCTATAAGCAACCGAAGACCTCCTAAGGTCTTCTTTAAGCAACAGAAGATCTCCCCAGGTCTTCTATTGATAACAGAAGACCTCTTGAGGTCTTCTAAAGGCAACGGAAGACCTCTTGAGATCTTCTGTAGACAACAGAAGAACTCATTGGGTCTCCTGTAGGCATCAGACGACCTCTTGAGGTATTCTATTGGCAACAAAAGACCTCCCGAGGTTCTTTATAGACAACAGAAGGCCTCATAATGTATTCTATAAGCAAGGGAAGACTTCTTGACGTATTTTTTAGACAACAGAAGCCCTCTTGAGGACCCCTACAGATAACAGAAGACTTCTCCGGATCTCCTGTAGGCAACAGAATACCTCTTGAGGCCTTATACAGACAACAGAAGATCCCTTGAGATCTTCTATAGACAACAGAAGACCTCTTAAGGTCTTCTATAGGGAAGGGTAGAACTCTTGAAGTGTACTTAAGAAACATCTTGAGGTCCCCTACAGACAACAGAAGATTTAATCGGGGCTCTTGTTGGCATCGGAAAACCTTTTGGGGCCTTCTATTGCCAACAAAAGACCTTCTGATGTCTTTTATATACAACAGAAGACCTATTAAGGTCTTCTATAGACAAGGGTAGACCTCTTGAAGTGTTCCTTAGACAACAGAAAACATCTTGACGACGACAGAAGACTTCATGGGGGCTCTTGTACCAATAGAATATCTCAAGAGGTCTTCCGTTGCCTTCAGAAGACCTTTTGAGGCCTTCAATAGACAGCAGAAGGCCTCTTGAGGTCTCCGATAAGCAACAGAAGACCTCTCGAGGTCTTTTAAAGGCAACGGAAGACCTCTTGAGGTGTTCTATATGCAACAGAAGACTTTCTGAAGTTTTCTCTCTTGGGTTATTCTATTGGTAACAGAAGACCTCCTGAGGTCTTTTATAGGCACCAGAAGACCTCTTGAGGTCTTCCATAGGCAACAGAAGACATCTTCAGGTCTTCCATAGACAACGGAAGACCCCTTGAGGCGTTCTGTAGACAACAGAAGACCTTACGAGATCTTCTGTTGTCTGTAGAAGGTCTTATGATGACCATAGATGACCTCTTTTTTGTTGTCTATAGAAAACCGCAAGTGGCCTTCTGGCGTTTATAGAGAACTTGAAGTGTTCATCTGTTGTCTATAGAAAAATGAAAGGTGTTTTGGAGTATTTTGGGGACCTCAAGTTGTCTTCTGTTGTCTATAGAAGACCTCACGAGAATTTCTGTTGCCTATCGAAGACCTCATGAGATTTTCTCTTGTTTATAGAAGACCTCACGATATGTTCTGTTGCTTATGAAGACCCAATTCGGTTTTTCGTGACATCAAGTGGTCTTCTGGTGTACCTAGCAGAATCCATAAGGTTAGTAATGGGAATGTTGACCCTTATATTTTCTCTAGGTCGTTCCTAATAGCTGGAGGAGAATTTAACCTATTTAATTTTTGTATGTTGTTTGTTTAACTTGATTTATGTTGGGCGTTCGAGTGAGCGTACAATAAATATTTATATTATAGTGAACGCCTAAAAGTATGCTAAGGTATACATATATGTGCAATTCACTTGTAGTTAGAAGAAAAATATTTTTATTCACAGATTTATGGATTTCAGTAAAAACAAAATATTTTTTGTTGCAAAATTTATATTAAAATTTTCCAAATTAAAAAAAAAAAACTGAATCTTTTATTTTCCATATTTATAATCTTCAACTTTCTACCTAAATTCTCTCCACTTTCAAATATATGCCACTTTCAAGACTAGCAATATATTTGGTATTTTTATCAAATTCAATAATTCGGGGAGTTTTTGCGGTCATTGTAAACTGAAAATTTAACAAAAGAGTTGCTAAGGCATATATCAATTCCATCATGCCAAATCCGGAGGCAATACAATTACGTGGACCATCACCAAAGGTGAGAAATGTGTGGGACGTAGATCCCTGTTTGTCTGAAGTTTCTTCAAATCTTTCCGGTAAGAATTCATGGGGTTGGGGATAAAAGTCACAGTCATTGTGTATGCTGTAGATGGGTATCATAATTGTGGCACCTTCGGGTATTTGCAACTGGCCAGAGGAGGTGGTGTTGAGAGAACAAGATTCACGGCATAAACGCATCATTCCAGGGACAATGGGATATTTGCGCAGAGTTTCTGGGGAGAAAGAGGGATTTTTATTTAGTTTTTATTGGATTTAAAAAAAATGAATATTTTAAGAGCATACCCATTACAACCTGCTTAATATATTTTAGAGATTTTAAATTTTCGTAGCTAACTTTTTTGCTGACCATAGTTAACTGCTGGACATCCCGCCTGGCCTTTTCTTGTAGTTGTGGTTTCTTTGCCAATTCATAGAGAGCCTGACACAAGGCCGTTGACGATGATTCATAGCCACCAACAAGAAATACAAAAACCTGACCCACCATCATTTCCATGGTCAGTTGGAAATCCTCCTCATTGTCGCGGCACTCCAGTAACAAATCCAAAAAATCATTGCGCTTCACGTTGTTTTTCTCACGATATTCTATGGAGTCTTTGACAAGTTTATTAAAGAATTCAATAGATTGTTTTGAGTGATATTTAAAATTAAGCCAATTCATGAATTTGGGATATTGCACACAAATTTGATCGGTAAAGGGACGAAAATGTTCCACCAAAGCTTTTTCTATGTGTAATTTTAATTCATTGTGTGGATTTCCCAAGCTGTTGACTTCCAGGCCAAAGGCTACTTTGCCAATGACATCCATGCTAAAACGTTTGCACCAATCATGTAGCTCCAGGATGCCATCATCACTTTTACTGCCCACCTCTTTGGAGAGAATTTCCACAAAATTGTCACCCACTTGGGACATGGTGGGAAACATATATTTCAATTTGCTGGGGGTAAAGGCTGGGGCCAATTTACGTCTCAACGGTTTCCACACATGATGCGGGTATCTTGCCAAATTTGCCATCAGCGGATCTTTTTCGTTGACATAGAATCCCCTTTCAGGGAATTTATCAAATTTCGAAGTCAACACTTCTGTTATGGCCCTGTGGTCCTGTAATATTACCGAGGTTGTTACCACCGCTTCAATTACCTTGCAGGGTTTGTGTTCCAACTTCATTTGCTTATACAGCTCATCGAGTATCTCAAAGAGATGATATTTTCGAGTTTTATTCCACATATACCACACGCTGATCAAATCCACATTTTGCTTTTTCCAAAAGGAAACTTTCTTTTGATATTTTATAAAAATTCCAAGGATCAACGAAAGGACCAATAGTCCCAAAGATAAATAAAACGACATTTTAAAAAATAATTATTTTCCTTTGTTTTAATATTTCTTGCGACTTAATGTCGCATCAACGCTGCAATCTAAACTGACGAATTTTGTTCTGCGCCAGTGACTAGATAATGCTTTGCAGCATTTGCCCTGATAAACAAATCGGGTTCAATGAATCCATTGCAAACAATAGTCCGCCTATGAAGGTTTCTGGGACATTCAGTAATAAAATAGGAATAAATTATTTTTAAATCTTTTGTTGATACTCCTTTATTTTGTAGGCAATTTGACATTCTAAAATTTAGCAGCTTTTTATCTGGATAATTACACCAATTGCTTTGCAGGTTAATACACTGCGATAATCGGCATGCCAGTCATGCATACCAAGAATTTGTGGGTTCGAAACTTCGGTAGATGTTCACATTATTTTTTGAGTATTTTTATCGATGTTAAACGTGTCTTCTTTTTCGGTCCTCTTTCATAATCTGTGCGGGATTTCTTGTAATTTTAAAAAAAGTTCAATTTTGTTGTACAGTGTTATCGGAGGTTTTTATACCCTCCACCATAATATGGTGGGTATAATTAAATTTGTCATTCCGTTTGTAACACATCGAAATATTCATCGGAGACCCTATAAAGTATATATATTCTTGATCAGGGTAAAATTCTAAGTCGATATAACCATGTCCGTCCGTCCGTCCGTCTGCTGATATCAAGATACAGCTCGCAATTTTTAAGATAGAGCTTTGTAATTATGGTATAGAAGTTTCTATTACTCCTAGGCTGGTTGGTATTGCAAATGGGCTATATCGGGCCACGTTTTGATATACCCCCATAGAACGGTATCACCCGATTTTCCGTATTTTGAGGGTTTTAGCCTCATTATCACACCGAAATGGCTGAAATTTGGTACTTAGTTTTCATTGGGGGTGTACAACTTTCCACCAGCAATTTGTCGATATAGGTCCACGCATTCATATAACCGCAAAGAACGGTACCTCCCGATTTTCGGTATTTTGAACGTTGTGGCTACATTAATCCATCGAAATGGCTGAAATTTGGCATGTGGTTTTCATTTGGGGTATGAAATTTGTCGATATAGGTCCACGTTTTGATATAGCCCCGATAGAACTGTAACACCTGATTTTCCGTATTTTGAAGGTTTTAGCCTCATTATCACACCGAAATGGCTGAAATTTGGTACTTAATCTTCGCTGGGGGTATATAACTTTCCCCAGAAACTTTTCGGTACAGGTCAACGCCTTAGTATAGCCCCCTTAGAACGGTACCACGATATTTTGGGTATTTTGAAGGTTGTGGCCCACCGAAAAGGCTGAAATTTGGCATTTGGTCTTCATTTGGTATATTAAATGTTCCATATGACGTTCCAAATTTGTCGGTATAGGTCTGCGTTTCCCCATAGGTTATGACTTCAATATCCCACCGTAAGACAGAAATTTGTTATTTAGTCATCCATGGGGTTATCAAATATTCCAGAAGAGAATTATTAGAATTAGTATAGGTCCGCGGGTTCCTATATCCCCCATAGAGGCGTACCTCTTGATTTTCGGTATTTTGAAGGTTTTACCGAAATATCGGAAATTTGGTATTTAGTCTTCTTCATAAACGAAAGGAAACTAATTGTTGAATTTTACTTCAATACAACTCGTGTTGGAGGGGTAAACAGGACCGTAAGAAATACCTTAGCTAAAAGTTTCAAAACGACACTCGACCTTCTCGCTTTAACAGAACTGTTTGTGAACTGTTTGGTGAGGTATCGGAAAACTGTATCCTTATTATTCTTCTACCGTTATTGAACTTCAACAAAGTTTGGAAGTCTTCAGTTGTCCTCGGAAGACCTCAAGAGGTTTTCTGTTGGACACACACGTCTTCTGTTTCCTTAGAAAACATCAAGATGTCTTCTATGTTTCTGTGACCTCATCAAGGCCTTTTTCTGTTGTCTGTAAACGTCCTTAATAAATCTTATATTGTTTGTAGATTTATGTTGTTTATAGAAGACTTCAGATTGTCTTCTGTTGTCTATACAAGATCTTAATAGTTTTCTGTTGTCCAAACAAGACCTTAATAGGTCTCTTCTAATCTACAGAAGGCCACTTGAGGTTTTATGTTTTCTATATAGGAGACTTCAAGAGATCTTCTGGTGTCTATAGAAGTCCTCAACACGGCTTCTGTTGTCTATAGAAGTCGTCAAGAGGTCTTCTGTTTTCTATAGAAGGCCTCAATGGGTCTTCTGTTGTCTATAGCAGGCCTCAAGAGGTCTTCTATTGTCTATAGATGACCTCAGGAGTTCTGCTGTTGCTAATAGAAGACCTCAGGTTTTCTATTGTTTTCTCTTGCTTATAGAAGGCTTCAAGGAGTTATTCTGTTGCTTAAAGAAGACCCAAGAAGGTCTTCTGTTGTCTATAGAAGTCGTCAAGAGGTTTTCTGTTGTCTATAGAAGGCTTCAAATGGTATTCTGTTGTCTTTAGAAGGCCTCATAAGGCTTTCTGATGCCTACAAGAGCACCGATGAGACCTTCTGTTGTCTGTAGGGGTCCTCTAGATGATTTTTGTTGTCCAAAGAACACTTCAATAGGATTTCCCTTGTTTATAGAAGACCTTAAGAGGTCTTCTGTTGTCTATAGTAGGCCTCAAGAGGTCCTCTGTTGTATGTATAAGGCCTCAGGAGGTCTTATGTTGCCTACAGGAGACCCGGAGAAGTCTTCTGTTGTCTCTAAAAGACCTCATGAGGTCGTTTGTTGCTAATAGAATACCTCAAGAGGTCGCCTTATGCCTACATGAAACCCCATGAGTTCCTCTGTTGTCTAAAGAAGGCCTCAAGAGATCTTCTGTTTAAAGAACACATCAAAAGGTCCTCTGTTGTCTACAGAACGCCTCAAGAGGTCTTCTGTTGTCTATAGAAGACCACAAGAGGTTTTCTGTTGTCTATTGCGGGCCTCAAGAGGTCTTCTGTTGTCTGTATAAGGCCTCAAGAGGTCTTCTGTTGCCTACAGACACCCGGAGAAGTCTTCTGTTGTCAGTAGGGGTCCTCAAGAGGGCTTCTGTTGTCTAAAGAACACGTCAAGAGGTCTTCCCTTGCCTAAAGAAGATTTTAAGTGGCCTTCTGTTGTCTATAAAAGACCTCCAGAGGTCGTCTGATGCCTACATGCCTGTTAAAAGAACACTTCCAAAGGTCTTCTGTTGTCTACAGAACGCATAAAGAGGTCTTCTGTTGTCTATAGAAAGCCTAAAAAAGTCTTCTGATGCCTACAAGAGCCTCGATTAGGTCTTCTGTTGTCTGTAGGTGTCCTCAGGATTTTTTCTGTTTTCTAAAGAACACTTCATGAGGTCTTCCCTTGCCTATAGAAGACCGTAAGAGGTCTTTTGTTGTCTGTTGGCTTCTGCTCTAAAGAATACGTCAAGTGGTATTTCCTTGCCTATAGAAGACTTTAAGAGGTCTTCTGTTGGCTATAAAACATATCAGGACGTTTTTTGTTGCCAATAGAAGGCCTCAAAAGTATTCCAATGCCTACAAGAGACCCGATGAGGTCTTCTGTTGTCTGTAGGGGTCCTCAAGATGTTTTCTGCTGTCTAAATAACACTTCAAGAGGTCTTCCCTTGCCTATAGAAGACCGTAAGAGGTCTTCTGTTGTCTGTATAAGACCTCAAGGGCTCTTCTGTTGCATACAAGAGACCAGTAGAAGTCTTCTGTTGTCTACAGGGGTCCTCAAGAGGGCTTCTGTTGTCTAAAGAACAAGTCAAGAGGTCTTCCCTTGCCTATAGACACCCTTAAGAGGCCTTCTGTTGTCTGTAAAAGACCTCAGGAGGTCTTTTGTTGTCAATAGAATACCTCAAGAGGTCTTCTGAGGCTTTCTGTTATCTACAGAAGGCCTCAAGAGGTCTTCTGTTGTCTATAGAAGATTTGAAGAAGTCTTCCGTTGCCTATAGAAGACCTCAAGAGATCTTCTGGTGTCTATATAGGACTTCAGGAGGTCTTCTGTTGCCCATATAACACCCCAAGAGGTTTTCTGTTGCCTATAGAAGGCTTCAAGAGGCCTTCTGTTGTTTATAAAAGGCCTCAAAACGTCTTTTGAAGCGTACAAGGGACTGTGGAGGTCCTCAAGAGGGCTTCTGTTGTCTAAAGAACACGTCACGAAGGTCTCAAAAGACCTTCCGATGCCTAGAAGAGCCCGGATGAGGTCTTCTGTTGTCTGTAGGGGTCCTCAAGATGTTTTCTGCTGTCTAAATAACACTTCAAGAGGTCTTCCCTTGCCTATAGAAGACCGTAAGAGGTCTTCTGTTGTCCGTATAAGGCCTCAAGCGGTCTTCTGTTACCTACAGGAGACCCTTGCCTATAGTGACCTTAAGAGGTCTTCTGCTGGCTATAAAAGAAGACCTCCTGAGGTCTCTTGTTGCCAATAGAATACCTCAAGCGGTCGTCTGATGCCTACAGGAGGCCCGATAAGTTCTTCAGTTGTCTA
Organism: Musca autumnalis; assembly: GCF_047663935.1. Lineage (NCBI taxonomy): Eukaryota > Metazoa > Arthropoda > Insecta > Diptera > Muscidae > Musca > Musca autumnalis. The sequence continues at coordinate 192,570,831 of NW_027412088.1, read as the reverse complement.
TTGAAGGCCTCAACAGGTCTTCTGCTTAAAGAAAACATCAAGAGGTCTTCCGTTGTGTATAGAAGACCTGATGACCATAGAGGACCTCTTAAACCTCTTTAGTTCCAGCAGACATCTATAGACAACAGAAGATCTCCTGAGGTCTTCTATAGACAACAGAAGGCGTCATGTAGGCTTCTATAGACAACAGAAGACCTCTTGAAGCTTTCTATAGAGAACAGAATACCTCTTGAGGACCCCTACCGACAACAGAAGGTCTCATCTGGTCTCCTGTAGACATCAGAAAACCTCTTGAGGTATTCTATTAGCAACAGAAGACCTCTTGAGGCCTTCTGTAGAAAACAGAAGACCTCTTGAGGCCTTCTGTAGAAAACAGAAGATCTCTTGAGGTTTTCCAAAAGCCACAGAAGACCTCCTGAGGTCTTCTGTAGACAATAGAAGTCCTCTTAAGGTCCGTTCTATATGCAACCGTTCTATAGACAACAGAAGACTTCTTGAAGTGTTCTTTAGACACAGAAGTGTTTTTTAGAAGACCCTATCCAGTCTCCTGTAGGCTACAGAAGACCTCCTGAGGTCGTCTATAAGCAACCGAAGACCTCCTTAGGTCTTCTATAAGCAACAGAAGATCTCCGAGGTCTTCGATAGACAACAGAAGACCTCTTGAGGTCTTCTAAATGCAACGGAAGACCTCTTGAGACCTTCTGTAGACAACAAAAGAATTCATCGGGTCTCCTGTAGGCATCGGACGACCTCTTCAGGTATTCTATTGACAACAAAAGACCTCCCGAGGTTCTTTATAGACAACAGAAGGCCTCATAAGGTCTTCTATAAGCAAGGACCCCTACAGACAACAGAAGATTTCTCCGGATCTCTTGTAGGCAACAGAATACCCCTTGAGGCCTTATGCAGACAACAGAAGACCCCTTGAGATCTTCTATAGACAACAGAAGACCTCTTAAGGTCTTCTATAGGGAAGGAAAGACCTTTTGAAGTGTACTTTAGAAACATCTTGAGGACCCCTAAAGACAACAGAAGACCTCATCGGGGCTCTTGTTGGCATCGGAAAACCTTTTGGGGCCTTCTATTGTCAACAAAAGACCTCCTGATTTTTTATATACAACAGAAGGCCTATTAAGGTCTTCTGTAGACAAGGGAGGACCTCTTGACGTGTTCTTTAGACAACAGAAAACATCTTGACGGCCCCTACAGACAATAGAAGACTTCATGAGGGCTCTTGTAGGCATCAGAAGATCTTTTGAGGCCTTCTATAGACAGCAGAAGGCCTCTTGAGGTCTCCGATAAGCAACAGAAGACCTCTCGAGGTCTTTTAAAGGCAACAGAAGACATCTATATGCGTTCTATATGCAACAGAAGACTTTCTGAAGTTTTCTTTTGGCCTCTTGAGGTCTTCTAAAGGCAACGGAAGACCTCTTGAGATATTCTATTGGTAACAGAAGACCTCCTGAGGTCTTTTACAGACACAGGAAGACCTCTTGAGGTCTTCTATAGGCAACAGAAGATCTCTTCAGGTCTTTCTATAGACAACGGAAGACCTCTTGAGGCGTTCTGTAGACAACAGAAGACCTTACGAGATCTTCTGTTGTCTGTAGAAGATCTTAAGAGGTCTTATGATGACCATAGATGACCTCTTTTTTTGTTGTCTATAGAAAACCGCAAGTGGCCTTCTGGCGTTTATAGAGAACTTGAAGTGGTCATCTGTTGTCTATGGAAAAATGAAAGGTGTTTTGGAGTATTTTGGGGACCTCAAGTTGTCTTCTGTTGTCTATAGAAGACCTCACGAGAATTTCTGTTGCCATTCGAAGACCTCATGAGATTTTCTCTTGTTTATAGAAGACCTCACGATATATTCTGTTGCTTATGAAGACCCAATTCGGTTTTTCGTGACATCAAGTGGTCTTCTGGTGTACATAGAAGAATCCATGAGGTTAGTGATGGGAATTTTGACCCTGATATTTTCCCTAGGTCGTCCCTGATGGTTGGAGGAGACTTTAACCGATTTAATTTTTGTGTATTATTTGTTTAATTCGATTTATGTTGGGTGTCCGAGTGAGTGTACAATAAATATTTTTATTATAGTGAACGCCTAAAAGTATGCTAAGGAATAAATATGTGCAATTCACATGTAGTTAGAACAAAAATATTTTTATTCACAGATTTATGGATTTCAATAAAAAAATATTTTTTGTTGCAACATTTACATATATTAAAAATTTCCAAATTAAAAAACTGATTCTTTTATTTTCCATATTTATAATCTTCATCTTTGTACCTAAATTCTCTCCACTTTCAAATATATGCCACTTTCAAGACTAGCAATATATTTGGTATTTTTATCAAATTCAATAATTCGGGGAGTTTTTGCGGTCATTGAAAAATTAAAATTTAGCAAAAGTGTTGCTAAGGAATATAGCAATTCCATCATGCCAAAGCCGGAGGCAATACAATTACGTGGACCATCACCAAAGGTGAGAAATGTGTGGGACGTAGATCCCTGTTTGTCTGAGGTCTCTTCAAATCTTTCCGGTAGGAATTCATGAGGTTGGGGATAAAAGTCACAGTCATTATGTATGCTGTAAATGGGTATCATTATGGTGGCACCTTCTGGTATGTGCAATTGGCCAGAGGAGGTGGTGTTGAGAGAACAAGATTCACGGCATAAACGCAACATTCCAGGGACAATGGGATATTTGCGCAGAGTTTCTGGGGAGAAAGAGGGATTTTTATTTAGTTTTTATTGGATTTAAAAAAATGAATATTTTAAGAGCATACCCATTACAACCTGCTTAATATATTTTAGAGATTTTAAATTTTCGTAGCTAACTTTTTTGCTGACCATAGTTAACTGCTGGACCTCCCGCCTGGCCTTTTCTTGTAGTTGTGGTTTCTTGGCCAGTTCATAGAGAGCCTGACATAAGGCCGTTGACGATGATTCATAGCCACCAACAAGAAATACAAAAACCTGACCCACCATCATTTCCATGGTCAGTTGGAAATCCTCCTCATTGTCACGACACTCCAGTAACAAATCCAAAAAATCATTGCGCTTCACGTTGTTTTTCTCACGATATTCTATGGAGTCTTTGACAAGTTTATTAAAGAATTCAATAGATTGTTTTGAGTGGTATTTAAAATTAAGCCAATTCATGAATTTGGGATATTGCACACAAATTTGATCGGTAAAGGGACGAAAATGTTCCACCAAAGCTTTTTCTATGTGTAATTTTAATTCATTGTGTGGATTTCCCAAGCTGTTGACTTCCAGGCGAAAGGCTATGGTGCCAATGACATCCATGCTAAAACGTTTGCACCAATCATGTAGCTCCAGGATGCCATCATCACTCTCCTTGCCCACTTCTTTGGAGAGAATTTCCACAAAATTATCACCCACTTGCGACATGGTGGGAAACATATATTTCAATTTGCTGGGGGTAAAGGCTGGGGCCAATTTACGTCTCAACGGTTTCCACACATGATGCGGGTATCTCACCAAATTTGCCATCAGCGGATCTTTTTCGTTGACATAGAATCCCCTTTCAGGGAACTTATCAAATTTCGAAGTCAAAACTTCTGTTATGGCCCTGTGGTCCTGTAGTATTACCGAGGTTGTTACCACCGCTTCAATTACCTTGCAGGGTTTGTGTTCCAACTTCATTTGCTGATACAGCTCATCGAGTATCTCAAAGAGATGATATTTTCGATTTTTATTCCACATGTACCACACGCTGATCAAATCCACATTTTGCTTTTTCCAAAAGGAAACTTTCTTTTGATATTTTATAAAAATTCCAAGGATCAACGAAAGGACCAATAGTCCCAAAGATAAATAAAACGACATTTTTTTAAAAATGATCTTTTTTGTTTTAATTTTTCTTGCGACTTTTTGTCGCAGCAACGCTGCAATCTAAACTGACGAATTTTGTTCTGCGCCAGTGACTAGATCATGCTTTGCATTTGCCCTGATAAACAAATCGGGTTCAACGAATCCATTGCAAACAATAGTCCGTCTATGAAGGTTTCTGGGACACTTGAGAGCGATAATAAAATTCAGTAATAAAATAGGAATAAATTATTTTTAAATCTTTTGTTGATACGCCTTTATTTCGTAGGCAATTTGAAATTCTACAATTTATCAGCTTTTTATCTGGATAATTACACCAATTGCTTTGCAGGTCAATACACTGCAATAATCGGCATGCCAGTCATGCATACCAAGAATTTGTGGGTACAAAACTTCGGTAGATGTTCACATCATTTTTTTGAGTATTTTTATCGATGTTAAACGTTTTAATAAGTGGCGTTTTACGATATTCGATTCGAACTTAGCGATAAGAAACAGCACCTAAGGGTGATGCAGGGGATGATATGCATATACCAGGCAATGGATCTGGTTGCATTATCTTGCTTTAGACATACAAATGAATAAAGCCAACCTACCACCATCTTTCACCGAATTACCAGGGCAAATAACGGCAAGTCTTCATCCATTAATATCGACAAAAGGTAGAAAACTTTCCCTCAGCAACATAAGCAAATTCATTCATTAATTGACTCTTTTCTGAAAAGCTTTTTTTGTCTGATATCAAAGCTTAACATTTTCAATGAATTTCATCATTAAAAGAAAAATTTACAGAAACATGTTGTTACTGACATAATTATCAACATACATATGTAGACTCAGATAATGAAATTATCAATTCAATATTTCAATTAGCTGCCCAGCAACAAGTTTGCCTCCAACAAGGCAGTTAAATCATATGTACAAGTGATCTGGAAGTGCATCAAATTATGCATTTTCACTCATGATTTTTACAAGAGCATGACTACTGAAAGAGGCACTCCATTGCACTGTATTTTAACTGACCCTTTGGCACTGCATTTTAACTGACCCTTTGGCATTGCATTTTAACCTTTAGGGTAGAATAGGATGCAGTCCAAAGTACGTGTTTTGATACAGGCATTCTGCGGAATGTGTACAAGCCACTACATAATATCCCAGAACAAATAACATGCATTTATTATTTGTGTAAAACAAAAATTTTAAGAACTTTATTACATTAGCCCCAATTTACATTAGGCGAGTTTACTTGCGACAATTGTCAGTTTGTAGGTGAGAGAGAGGGTGCTGAGAGGCAAAGGGTTACCATATGCCTCACCTCTCTCTCCTACAAAATGACAATTGCCGCAAGTAAACTCGCCTAATGTAAATTGGGACATAACACAAATTATGAAAATTCTCCATTGAATTCAATCGCAACCATGCGTGTTTTCTCCGCTCTCCATTTAATCCAAGCTGAACTGTTTTTGCGTCATCTGCTAAATGATATTGTCTTCCCATCCCCAGTTAAGATTTCGACATGTAGTACTCCAACAGCACTTCATTGGGAAATTTTCTTCTCGTGAGTTACCGGAAAAATGTTCACAAATTAAATATTTTTATACCCTCCACCATAGTATGGAGGGTATATTAAGTTTGTTTTCCGTTTGTAACGCATTGAAATACGCATTTGCGACCCTATAAAGTATATGTATATATTCTTGATCAGGGTAAAATTCTGAGTCGATCTGTGCATGTCCGTCCGTCCGTCCGTCTGTGGTAATCACTCTAGCATCCACAAAAATGGAGATAGGACGCTGAAATTTTGGAAAAATGCGTCTTTTGTTTGCAGGCAGGTCAAGTTCGATGATGGGCTATATTGGTCCACGTTTTGGTATAGCCCCCATATAACGGTACCCCCCGATTTGCGATATTTTGATGCTTTTAGCTACATTTTCAGACCGATTTAGCTAAAATTTGACACTTAGGGTTCTTAAGTGTCAATAAACTTATATAACAAAACTTGTGGAGATAGCTCCACGTTTTGGTATAGCCCCCATATAACGGTACCCCCCGATTTACGGTATTTTGACGTTTTTAGCTACATTTTCAGACCGATTTAGCTATAATTTGACATTTAGGGTTCTTAAGTGCCAATAAACTTATATAAGCAAACTTGTGGACATAGGTCCACGTTTTAGTATAGCCCCCATATAACGGTACCCCCCGATTTACGGTATTTTTACGTTTTTAGCTACATTTTCAGACTGATGTAGCTATAATTTGACATTTAGAGTTCCTAAGTGTCAAAAAACTTATATAACAAAATTGTGGACATAGTTCCACGTTTTGGTATAGCCCCCATATAACGGTACCCCCCGATTTAAGGTATTTTGACGTTTTTAGCTACATTTTCAGACCGATTTAGCAATAAATTGACCTTTAGGGTTCTTAAGTGTCAATAAACTTATATAACAAAACTAGTGGACATAGGTCGATGTTTTGGAATAGCCCCCATATAACGTTACTGCCCGATATCAGGTATTTTGACGTTTTAAGTCACATTTCTAGACCGAATTAGCTATAATTTTGTATTTAGGGTTCTTAGTGACCAAAAAACTTATATTCGAAAAAAATTATGAACATAGGTCCATGTTTTGGTATAGCCCCATATAACGGTACCTCCCGATTTTTGGTATTTTGAGAATTTTACCTACAAGTTTTAACCGAATTTTCTGTAATTTGACATTTGAAATTCTTAGTGGTCACCACACCTCTCCACCAAAAATTGTCAAGAAAGGTCGATGTATTGATGAAGCCCCCATATAAAAGTACCTCCCGATTTTCAGTAATTTGATGATGTTAAGTACAATATTAAACCGAACTAGCAGTAATTTGACATTTGAAGTTTTTAGTGGTCACAACACCTCTCCATCAAATATTGTCAACATAGGTCCATGTTCGGATATAGCTCCCATATAACGGTACCTCCCAATTTTCAGTAATTTGGCAATTTTACCTACAATTTTTAACCAAACTAACTGTAATTTGCCATTTGAAGGTTTTAGTGGTCACCACACATCTGCATCAACAATTTTCAACATAGCCCCAATATGTATAACGATACTTCCCGATTTTCGGTACTTTGAGGATTTTACTTAAAATGTTTAACCGAACGTAGGTCCATGTTTTGGTATAGCCCCACAACAAACCTCCCAATTTTCCGTACTTTAGCTTTATTTTTTGGACGAACTTTCTGTAATTTGAAATTTAAAAGCCAACAAAAATTCTGTAACAACATACCTCCGAACTAGCTGTTAACGACATTTAAAGTTCCCACGTTAAGTACCGATTTTCGGTATTTTGGGGATTCTAGTTACAATTTTTAAGGAGTTATTTGACATTAAAGGCTCCCATCAAAAACTGTCAACATAGGTCCATGTTTTATTATAACCCCTATATAACGGCACCTCACAATTTCTACTCCACCAAAAATTGTCAAGATACATAGTTAGATATAGGCACCATAAAAAGGGCCTCCCGAATGAAGCTTTTTATGTACATTATCTGACATTTTAACGTACCCACTTAAAGTTGGGGACAGGAATGAAAATTAATTATTCCATTTTAGTTCAGAATATATTATGGTGGAGGGTATGAAAAGTTCGGCCCGGCCGAACTTAACGCTTTTTTACTTGTTATTTTTTTATATTAAAAAATTTTTGGAAATGTTAACACGCTTATCTTGCTTTTTGGAAAATGTATGCCGCTGCCTGTAGAGATGTACAAACTGATTTATGTACTTGTAGGGATCTCTAACAACTGCTAATAAAATGTAGCGAAGGGAGGGCCTCTTTCACGACTCCTTTTGGACTGCATCCGGATGCTGTTAAATTGTTAGGAATTGGAGTGCCTTTTTCACGACTCCGTTGAATTGCATCCGGATGCTGTTAAATTGTGAGGAATTGGAGTGCCTTTTTCACGACTCCGTTGAACTGCATCCGCATGTTGTTTAAATGTGACAAGTGGATGTGATTCTTTGGATTGCATCCAAAAGCGGTTAAAATGTGAGGAATGGAGTGCTTTTTTCACGACTCCGTTTGAATTGCATTAAAACATGCCGTGAAAGAACTAGTCCACATTGCACTACTTCCAATTTATTTTGCTGGGATGCTATACAAGCAGAGAGTGTATGTGAAGAACTTCGAATTGTCTAATGTAGAGTTTCGGGTTTTCTTTGTACAGAAATTCGAGCCTTCTATGAAAAAATCTTCGTCTCTTCTCATTAGAAGATCATCGATTTTTCTGTCAGATGATAAGAACTTCAACTATTCCGAGTCATCTTTGATTAGAGAAGAGAATAATTGCGAGTTTTCTCTGAGAAGAACTTCGACTTATCTTTGAGAAGGGCTTCGACTCTACTACGATAAGAGCTTCGACTCTTCTATGAGAAGAGCTGCTACTCTTCTATGAGGAGGGCTGAAACTCTTCTATCAGAATAGCTGCGTCTCTACTGTGAGTAGAGCTGCGACTCTTCTATGCGAAAACGGCAACTCTTCTATGAGAAGAGCTGCTTCTCTTCTTTTAGAAGGATATGGACACTTATATGAAAGAGCAGCGACGCTACAATGAGAAAAGCTGCGGCTCCTTTATGAGAAGAGCTGCAACTCTTTTATCAGAAGATTTGCGACTCTTCATTGAGAAGAACGTCAACCCTTCTTTTATGAAAAGAGCTTCGACTCTTCTGCAATGACACGAGCACCGAATATTCTTCCATGATAAGAGCTTCTACTGTTCTTCTATGAGAAGAGCAACGACTCATCTCTGAGCGGAGCATCAACTCTTCTATGAGAAGAGCTAAAACTATTACCGAGGTCCCTAACGAGGTCTTCTATTCTATAGAAGACCACTAACGAGGTCTTCTATTCTATAGAAGACCACTAACGAGGTCTTCTATTCTATAGAAGACCACTAACGAGGTCTTCTATTCTATAGAAGACCGCTACCGAGGTCGCCTATTCTATAGAAGACCCCTACCGAGGTCTTCTATTTTATAGAAGACCACTACCGAGGTCCCTAACGAGGTCTTCTATTCTATAGAAGACCACTAACGAGGTCTTCTATTCTATAGAAGACCCCTAACGAGGTCTTCTATTCTATAGAAGACCCCTAACGAGGTCTTCTATTCTATAGAAGACCCCTACCGAGGTCTTCTATTCTATAGAAGACCCCTACCGAGGTCTTCTATTCTATAGAAGACCCCTACCGAGGTCTTCTATTCTATAGAAGACCGCTACCGATGTCTTCTATTCTATAGAAGACCGCTACCGATGTCTTCTATTCTATAGAAGACCGCTACCCAGGTCTTCTATTCTATAGAAAACCCCTGCCGAGGTCTTCTATTCTATAGAAGACCCCTACCGAGGTCTTCTATTCTATAGAAAACCCCTACCGAGGTCTTCTATTCTATAGAAAACCCCTACCGAGGTCTTCTATTCTATAGAAAACCCCTGCCGAGGTCTTCTATTCTATAGAAGACCCCTACCGAGGTCTTCTATTCTATAGAAAACCCCTACCGAGGTCTTCTATTCTATAGAAAACCCCTACCGAGGTCTTCTATTCTATAGAAAACCCCTACCGTGGTCTTCTATTCTATAGAAAACCCCTGCCGAGGTCTTCTATTCTATAGAAGACCCCTACCGAGGTGTTCTATTCTATAGAAAACCCCTACCGAGGTCTTCTATTCTATAGAAAACCCCTACCGAGGTCTTCTATTCTATAGAAAACCCCTACCGAGGTCTTCTATTCTATAGAAAACCCCTACCGAGGTCTTCTATTCTATAGAAAAACCCTACCGAGGTCTTCTATTCTATAGAAAACCCCTACCGAGGTCTTCTAGAGATTTTCTATTCTATAGAAGACCCCCACGGAGGTCTTCTATTCTATAGAAAACCCCTAATGAGGTCTTCTATTCTATAGAAAACCCTTACCGATGTCTTCTATTCTATAGAAGACCCCTACCGAGGTCTTCTATTCTATAGAAGACCCCTACCGAGGTCTTCTATTCTATAGAAGACCCCTACCGAGGTCTTATTTTCTATAGAAGACTCCTACCGAGGTCTTCTATTCTATAGAAAACCCCTATCGAGGTCTTCTATTCTATAGAAAACCCCTATCGAGGTCTTCTATTCTATAGAAAACCCCTACCGAGGTCTTCTATTCTATAGAAGACCCCTACCGAGGTCTTCTATTCTATAGAAAACCCCTACCGAGGTCTTCTATTCTATAGAAAACCCCTACCGAGGTCTTCTATTCTATAGATGACCCCTTCTATGATATAGAAGACCCATTCTATTCTACAGAAGACCTCTACCGAGGTCGTCTATTCTATAGACCCCTACTGAGGTCTTCTATTCTATAGAAGACCCCTACCGAGGTCTTCTATTCTATAGAAGACCGCTACCGAGGTCTTCTATTCTATAGAAGACCGCTACCGAGGTCTTCTATTCTATAGAAGACCGCTACCGAGGTCTTCTATTCTATAGAAGACCGCTACCGAGGTCTTCTATTCTATAGAAGACCCCTACCGAGGTCTTCTATTCTATAGATGACCCCTTCTATAATATAGAAGACCCATTCTATTCTACAGAAGACCCCTACCGAGGTCTTCTATTCTATAGAAGACCCCTACCGAGGTCTTCTATTCTACAGAATACTCCTACCGAGGTCTTCTATTCTATAGAAAACCCTTGCGGCGGTCACTTATTCCATAGAAGCCCTATGGCCCCCCTTCTATAGAAGAACCCTCTATGGTGGTCTCGAATTCTGTGGAAGATCCTTACGGTTTCTGCCATTCTATGGAAGACGGTGGATTCGATGCCATATAAGGCCCCACGGTCGTCTCCTGTAATATATGAGACCTCTTCGTTGGTCTCTTATTGTATAGAACAGATCTACGCTACGATTGTTTCCTATGCCATAGATGGTCTCCTATTTCATAGCAAATCCCTACGGTGGTCTCCTATTCCACACGCGTTAGATAATCATATTTTCCATAGATCTATATGATGGCTTCCTATTACACAGAGGACTCGTAGCCCTATAAGACCCATGCGAAGGGCTGATAGATGACCACTACGGAGACCTTTTCCATAGAAGATCCCTTCGCTATCACCTATTCTATAAAATACTCCACTTTGGTCTCCAATTATGCAGAATACCCCTTCGGTGTTCTTCTATTCTATAGAAGAAACGGTAGTCATCACTTCTATAAAATGTCCCTACGAAAGTCTATAGAACGGACGACCTCCGTATGTCTTCCATTGAATGATTTTTCTTTAGTTATAATGACAAACGCTTAAATAAACGAAGAATATTTCAAATCTTATCGTAGAGTATTCATTGTTATTATTTCGCGCGAGAAATAATTTCCAGTGAGAGATAATTTTACTGAGGAAATGCAGTTCGCGTATTTCATAAGTAATTTTTATCAGTCATTATAAATACGGCTGTCTACAAACCGAAAGCCACCAGTTAAAGTTATCAGATTGTGAGACATAAACAAACTTGGGGAAAAAAGAACACAAGAACAACAAAGAAAACAATGTGGGAAATAATTCTTATAACTCTCACCCTGCTGGCAGCCTTTATTGTCAATCGCATAAGAGAACATTATAGGTATTGGAACAAATTGGAGATACCATGCGGTGAAACCCATTGGATATTTGGCAGTATGGTGGGTGTTGTGTCAAAGCGAACCTTCTTCGAGTTGTGGCTGGAATATTATAACAATTTTAAAGGCAGCGGACCCTTTGCCGGATTCTTTTGGTTTTTCAAACGGGCCGTTTTCGTAATGGATCCATGGCTGATTAAACAAATTTTGATAAAAGATTTTGACAAGTTCATGGATCGTGGTTTGTTCTGCAATGAAATTGACGATCCCCTGTCGGCACATTTGTTTTCAATGCATGGCCAAAAATGGCGCAACTTGAGAAATAAATTATCGCCCACCTTTACATCGGGAAAAATGAAAGTAATGTTTCCCACCGTGGTTACAGTGGGCCAAGAATTGCTTGATGTCCTAAGCAATGATATTATTAAAGACCCGGAAATTGAGATACGCAGTATGATGGCCCGTTTCACCACCGACGTTATTGGCCACTGTGCCTTTGGCATTGAATGTTCCAGCCTCAAAGATCCCCAGCAACTTTTCTACATTATGAGTAAGCGAGCACTGTTGGAGAATAACTTGGGGAGTTTGGGTGTGGCATTTCGTGGCAGTTTTCCCAAATTAGCCAAACGCCTACACATGAAAGACACAGTGGCCGATGTGGAGGAGTTCTTTTTGTCCACAGTGCGAGAAACGGTACGTTACCGTGAAGAGAATGCGGTGCAACGTAGCGATTTTATGAATTTACTCTTGGAATTGAAAAATAATCGTTTAATGAAAAATGAATCGGGTGACGAATTCGTGAACTTGACTTTCAATGAAATTGCTGCTCAGGCCTTTTTGTTTTTGGTGGCCGGTTCGGAGACTTCATCGAATACCATGGTGTTTGCCTTATATGAAATGGCTTTGAATCAGGATGTGCAGAATAAAGCCAGAGATGAAGTACGAAGGGTGTTGAAGGGATGTCAGCATGAGATGAAATATGAAACAATGACCGAAATGAAATATCTAAAGCAGGTTATAGATGGTGAGTAAGGTGATGTATTGTTGTGTGGTTTTGTGGCAGCTGGGGTAAGCTGAGTCGCGTACAGGGTCTCCAAGAGGGAATTATTGTCTTCTGTTCTATAGAAGACCTTTAATAGGACTTCTATGCTATATAAGACCCCTAGTGACTTCTTCTATGCTATAGGAGACCCCTACCGAAGTCTTCTTTGCTATAGAACACCCTATACCGAAGGATTCTATGCTATAGAAGACCCCATACCGAGAGATTCTATGCTATCGAAGACCACTACCGAGGTCTTCTATGCTACAGAAGACCCCTACCGGGGGCTTCTATGCTATAGAAGACCCCTACCGAGGTGTTCTATGCTATAGAAGGCCCCTAGCGAGGTCTTTTATGCTATAGAAGACCCCTACCGAGGTCTCCTATGCTATAGAAGAACCCTACCGAGGTCTTCTATGCTATAGAAGAACCCTACCAAGGACTTCTATTCTTTAGAAGACCCCTACCGAGGTCTTCTATTCTATAGAAGACCCATACCGAGGTCTTCTATTCTATAGAAGACCCCTACCGAGGTCTTCTATTCTATAGGAGACCCTTACCGAGGTCTTCTATTCTATAGGAGACCCCTACCGAGGTCTTCTATTCTATAGGAGACCCCTACCGAGGTCTTCTATTCTGTAGGAGACCCCTACGGGCGTATTCTATTCTATTGAAGACCCCTACGGAGGTCTTCTCTTCTATATATGAACCCTACGGAGGTCTTCTATTCTATAGGAGACCCCTACCGAAGTCTTCTATTCTATAGGAGACCCCTACCGAGGTCTTCTATTTTATAGGAGACCCCTACCGAGGTCGTCTATTCTATAGAAGACCCCTACCGTGGTATTCTATTCTAAAGAAAACCCCTGTCGAGATCTTCTATTCCATAGAAGACCCCTACCGAGGTCTTCTATTCTATAGGAGACCCCTACCGAGGTCTTCTATTCTATAGGAGACCCCTACCGAGGTCTTCTATTCTATAGAAGACCCCTACCGAGGTATTCTATTCTATAGAAGACCCCTACCAAAGACTTCTATTCTATAGAGGACCCCTACCAAAGACTTCTATTCTATAGAAGACCCCTACCGAGGACTTCTATTCTATAGAAGACCCTGTCAAGATCTTCTATTCTATAGAAGACCCCTGTCGAGATCTTCTATTCCATAGAATACCCCTGTCGAGATCTTCTATTCCATAGAAGACCCCTGTCGAGATCTTCTATTCCATAGAAAACCCATGTCGAGATCTTCTATTCTATAGAAGACCCCTACCGAGGTATTCTATTCTATAGAAGACCCCCACCGAGGTCTTCTATGCTATAGAAGACCCCCACCAAAGTCTTCTATGCTACGGAAGACCCCTGTCTAGGTCTTCTATTCTATAGAAGACCCCTACCGAGGTCTTCTATTCTATAGAAGACCCCTACCGAGGTCTTCTATTCTATAGAAGACCCCTACCGAGGTCTTCTATTCTATAGAAGACCCCTACCGAGGTCTTCTATTCTATAGAAGACCCCTACCGAGGTCCTCTATTCTATAGAAGACCCCTACCGAGGTCTTCTTTTCTATAGAAGACCCCTACCGAGGTCTTCTATTCTATAGAAGACCCCTACCGAGGTCTTCTATTCTATAGAAGACCCCTACCGAGGTCTTCTAGACCCCTACCGAGGACTTCTATTCTATAGAAGACCCCTAGCGAGGACTTCTATTCCATAGAGGACTCCTTCCGAGGTCTTCTGCTACACTATAGCAGACCCCTACGGAGGTCACCGGAGGACCTCTACCGAAGCCTTATTTTCTATAGAAGATCCTGGACTTCTATTCGATTGAAGACCCCCACCGAAGACTTCTATTCCATAGAGGACTCCTTCCGAGGTCTTCTATTCCATAGATGACCCCCACCGAGGTCTTCTATTCTATAGAAGACACCTACCGAGATCTTCTATTCTATAGAAGACCCCTACGGATGTCTTCTATTCTAAAGAAGATCCCTACGGAGGACTTCCATTCTATAGAATACCCCTAAGGAGGACTTCTATTCTACAGAAGTCCCTACCGAAGTCTTCTGTTTTATAGACCCCTACGGAGGTCTTTTATTCTATATAAGACCCTTATGGAGGTACTTTATTCTATAGAAGACCCTTATGGAGGTCTTTTATTCTATAGAAGACCCCTGTGGGATCTTCTATTCTATAGAAGACCCCTACCGAGGTCTTCTATTCCATAGAGGATCCCTACCGAGGTCTTCTATTCCATAGAGGACCACTAGCGAATACTTCTATTTTATAGAGGGCCCCTACCGAGGTCTTGTATTCTATAGAAGACTTCTTCGTAGGTCTTGTGTTCTATAGAAGACCTTACGGAATTCTTGTGTTCTATATATAATTAATACCTCCTTCTTTTATTTCCAGAAACTCTTCGCCTGCACACCCCCTTGCCGGTTTTAAATCGTCAAGCCGTTGAAGATTATCCCATTCCTGGTTACCCACAATATGTGATACGTAAAGATATGCCAGTTATAATACCCGCAATTTGTTTGCATCGTGATGCCCAATATTATCCAAATCCAGATGTTTTTAATCCAGACAATTTTAGCGGCGAACAAGTTACGCTAAGGGATCCGGTACTGTATTTGCCATTTGGTGATGGTCCAAGAAATTGCCTAGGCCTGCGATTTGCCAAAATGCAAATACTGGTTGGCTTAAGTTTACTTTTGAGCAAATTTCATTTTTCCGTTTGCAAGAGAACACCAATACCAATGCGATATGATAAGGAGAATTTTATGTTAACACCGGAAAAGGATTTGTATCTGAAAGTGGAAAGAATTTAAGAAAAAAGTTAAGAACAAATAATTAAATAAAAAATATTAGAAACCATACCAAAAATGATGAGCTTTTTTCTTCAACAATTTCCCTTATTAAGCTGCCACTGTCATTATTGGCTAATTTAATTTAAGCCCGTATCCTTCATTAATGACGTCCTTAAGCCATTAAAATTGCTTAATGTCTTCCTTTAAAGGCAGATCTTTGATGCCCGAAACGATGATGATGTCAATTAATAAATCTCTTGTGCCGTAATGACAGCGTGATTACCTTTCACTTTTTAGTGCTTTCTTTATGCCAGCTGGCAACGTGTGAATGCTGAAAGAAAGAGAGAGCGAACATAAATTAATGACTTGTCTTGAAACGTCATTATTAAGCCCATCATGCACTCGTGACTTTCAATATCAATAAAGGTGAGACTACATATTTAAGCTTTTATGGCGGATGGACATAAAAACACATCCTACATACGGTACAAAGCTGGGTTGAGAAGTTAACGTGTCACGTTTCCATGGTGTTGTTATTTATGGATGGGTCGGAAGTGGCAAATCTTTGTTAAGAAAATTCGCGGAGAGTGTGAATTATGTGGGAATTAAGAGGAAATTTTTTAAAACAAATTTGTTGAGACCACGAAATCGCGGATTTTCAAAGAAACTTTCAAACCAAAAATCGTTGATTTTTTAAGAATTTTGTGAGACCAAAAATCGTGGATTTTTAAGGAATTTTTCATAACAAAACATCGCGGATTTAAAAAATCTATAAAAAATCCGCGATTTTTGGTCTTAAAGATTTTTTAGATAATCCACGATTTCTTCGCCTCAAAAATTCCTTAAAAAATCCAGGATTTCTTGACCACAAAAATTCTATAAAAAAATCCACGATTTCTTGACCTCAAAAATTCGTAAAAAAATCCACGATTTCTTAGCCTCAATAAATCTTTAAAAAATCCACGGTCTTTTGGTCTCAAAAAACATATATCGATTTTTTTGTCTCAAAAATTCTTTAAAAAATCATCGCTTTTCGGTCTCAAAAAAACCTTAAAAATTCCACAATTTTTTTTCCTCGAAAAATCTTTAAAAAATCCGAGACATTTTGATCACAAAAATCTTCAAAAAAATCTTCGATTTTTTATTCTGAAAAAATCTTTATAAAATCCGCGATCTTTAGGTGTCAATAATTCTTTAAAAAATCCGCGATGGTGGACTTTTTTTAGAATTTTGTAGTAACAGAAATCGTGGATTTTTTTTTTTGAATTTTTGAGATCAAGAAATCGTTGAATTTATAGAATGTTTTAAGGTCAAGAAATCGTGTATTTTCTAAAATATCTTTAAGACCAAAAAAACCGCTGATTTTTTAAAGATTGGGACAAAACAGCGGATTTTTTAATGATTTTTTGAGACCATAAGGTCGAGGATTTTTAAAGAATTTTTCGGAACCATTAATCGTAGATTTTCTAAAAAAAAATTGAGACCACGAAATCGTGAATTTTTCCAAAAATTTTGGATTTTTTACCAAAAATTTGATGGTTTTTTAATGATATTGTAGTTTGTTTTAGAGAATTTTGGATAAGCAAAAACCCGAGATGTTTTAAGATTTTTTTGACCAAAAATCGTGGATTTTTAAGAATTTTTTAGACCAAAAATCGTGGATTTTTTAACGAATTTTTACACCAAAAATATATTTTTTTTAATATTTTAATTTTCGAGATCAAAATCGAGTTTTGTTTAAGAATTTTGAAACAAAACATCTAGGGTTTTTTTTTAAAGAAATTGAAAAATCGTGGATTTTTTTACAATTTTTTCTGACCAACAAATCGCCAAAAATGGTAAATATTTTAAAGATTTTTAAAAAAAAAAAATATTGTGAACAAAAAATTGTTGATTATGTTAAGATTTTCGAGCATAAAAATTTGTGGGTTTTTAAAGATTTTTTTCAGACGAAAAAGTCTTAGATTTTTAAGACCAAAAAAGCGTAGATTTTTTGAAAAAATGTTAAGACCACAAATTTGTGGATTTTTTAAATACGCTTTTAGTGGAAAGAAAATAGAGTTTTTTTTAAAGAATTTTTGAGACCAAAAATCGTTGATATTTTTAAGAATTTTTCAGACCAAAAATCGTGGGTTTTTTATGAATTTTTGAGACAAAGTATCGTGGATTTTTAAATATTTTTGAGACAAAAAGTTAGTGGATTTTTATAAAAATTTTTGAGACCAAAAAATTTTGGATTTGTTTAGAATTTTTGAGACCAAACAATTGTGGTGTTTTTTTAAAGAATTTTTGAGACCAACAATTGTGGATTTTTTAATAAAATATTGAGACCAAAACATCGTAAATTTTTTAGACCAAAAATCATGGGTTTTTAATGATTTTTAGTGATAAAAAATTGGATTTTTTAAACCTTTTTTAAGAATAAAAACTCGTGGATCTTTTAAAAAATTTTTGATCAAAAATAGTTGATTTTTTAAGAATTTTGTGACCATACAATCGCGGATATTTTGAAGAGTTTTTGTGACCAAAGTTGTTTTTTGAGAAAAAATCGCGGATATTTTAAAGATTCTTTGAGATAAAAAAAAATTGGTTTTTTTAATGAATTATTCTGAACCAGAAGTCGTGGAAATCATAAAATAGACGACCACAGGACTTCTTCAAAAAAGAAGAGCATAGGTCTTCATATTGAAGAGCTCTGGGCTTCATATAGACGACCTCTGGTCCTCATGTAGAAGACCTCTGCTTTTTATATAGAAGACCTCGGGTCTTCAAAAAGAAGACCTCGGGTCTTCAAAAAGCAGACCTCGGGTCTTCAAAAAGAATACCTCGGGTCTTCAAAAAGAAGACCTCGGGTCTTCAAATAGAAGACCTAGGGTCTTCAAATAGAAGACCTCTGCTTTTCATATAGAAGATCTCTGGTCTTCATATAGAATACCTCTGGCTTTCGTAAAGAAGACCTCTGGTCTTCATAAAGAAGACCTCTGGTCTTCATATAGAAGACCTATTGTCTTTGGATAGAAGACCTCTGGTCAGTATACAGAAGTCGTTGGCTCTTAACAAAGAATACCTCTACACTTCATATGGAACGCCTCTGGTTTTCGTATAGATGACCTGCGGTCTTCGTAAAGAAGGCCTCTAGTCATCAGATAGGAAACCTCGGGTCTTCATATAGAAGACCTCTGGTCTCATATAGAACACCTCTGGTCTTCATATAGACACGTGGTCTTCTATATTAAGACCTCTAGTCTTTATGTAGAAGACCTCTGACCTTCATAAAGAAGATCTTTGGTCTTCATATACAAGACCTCTAATCTTCATATATAAGACCTCTGCTCTTCATGTAGAAGACCTCTGGTCTTCACATAGAAGATCTCTGGTCCCCATATAGAAGACCTCTGGTCTTCATATAGAAGACCTCAAGTCTTCATGTAGAAAACGTCAGATCTACATATAGAAGACCTCTTGTCTTTGTATAGAAGACCTCAGGTCTTCATATAGAAGACTTAATTTCATATAGAAGACCTGTGGTCCTGGTATTCATATAGAAGACTTCAAGTCTTTATATAGAAGACCTCTGGTCTTTATATAGAAGACCTCTGGTCTTCATATAGAAGATCTATGGTCTTCATATAGAAGATCTCTGGTCTTCATATAGAAGACCTCGGTTATTCATATAGAAGACCTCGGTTATTCATATAGAAGACTTCTGTTCTATTTATAGAAGATCTCTGGTCTTTATATAAAAGACCTCTGGTCTTCATATAAAAGACCTCGGTTATTCATATAGAAGACTTCTGTTCTATATATAGAAGACCTCTGGTATTCATATAGAAGAGCTCTGATCTTCATATAGAAGACCTCTGGTCTTCATATAGAAGACCTCTGGTCTTCATATAGAAGACCTCTGGTCTTCATATAGAAGACCTCTGGTCTTCATATAGAAGACCTCTGGTCTTCATATAAAAGACCTCTGTTATTCATATAGAAGACTTCTGTTCTATATATAGAAGATCTCTGGTCTTCATATAGAAGACCTCTGGTCTTCATATAGAAGACCTTTGGTCTTCTTATAGAAGTCCTCAAGTCTTCATATAGAAGACCTCAAGTCTTCATATAGAAGACCTTTGGTCTTCTTATAGAAGTCCTCAAGTCTTCATATAGAAGACCTCAAGTCTTCATATAGAAGACCTCAAGTCTTCATGTAGAAGACTTCTGTTCTATATATAGAAGACCTCTTCATATAGAAGACCTCTTGTCTTTGTATAGAAGACCTCAGGTCTTCATATAGAAGACCTGTGGTCCTGGTATTCATATAGAAGACTTCAAGTCTGTATATAGAAGACCTCTGGTCTTCATATAGAAGACCTCTGGTCTTCATATAGAAGACCTCTGGTCTTCATATAGAAGACCTCTGGTCTTCATATAGAAGATCTCTGGTCTTCATATAGAAGATCTCTGGTCTTCATATAGAAGATCTCTGGTCTTCATATAGAAGACCTCTGGTCTTCATATAGAAGACCTCTGGTCTTCATATAGATGACCTCTGGTCTTCATATAGAAGACCTCGGTTCTTCATATAGAAGACTTCTGTTCTATATATAGAAGACCTCTTCATATAGAAGAGCTCTTCATATAGAAGACCTCTGGTCTTCATATAGAAGACCTCTTGTCTTTGTGTAGAAGACCTCAGGTCTTCATATAGAAGACTTAATTTCATATAGAAGACCTGTTGCCCTGGTCTTCATATAGAAGACCTGTGGTCCTGGTCTTCATATAGAAGACCTTTGGTCTTCGCATAGAAGACCTCAGGTCTTCGCATCGAAGACCTCAGGTCTTCACATAAAAGACCTCTGACCTTCATAAAGAAGATCTTTGTTCTTCACATAAAAGACCTCTTACCATCATAAAGAAGACCTTTGGTCTTCATATACAAGACCTCTGGTCTTCGTAAACAAGACATCTGGTCTTCATCTATAAGACCTCTGCTATTCACATAGAAGACCTCAGGTCTTCATATATAAGACTTCTAATTTGTATGGAAGACCTCTGGTCTTTGTATAGAAGACCTCTAGGCTTCATAGAAGACCATTGGTCTTCATAAAGAAGGCCACTGGTCTTCATAGAAGACCTCTGGTCTTTGTATAAAACACATCTGGTCTTTGTAAAAAATACCTCTGGTCTTCATATAGAAATCCTTTGGGCATCATATAGAAAGCCTTTGGTCATCATATAGAAGACCTCTGGTCTGTGTATAGAAAATCTATGGTGTTTGTATAGAAGGTTTCTGTTCTTTGTAAAGAAGGCCTTCTGTCTTCTATATTACTGCTTCCTACATCCCATCTCTGCACACATTAAAATATACCATCATCGTCATCATCATTGCTTTCAGTCCTTTTTGTACGGCGTCAATCACTTAAAGGCACTTCTTCAACCGCTCAAATTTGGACAATAATTTGCACATGACTTCTTTTTCCACTACCAGGCCCCGTAAAGTGTTATACATTCTACCGACCCTAAAAGAGGAAGGATATCTTGTGGTTTTGGGAAATATTTCAATTATTCTCTGTTCCATTCAAGATTTGCTGTTCTGCATAACTCCACACCGTATGGACATGAGCTCTCACGCAAAAGGCTTTTTCTGTCTTTGTGTTCACGTGTTGGGCCAGTGTGTGAATTTTCATTATTGGGAGGAGGTTTTTTCGCTCCTTTGCTGGTGGTTAGTCGGCACGTACTTCAAGTTAACATGTGTTTTCATTCCATTCACGTTGTTGTTGTAAAGGTTTTCTTTGTGCGTTTCCTTTGCTTTCTTTGTTGCGCTTTACAAACGGATATTTCACTTAACCACAATGACAGAACAGAACACGTGAAGGTATTAAAGGAATTAACGTTAAAAAATTGTGGTGTCAGAGTATTGATAGACGTTTCAATTGAATTGTGTTGTCTTATTGAGAAGAAAGAAGAATGTTGTAATGGAGGATGTCAAAAATTTTACGAGGGGGAAGCAGGGCGGTTCCTAGACACATTTATAGCTTCCCTATTAGTAAGAAGATTTATAAATCTTACCAGCGGAGACTGAAGCTTTATCAAGTTTTCTCAAATGCGACGAAGCTTGAGATTAATTTCTAATCCAAGTTATATAGATAAAGAAAACGATTTGTTCACTTTATCACCAACGCCGATTATTCAATATCCCTTGACATTTTTCGTTTTCATTTCCTTCTGTTTTTCGCGATTGTTTTTTTTTTTCTCTTTACGAAGTAAAAAAAAAATAAACATAACCTCACATTCAGCATGAATGAAACTTTGTGTGCGGCACACATGAATTTCCCAATCTTATTAAAATTTCCATTTCCTTCCTCGTGGAGACGTGGATAAACAATGAGAGTGCATATGTGGAAGTTGAGATCCGGTTTGGGATTTTAAATCTCATCTCCAACACCAACCCACCCACACACACCCACTGCAAGTGTAACAGTGCTGTAACTCTATTACCAAGTGCTGCAGCGTAACGAAACCAAAAATATAAACAATATTTTTTCTGAGTTTTTTTTTATTTCTATTGTTGTTTTTTGTTTCTGCTTTGGAAGTGGATAAACAATAATAAGTTTTATATTTTTTCCCACTCTGTTGTTGGCGTTATTGCTAATCTCCCCAGAGGTAAATATGAAGAGATTTATCTTTAGAAAAGAAAGTAAAGAAAAGAATCCGAGATTATTGTGCAAGTTACGTGGGCAATATTGTCATGCGTTGCATGGAATGTGCTGCAGCTCAGCTTCCCCTTTCAAGTTCATATTATGTCTCCCAAACGGCTGTAAGGATAAGCATGAAATCCATTGCAAGAAAAAGTAATAATGAAAACGCAAAAAATGAATCTAAAGAAAGAAAGTAGGAAATGCAAGTTTGAATTTTTTATGGTGCTTAACTTTGGCTACGAGTTGTGTTAACCCGTCCCCACCCCACATAACATTTTAATGAGTTTTTGCAATGTTCTGGGAAACTGTGAATTCTGGTAAACATTGAAACAATAACCAAAAACGAAACGAGGTTTTCTTTAGAAAGCTGTGAATTTTAGGAAATAAGAAAACAATAGCCAGGAAGAAAATGGGATTTTCTGTTAAATTCACAGCTAAATGATATCCCACAAGGCGATTACAACAACAAGCAATTGCGTGTATTTGAAACATTAGACAAAATCAAATTTTCTCTTCCGTTCCGTTATCTGGACTCAGCCTTATACAATCTCTCTGTAGGCTAACATAGGTCCGAAGGAATAAGTTAGACTTCTCTTATATCAATGAGTGCACATCGTTCCCAGATGGACTCAATCGGAAAACTCCTTCCGGTCCTACCCCAACAAAAGTTCACATTTTCGGTAGTCCTTGTAATTCTGATTACAACGATATACATTTTTTCAGCAGCAAGTCTATACCTCCTGAACGACCTTCTTATTGAAGGATTCTGGTTGTTCTAAGAAGAAACAGCTCTTTTTATGGACGACACTGGTCTTCATAGAGAGGACCACTGTTCTTAATAGAAGACCACAAGTCTTACAATAGAGGAGCACAGGCTATTCAGAGATGGTGTCCTATAGATGACCTTAGATCTTTCTATAGAAGACCACAGGTCCTTCTATAGATGACTTCAGGTCTTCCTATAGATAAACTAAGGTCTTCCTGTAGAATACATGTTATAGAAGCCCTCTGGTCAATCTATAGAAGACCTCTGGTCATCTTATAAAATACCTCTGGTCTTCCAATATAAGTCCTCAGTCCTGTAGAAGTTCTGGTTAACTTATAGAAGACCTCTTATAGAATACCACAAGCTTTCTAATGGAAGACCTTAAGTTTCCTGTAAAAGACCTCTGGTCCTCTCATAGATAGAAGACCTCTCGTCATCCTATAGGAGACCTCTGGTCTTTTTATAGAAGACCTCTGATCATCTTATAGAAGACCTCAGGCTTTCCAATAGAATACCTTAAGATTCCTGTAGAAGACCTCAGGTCATCTTATAGATAACCTCTGTTCATCTTATGTAAACATCTGGTCATCTTATAGGAGTTCTCTGGTCTTCCAATAGATGACCTCTAATCTTCCTATAGAAGACCTCAGGTCTTCTTGTGTGATAATTTAGATCTTCTTGTAGAAGACCTCTGGTCATCTTAAAGAAGACCCTTGGTTTACTTATAGAAGACCTCTGGTCTTTACTTCAGGCTTTCTAATAGACGACCTTAAGTTTGCTGCAAAAGCCATGTGGTCATCTTATAGATAACCTCCGTTCATCTTATAGAAGACCTCTAGTCTTCCTATAGAAGACCTCTGGTGTTTTTACAGAAGACATCTGGTCATCTTAAACAAAACCCCTAGTTAACTTACAGAATACTTCTGGTCTTCAAATAGAATACCTCAGGCTTTCTAATAGAACACCTTTGGCTTTCTAATAGAAGACCTTAAGTTTCCTGTATAAGTTCTCTGGTCATCTTATAGAAGACCGCTGGTCTTTTTATAAAAGACCACTTTCCATCTTAGAGAAGACCTCTGAACTTCCTATAGATCTTCTTTTAGAAGAATTAAAGACTTTCTCTAGAAGATCTCTGGTTTTCTAGCCCTAGTCTTCTTAAAGAAGGTCCAAGTCTTCGTGAAGAAAATCTCAAGTCTTCCTTTATAAGACTTCAGTTGTTTCTCTAGATGACCACAGATCTTCCTGTAAAAGACTTCCGGTCTGCCTGTTGAAGTCCTCAGGTCTTACTGTTGAAGGAATCATTTTTATACAAGTATTTATGGCTTCCTTAGAAGACCACAGTAGACAACAGGTCTTCATTCAGAAGACTACAGGCTTTCCCTTCAGAACATCTAAGATCTACCAGTAGAAGACCTCTGGTTTTCTTTTAGAAAACCCATTTCTTTGTATTGATAACCTCGGTTCTTCCTTTATAAGACTTCAGGTGTTTCTCTAGATGACCACAGGTCTTCCTGTAAAAGACTTCCGGTCTGCCTGCAGAAGACCTCTGGTCTTCATATTGATGGCCTCTGGTCTTCCTAGAGATGACAATTGGTCTTCCTAAAGAAGACCTCAGACATTCCCATAAAAGACCTCAGGTTTTCCTATAAAATACCTCAGGCCTCAGATTACTTGTGAAGGAATTTAGGTCTTCCTGTAGAAGACATCTCGTCATCTTATATAAGACTCAGAAGACCAAAGGTCTTCATACATAAAACTAGAGCACCTCCTTAACCATCTTCGTCTTCCTATAGATGACCTTGTTCTTCATATAGAAGACGTCAAGCCTTATTATAGACACCTCTGGTCTTCCTCTAGACGACCTAAGTTCTTCCTCTAAGTGACCTCAGGTCCTCCTGTAGAAGACCCACGTCTTCTTTTAGAAGAGTTCTGGTATTCTTATAGAAGTCCAAAGGTGTTCCCGCAGAAAATCTCGTATTTTCCTATAGAAAACCACAGGTTTTCATACAGTAGACTACTTCCTATTGAAGACTTTTAGACAAATTCAGGTCTTCCTATAAAAGAACTCAAGGTTTCTTATATATGATTTCAGGTCTTAGATCATCCTATAGAAGACCTCAATAGATTACCTCTAGTCCTCTTGTAGATGATCTCAGAACTTTCTATAGAATACCTCAGGTATTCCTGAAAAGGCCTTATGTCTTCCAGTAGAAGATCTCAGATTGCCCAATAGAAGACCACATGTTTTCATACAAAATGCTGATTTCTATAGAATACTTAAGAACTACCTGTAGAAGAATTTAAGACTTCATTGGGCCCTATTATTAAAGACCTCAGATTTTTCTGAAGCGAGGTCTTCCTGCAGAGGTCCTAAAGTCTTCCCATGGGAAGCCTCATTTCTTCCTAAAAAAATCCACGATTTCTGGTACAGAAAAATTCTTTAAAAAATCCACGATTTCTGGTACAGAAAAATTCTTTAAAAAATCCACGATTTCTGGTACAGAAAAATTCTTTAAAAAATCCACGATTTCTGGTACAGAAAAATTCTTTAAAAAATCCACGATTTCTGGTACAGAAAAATTCTTTAAAAAATCCACGATTTCTGGTACAGAAAAATTCTTTAAAAAATCCACGATTTCTGGTACAGAAAAATTCTTTAAAAAATCCACGATTTCTGGTACAGAAAAATTCTTTAAAAAATCCACGATTTCTGGTACAGAAAAATTCTTTAAAAAATCCACGATTTCTGGTACAGAAAAATTCTTTAAAAAATCCACGATTTCTGGTACAGAAAAATTCTTTAAAAAATCCACGATTTCTGGTACAGAAAAATTCTTTAAAAAATCCACGATTTCTGGTACAGAAAAATTCTTTAAAAAATCCACGATTTCTGGTACAGAAAAATTCTTTAAAAAATCCACGATTTCTGGTACAGAAAAATTCTTTAAAAAATCCACGATTTCTGGTACAGAAAAATTCTTTAAAAAATCCACG
The DNA here is from genome assembly GCF_047663935.1 of Musca autumnalis. Classification (NCBI taxonomy): domain Eukaryota; kingdom Metazoa; phylum Arthropoda; class Insecta; order Diptera; family Muscidae; genus Musca; species Musca autumnalis. Next base: position 192,545,021 of record NW_027412088.1, on the reverse strand, counting down.
ATTTCTGGTACAGAAAAATTCTTTAAAAAATCCACGATTTCTGGTACAGAAAAATTCTTTAAAAAATCCACGATTTCTGGTACAGAAAAATTCTTTAAAAAATCCACGATTTCTGGTACAGAAAAATTCTTTAAAAAATCCACGATTTCTGGTACAGAAAAATTCTTTAAAAAATCCACGATTTCTGGTACAGAAAAATTCTTTAAAAAATCCACGATTTCTGGTACAGAAAAATTCTTTAAAAAATCCACGATTTCTGGTACAGAAAAATTCTTTAAAAAATCCACGATTTCTGGTACAGAAAAATTCTTTAAAAAATCCACGATTTCTGGTACAGAAAAATTCTTTAAAAAATCCACGATTTCTGGTACAGAAAAATTCTTTAAAAAATCCACGATTTCTGGTACAGAAAAATTCTTTAAAAAATCCACGATTTCTGGTACAGATAAATTCTTTAAAAAATCCACGATTTCTGGTACAGAAAAATTCTTTAAAAAATCCACGATTTCTGGTACAGAAAAATTCTTTAAAAAATCCACGATTTCTGGTACAGAAAAATTCTTTAAAAAATCCACGATTTCTGGTACAGAAAAATTCTTTAAAAAATCCACGATTTCTGGTACAGAAAAATTCTTTAAAAAATCCACGATTTCTGGTACAGAAAAATTCTTTAAAAAATCCACGATTTCTGGTACAGAAAAATTCTTTAAAAAATCCACGATTTCTGGTACAGAAAAATTCTTTAAAAAATCCACGATTTCTGGTACAGAAAAATTCTTTAAAAAATCCACGATTTCTGGTACAGAAAAATTCTTTAAAAAATCCACGATTTCTGGTACAGAAAAATTCTTTAAAAAATCCACGATTTCTGGTACAGAAAAATTCTTTAAAAAATCCACGATTTCTGGTACAGAAAAATTCTTTAAAAAATCCACGATTTCTGGTACAGAAAAATTCTTTAAAAAATCCACGATTTCTGGTACAGAAAAATTCTTTAAAAAATCCACGATTTCTGGTACAGAAAAATTCTTTAAAAAATCCACGATTTCTGGTACAGAAAAATTCTTTAAAAAATCCACGATTTCTGGTACAGAAAAATTCTTTAAAAAATCCACGATTTCTGGTACAGAAAAATTCTTTAAAAAATCCACGATTTCTGGTACAGAAAAATTCTTTAAAAAATCCACGATTTCTGGTACAGAAAAATTCTTTAAAAAATCCACGATTTCTGGTACAGAAAAATTCTTTAAAAAATCCACGATTTCTGGTACAGAAAAATTCTTTAAAAAATCCACGATTTCTGGTACAGAAAAATTCTTTAAAAAATCCACGATTTCTGGTACAGAAAAATTCTTTAAAAAATCCACGATTTCTGGTACAGAAAAATTCTTTAAAAAATCCACGATTTCTGGTACAGAAAAATTCTTTAAAAAATCCACGATTTCTGGTACAGAAAAATTCTTTAAAAAATCCACGATTTCTGGTACAGAAAAATTCTTTAAAAAATCCACGATTTCTGGTACAGAAAAATTCTTTAAAAAATCCACGATTTCTGGTACAGAAAAATTCTTTAAAAAATCCACGATTTCTGGTACAGAAAAATTCTTTAAAAAATCCACGATTTCTGGTACAGAAAAATTCTTTAAAAAATCCACGATTTCTGGTACAGAAAAATTCTTTAAAAAATCCACGATTTCTGGTACAGAAAAATTCTTTAAAAAATCCACGATTTCTGGTACAGAAAAATTCTTTAAAAAATCCACGATTTCTGGTACAGAAAAATTCTTTAAAAAATCCACGATTTCTGGTACAGAAAAATTCTTTAAAAAATCCACGATTTCTGGTACAGAAAAATTCTTTAAAAAATCCACGATTTCTGGTACAGAAAAATTCTTTAAAAAATCCACGATTTCTGGTACAGAAAAATTCTTTAAAAAATCCACGATTTCTGGTACAGAAAAATTCTTTAAAAAATCCACGATTTCTGGTACAGAAAAATTCTTTAAAAAATCCACGATTTCTGGTACAGAAAAATTCTTTAAAAAATCCACGATTTCTGGTACAGAAAAATTCTTTAAAAAATCCACGATTTCTGGTACAGAAAAATTCTTTAAAAAATCCACGATTTCTGGTACAGAAAAATTCTTTAAAAAAATCCACGATTTCTGGTACAGAAAAATTCTTTAAAAAATCCACGATTTCTGGTACAGAAAAATTCTTTAAAAAATCCACGATTTCTGGTACAGAAAAATTCTTTAAAAAATCCACGATTTCTGGTACAGAAAAATTCTTTAAAAAATCCACGATTTCTGGTACAGAAAAATTCTTTAAAAAATCCACGATTTCTGGTACAGAAAAATTCTTTAAAAAATCCACGATTTCTGGTACAGAAAAATTCTTTAAAAAATCCACGATTTCTGGTACAGAAAAATTCTTTAAAAAATCCACGATTTCTGGTACAGAAAAATTCTTTAAAAAATCCACGATTTCTGGTACAGAAAAATTCTTTAAAAAATCCACGATTTCTGGTACAGAAAAATTCTTTAAAAAATCCACGATTTCTGGTACAGAAAAATTCTTTAAAAAATCCACGATTTCTGGTACAGAAAAATTCTTTAAAAAATCCACGATTTCTGGTACAGAAAAATTCTTTAAAAAATCCACGATTTCTGGTACAGAAAAATTCCACGATTTCTGGTACAGAAAAATTCTTTAAAAAATCCACGATTTCTGGTACAGAAAAATTCCACGATTTCTGGTACAGAAAAATTCTTTAAAAAATCCACGATTTCTGGTACAGAAAAATTCCACGATTTCTGGTACAGAAAAATTCTTTAAAAAATCCACGATTTCTGGTACAGAAAAATTCTTTAAAAAATCCACGATTTCTGGTACAGAAAAAATCTTTAAAATCCACGATTTCTGGTACAGAAAAATTCTTTAAAAAATCCACGATTTCTGGTACAGAAAAATTCTTTAAAAAATCCACGATTTCTGGTACAGAAAAATTCTTTAAAAAATCCACGATTTCTGGTACAGAAAAATTCTTTAAAAAATCCACGATTTCTGGTACAGAAAAATTCTTTAAAAATTCCACGATTTCTGGTACAGAAAAATTCTTTAAAAAATCCACGATTTCTGGAACAGAAAAATTCTTTAAAAAATCCACGATTTTCGGTACAGAAAAATTCTTTAAAAAATCCACGTTTTCTATAACAGAAAAATTCTTTAAAAAATCCACGTTTTCTATAACAGAAAAATTCTTTAAAAAATACACGTTTTCTAGTACAGAAAATTTCTTTAAAAAATCGAGGTTTTCTAGTACAGAAAATTTCTTTAAAAAATCGAGGTTTTCTAGTACAGAAAATTTCTTTAAAAAATCGACGTTTTCTAGTACAGAAAATTTCTGAAGAAGACCTCTTGTCCTCATATAGATTATCATATATCTTGACATATGTATATATACATATGTATGTATATAGAAGATTTAAAATTTTTCCTCTTCCTTTAAATTTTTTAATATTGTTTATTGAATTACTTTTTTCTGTATCGCGTATCCAGGTGCTAATTAATGCCACGACATGTTTTGGTAATGAGTTGTTGACAATGCAGAGCAGAAAAAAACACCAAGCCATTACAGGCAGCCAATAACCATTGCACCAATGGCTCTGGAAACAATTTGTGGTAGTGGGATTTCTTTCTTAGCCATTCTCAGCACTTACACTGACTGGTTGATAAATTGTGGCCATTAACCATGGTCAGGTAAGCAATTAAACTAGCTTCCAGAGAGAGAGGACGATAGGATTCAACTGGCTATGCCAGAGGCATGCACAAGCAGAATATAGGTCATTGTGTATTTTGCTTTGTGAACTCATTGGAATTACATGAGAATTACAGGTCGTCTAAACGAAGTGCTAACAAAACAATAGGTGGTCCAATGTGGGATGTCATTAATTAACTCTTGGTCAATAAATACACAAACACACACATTGCTGCACATATATATGTAGTGTATAGATTTTATCGCAGTTTTAAGGCAAGGATAATAAAAATAAATTTTCAATAAATACCGTTTGCTTTTTTTGCAAAGCTTTGTATTGTTTAAAAGTAGGACATACAGGACATTAATGTGTCACGTATAAATTTGAAAATAACATATCTTGGTACTGACAGGAAGGTAGATACGATATATATTTGAACTGATAGCAGATTGCGTGATGGATTTTTAAAGTTCTCGATCTTCTAAAGGTTTCGATCTTCTTACTCCCATTGAGTGTACGAAGGCCCACCTCGTAGTATGGAAA